>NC_140210.1:23264729-23677229 GCF_951802725.1 Rutilus rutilus | reverse complement strand
GTTTAAAAGTATCATTCTTTCCAACGTGCACCATTATCAATGTCCGTGCGGACGTCCGTTTTTTTACTTTCACTTTTATATTAGCGATTTAAAAGCACCCGCTCGTGTCACACGTCGCTTAACCGATGGGAAAATATCCTCACAGTCATATACCTAATAAATTTATATTTAAATACAATAGGCCTACCTAGTAAAACGTTTTATATACTATTTTGATATCCTTTTGGACACAAGAGGGCAGTATAGCCCTATGTTTGCTTTTTTGTTGAAACAAATAGCACTAAATAGCCTGTTTTTAACTTTTTCATACTTTTTGAATTGCAAAAACAGAATAAAATAGGTTTAGTTCTAATATTTGTATAATTTTATATAAAAATAAATGGTGTATAATTAAATTTTAAGAATATATGAGATGTTTTCTGATTCCTTTTTTGACATTATTTTAATCCCTCGCCATGTCAAAACCGTTTGAAATATTTAATATCCGTTCACAATTTAGCATCTTTAATGTATTTTCATCATGTTGAAAAAGTTTGATGTGAATAAATAAACCACTTAGCAGGAGTGGGTAAAAATTCAGAGGCTGAATTTGCAAATAAATCCACATTCAAACCAAAATATCTGACTTTCTTTTGTTCAGAGCTAATAACTGTATATTAGAAAGTTGTCCGGCTCGATGAGACCAATGTACGTACTGATTTTTAAAACTGTGGGTAAAACTAACCCCCCCACTTTTGTCAAAAGCATTTTGAAAGTGACACACTTCCTGCTGCCAGTTGGTGGCGCTATAACTTTGACTCACAATAGTTACATCCATCTGATCGGCCTCTTACCACGAACACACTGGTGAAGTTTCATCAAGATCCGTTAATGTATGCAGAAGTTATACCACTTCGTGTTTCTCTTTTCTCGCCATAAATTCGTTTCCTCGCCACGGCCAAACCGTTCGAGATATCAAAAATCCGTCCGCAATTTAGAATCCTCAATGTCCTGACTTCATGCACACCGAGTTTGGTGGGGATTGGATGAATTCTCTAGGAGGAGTACTTCGCATTCCACAGCAAGCGTTCTCCAAACAACCCATAATTGCCGACTTCCTGTTGGGCTGGCGTAAAACTTAGAGCACGAAAGTTGTTCAGCCCGATGTGATCTATATGTGTACCGAGTTTCATATCATTACATGCAAGTGTGTTTGATTTATGGACAAGTGTTCGGATCCCGTTCCAGGGGGCGCTGTTGAGCCCCCCTGCCACGCCCGGGTACCAGCTTCAGCCCGGCCCTGATGGCCGCAGGTTCTGACCTGTGTGCAAAGTTTCAAGAGTTTTCGAGCACGTTAAGGGCCCCAAAAGCCCCTGAAACCTTGAAACACACTGAAATCAATTGGAAATTCCCTCCCACCCCTCACACACACAGAGACAGAGAGAGAGAGAGAGAGAAAATTCTCCAAAAAATCACATTCAAACCAAAATATCTGACTTCCTGTTGCTCTCAGCTAATAAGTGTGAATTAGAAAGTTGTCCGGTTTAATGAGAACAATATACATAGCGAGTTTAGTGACTCTATGTAAAACTAAGCCCCCATTTTTGACTAAAGGTGGCGCTACTGAGCCCCTCACCACGCCCGTTTCTGAAACTTTGCACATGTCTACTGGCTAATAAATGTGATGTGTCTGTCGAGTTTCATGCAATTTCAAGTATGTTAAGAGTCTCAAAAGCATCAAAAAAGAATATTAAAGTTTGATGCGTTGCCACGGCAACAGTATCTAAGATATCAATAAACCTTTCACAGGTCTACATCTGCCGTGTGTCCACATTATTCACATAAAGTTTGAAGCAAATCGGGTTAAAATAAGAGGGTGATTTCAAAGCATTTTGAAAGTGACACACTTCCTGCTGCCAGTTGGTGGCGCTATAACTTTGACTCACAATAGTCACATCAATGTGATCAGCCTCTGAGCAAGAACACTCTGCTGAAGTTTTATCAAGATCAGTCAATGTATGCAGAAGTTATAATACACTTCCTGTGTCCCATTATTCGCCATAAATTCGTTTCCTCGCCACAGCCAAACCGTTCGAGATATCAAAAATCCCCTGGCAATTTTTCATCCTCAATGTCTTGACTTCATGCACACCGAGTTTGGTGCTGACCGGGTGAATTCCCTAAGAGAAGTGTTTCAAATTCCTAAGCATGCATTTCCAAACAACCCTAAATAGTCGACTTCCTGTTGGGCTGGCGTAAAACTTAGAGCATGAAAGTTGTGCGGCCCGATGAGATCTATATGTGTTCCGAGTTTCATATTATTACATGCAAGCGTGTTTGATTTATGGACCAAGTTTTCGGACCCCGTTCCAGGGGGCGCTGTTGAGCCTCCCTGCCACGCCCGGGTACCAGCTTCAGCCCGGCCCTGATGGCCGCGGGTTCTGACTCGTGTGCAAAGTTTCAAGAGTTTTTGAGCATGTTAAGAGCCCCAAAAATGGCTGAATAGTCGTAAGAAAAATAATAATAATAATAATAATCCTACCGAAAACAATAGGGCCTTCGCCCTTTCAGGGCTTGGGCCCTAATAATAATAATAATAATAATAATCCTAACGAAAACAATAGGGCCTTCGCCCTTTCAGGGCTTGGGCCCTAATAATCCTACCGAAAACAATAGGGCCTTCGCCCTTTCAGGGCTTGGGCCCTAATAATAAATATAGCTGCGAGCAGCGATTACGGGCCCAAGCCGGTGGCACCGCAACCCCGGTGCCTTTAGTTACCTAAAGGCACCGGGGTGGTGGTACCGCCGGCTTTGGCCCTCCATCGCTGCTCGCAGCTATATTTATATATATATATATATATATATATATATATATATATATATACATACATACATACACACACATACATATATATGTATATGGAACATGGCGCCCTCCGTGGCAGACGTGTTTGCTCGCTCCACTTTTGAATGCCGTATTTTCTTTTATCTTTGTTTGTTTTTTGCTTTTTTTGTAATGCATAAATGTGATGCAATTTTAATATATAACAGGCAAGCATTACTGGACATTGCAAATTTAGCCAACCGCTTTAAATGTACTGCTGTTATACCACTGGAGCTACAACTCTTTACTCGCTCTCGAAACTCTCGCCACCACTCCCGGGTAGGCCTGGAAGCACCGAGTCTGGGTGAGGAGGCTGATCCGAGGAGAGTGCTCCGGAGACGGCGACGCAAGCGAGGCAAGAGGGGAGGACTCCATGCTAGGCTAAAAGCCCGTACTAACCGGCCACCACTACCCAGTCTTTTATTAGCTAACGTGCGATCTTTAGAAAATAAATTGGACGAGCTGAGAGCAAGGATTACATCACAACGGGAAGTAAGAGAGTGTTGTGCTCTGATTTTTACCGAGACCTGGCTCTCAGAGAAAGTACCGGAATCCTCAGTCCAGCTACAGACTCACTCCGTGCATCGGGGAGATCGGACTGCAGCCTCTGGTAAGACCAAAGGGGGAGGAGTGTGTGTGTTCATTAATAAATCATGGTGCAAAAACATACAGACTGTTCATAAACACTGCTCACCAGATGTAGAGTTTTTAATGCTGAAGTGTCGCCCATATTATCTGCCGAGGGAATTCACTGCTGTGTTTTTAGCCGCTGTTTACATCCCTCCGCGAGCTAACTCCGCGGCAGCACTCGGAAGGCTTCATGATGTTTTTAGTGCATTAGAGACGGCTAACCCCGATGCTGTTTTTATTGCCGCAGGTGATTTTAATCAGTGCAATTTACGGACTGTGCTCACAAAATATTATCAACATGTGAACATTCCTACCCGTGATAAAAACACATTAGATCATGTCTACAGTAATATACGTTGTGCATACAGGGCTGCACCACGCCCCCATTTTGGACTCTCAGACCATATTTCTTTGTTTATGTACCCGGTCTATAGACAAAGACTCAAACAAACAAATCCTGTCATCAAACAAATTAAGCACTGGACTCCACAGACTGAGGTCATTCTGCAGGACTGCTTTGCACTGACAGACTGGGATGTGTTTAAAGTTGCAGCCACCCAGGAGGATCTTTCTGTCAACATCCAAGATTATACCGAGTATGTGACTGGGTATATTAGCACTTGTGCTGATAACATCATACCCACCATAAAAGTCAGGAAGTTCCCACATCAGAAGCCTTGGATAAATGGCCAGGTACGAAATATGTTGCATGCACGGTCTTCTGCATTTGCATCTGGCAATGATACAGAGTATAAAGCTGCAAAGTATGGACTGAGAAGAGCCATAACAGCAGCCAAAAGAAATTACAGAGAGAAGCTGGACAGTTTCTACTCTACTGCTGATTCTGGACGGATGTGGCAGGGACTGCAGCATATTACAGACTATAAGACCATCACGGGTACTATCAGCTCTACGGACAGCTTGCCGGATGAACTAAACCTTTTTTTTACTCGTTTTGAGACTTCTAGTGTCCACACAGAGTGGAGTCATCCACACATCCAGACAACTCAACACTCCTCTCCCCCTCTTACGGTTTCATCAACTGTGGTACTCAAAGCACTGAGGAGGATTAATCCTCGCAAGGCAGCAGGACCGGACAACATCACTGGGCGGACCCTCAGAGCTTGTGCCACAGAGTTGACGGATGTATTTACATCAATTTTTAACTTTTCCCTCTGTCAGAGAATTGTTCCTACTTGCTTTAAAACCACAACTATTGTCCCCGTTCCTAAGAAGAGCTCGCCAACCTGCCCGAATGACTATAGACCAGTAGCACTCACATCAATCATTATGAAGTGCTTCGAGAGAGTGGTGCTGGCACACATTCAGAGCAGTATGCCAGAGACATTGGACCCCATGCAGTATGCATATCGCTCAAACAGATCCACCTCAGATATAATTTCCGATGCTCTTCATATTTCACTTTCTCATCTAGAAGATAAGGATACATATATTCGGATGCTGTTTATTGATTATAGCTCCGCCTTCAATACGGTCATCCCGCAGAAACTCACACATAAACTGTTTACACTTGGATTACATCCTAATCTGTGTGACTGGCTCCTGAACTTCCTGACGGGCAGATCACAGTCTGTCAGGATTGGGAATAGGACCTCAGCTCCTATCATTACAAACATGGGCACCCCCCAGGGGTGTGTTCTTAGTCCTATCCTCTACTCACTGTTTACACATGACTGTGTTGCCTCCCACAAAGACAACGTTATTTTAAAGTTTGCTGACGACACTGTAGTAATAGGACGCATCACTGGCGGGGACGAAACAGCCTATAGGAGGGAGGTGGCCAGTCTCGTTACATGGTGTAAGGATAACAATCTTACTCTAAACACAGATAAGACAAAGGAGATGATAGTGGATATGAGGAAGAAGAGGAGAACTCATCAGTCACTATTCATCAAAGACCTGGAAGTAGAGAGGGTGAGCAGTTTTAAATATCTCGGGGTCCATATTAGTGAAGACCTTACTTGGACACTGAATACAACACAACTTGTCAAGAAAGGACAACAACGACTGTACTTTCTGAGGAGACTTAGGAAGTTTGGTATGTCAACTAAGATTCTTAAGAACTTTTACAGCTGTGTTGTGGAGAGCATTTTTACAAGTTGCATCACTGTGTGGTATGGAAACACTACTACTAAGGACCGCAAACGTCTGCAGAGAGTAGTGAAGACGGCTGAGAAGATCGTCGGGACTTCGCTGCCTACTTTGCAGGCCATTTACCATCGCAGAGTCCAAAGGAGGGCTGTTTCCATCATTAAAGACCATACCCACCCCCAGCATAGACTGTTTAAACTTCTACCGTCCGGTCGGAGGTACAGCAGTGTGAGATGCAGAACCTCCAGACTCATGAACTCATTTTATCCATCAGCCATCAGACTTTTAAACAGATAAGCCAGAGTTTAATAACTATAACAACCGCACATCTGTTGCAGTTATTTCTGGTATTATCAAGGAGCTGCACTTAAATTGCACTGTAAAAATTGCACTTTAATATAAATTTGCACATTACATATGCACTTTTTTAATACTTTTATAGCCTAATTTTTATTTTTATGATATTTGCTGTGTGTATGTCTGTGTTTTTATTAATGTATTTTGCTGGGCATTCAATGTGGACAGCAAAGAAAGAATTTCATTGTACATGGAAATTCTATTTCCTGATTGTGCATATGACAATAAAAGCTTTGAATTGAATTGAATTGAATTGAATATTATTGTTCAAAAGTTTGGGGTCAGTAAGATTTTTAATGTTTTTAGGAGAAGTCTCTTCTGCTCACCAAGGCTGCATTTATTGATTAAAAATACAAACAAAAACAGTAATATTGTGAAATATTATTCCAATTTAAAACAGCTGTTTTCAATTTTAAAATATTTTACATAGTAATTCATTTCTGTGATCAAAGTTGAGTTTTCAGCATCATTACTCCAGTCTTCAGTGTCACATGATCCTTCAGAAATCATACTAATATGATGATTGATGCTCAATAAATATTCATTATTATTTTCAATGTTGAAAACAGTTGTGTACAGATTTTTTTTTTTCAAAATGCTTTGATGAATGTAAAGTTCAAAAGAATAGCATATATTTCAAATATATATATTTTTAACATTATAAATGTCTTTACTGTAACTGTTGATCAGTTTAACTCATCCTTCATAAATAAAAGTACTGATTTATTTTATTTCTTTCCCCCAAAAATAAAATTTTAATTATTACTAACCACAAACTTTTGAGCGGTAGTGTTTAACGTTACAAAAGCTTTAGATTTCAGATAAATGCTGTTATTTTGAACTTTCTATTCATCAAAGACTGTACACAACTGTTTTCGACATTTAAAATAATAATGAATGTTTCTTGAGTATCAATCATCATATTAGAATAATTTCTGAAGGATCATGTGACAGTGACGACTGGAGTAATGATGCTGAAAACTCAGCTTTGATCACAGGAATAAATAACAGTTTAAAATATATTAAAATAGAAAGCAGCTGTTTTAAATTGGAATACTATTTTACAATATTACTGTTTTTGTTTGTATTTTTAATCAAATAAATGCAGCCTTGGTGAGCAGAAGAAACTTCTCTGTTATGTGCGCGCCACAGACTGCACGCACGTCCGCTTAGAGTTCCGCCTTTTGCCTTCCGTCAATATTACGTTATTAGAAAAATATTTTTTTAGAGAATCGATTTTTTGACATTTGTGAATCGATTCAGAATCGTCCACGTCCGCATCGCGATGCATCTAAGAATCAATTTTTTCTCCCACCCCTAGATTTCATACAACAGGTTAATAAACAGTTACAATTAAGTCACTTACATTTTAGATGCAATGTTGACTGTTTTTGTTCTGTTTCAGCAGCGAAAATAGTTAAACAAAGATCACGGCAGAACCATCATTAGTGTTGTTTAAAAGCATCATTCTTTCCCACATGTGTGTGATTTGTGTGTGCAACATTATCATTATTTTTCTTTCACTATTATATTAGCGATTTAAAAGCACCCACTCGTGTCACACGTCGATTAACCGGTGGGAAAATATCCTCAGACACATACCTAATAAATGTATATTTAAATACAATATTGGCCTACCTGGTAAAAAGTTTTATATACTATTTTGATGTCCTTTTGGACACAAGAGGGCAGTATAGCCCTATGTTTGCTTTTTTGTTGAACCAAATAGCACTAAATAGCCTGTTTTTAACTTTTTCATTCTTCTTGAATTGCAAAAACAGAATAAAATGGGTTTAGTTGTGATATTTGTATACTTTTATATAGAAATAAATGGTATATAATTACATTTTTAGAAGATTTTTACTTTAATCCCTCGCCATAGCAAAACCGTTTGAGATATTTATTATCCATTCACAATTTAGCATATTTAATGTAGTTTCATCATGTTGAAAAAGTTTGGTACGAATAAAATAAATAGTTTAAGAGGAGTGGCTAAAAATTCAGAGGCTGATTTTGCAAAAAAAATCACATTCAGACCAAAATATCTGACTTACTGATGGCCAGAGCTATTGAATGTAAATTAGAAAGTTGTCCGGCTTGATGAGAACAATATACAAACTATTTTTTCTTTACTGTAGTTAAAAGTAACCCCCCCACTTTTGTCAAAAGCATGTTGAAAGTGACACACTTCCTGCTGCCAGTTGGTGGCGCTATAACTTTGACTCACAATAGCTACATCCATCTGATCGGCCTCTTACCACGAACACACTGCTGAAGTTTCATCAAGATCAGTTAATGTATGCAGAAGTTATTCCACTTCCGTGTTTCTCTTTTCTCGCCATAAATTCGATTCCTCGCCACAGCCAAACCGTTCGAGATATCAAAAATCCGTCCACAATTTAGCATCCTCAAAGTCTTGACTACATGCACACCGAGTTTGAAGGGGACACGGTGAATTTTCTAGGAGGAGTATTTCACATTCCACAGCAAGCATTTTCCAAACAACCCATAATAGCCGACTTCCTGTTGGGCTGGCGTAAAACTTGACCGGGGTAAAGTTGTTCGGCCCGATGAGATCTATATGTGTACCGAGTTTCATATTAATTCATGCGAGCGTGTTTGATATATGGATCAAGTTTTAGAACCCCGTTCAAGGGGGCGCTGTTGAGCCCCCCAGCCACGCCCGGGTACCAGCTTCAGCCCGGCCCTGATGGCCGTGGGTTCTGACCTGTGTGCAAAGTTTCAAGAGTTTTTGAGCATGTTAAGGACCCCAAAAGCCCCTGAAACCTTGATTAACAATATAAAAGCAATAGTCAAATCCCCCCCCTCCCCTCACACACACACAGACACAGAGAGAGGGAGAGAAAATTCTTCAGAAAATCCACATTCAAACCAAAATATCTCTCTTCCTGTTGGTCGGAGATGGTTAATGTCAATTAGAAAGTTGTCCGTCTTGATGAGAACAATACACATACCAAGTTTTGTTGCTGTTGATAAAACTAACCGCCCCATTTATGACTAAAGGTGGCGCTACTGAGCCCCTCACCACGCCCGTTTCTGAAACTTTGCACATGTCTACGGGCTAATAAATGTGATGTGTCTGTCGAGTTTCATCCAATTTCAAGCATCTTAAGAGTCTCAAAAGCATCCAAAAAGAAAATTAAAGTTTGATGCATTGCCACGGCAACAGTATCTAAGATATCAATAATCCTTTCACAGGTCTACATCTGCCGTGTGTTTACATTATACAGATAAAGTTTGAAGCAAATCGGGTAAAAATAAGAGGGTGATTTCAAAGCATTTTGAAAGTGACACACTTCTTGCTGCCAGTAGGTGGCGCTATAATTTTGACTCACAATAGTCACATCAATGTGATCAGCCTCTGACCACGAACACACTGCTGAAGTTTTATCAAGATCCGTCAATGTATGCAGAAGTTATAATACACTTCCTGTGTCCCATTATTCGCCATAAATTCGTTTCCTCGCCACAGCCAAACCGTTCGAGATATCAAAAATCCCCTGGCAATTTTTCATCCTCAATGTCTTGACTTCATGCACACCGAGTTTGGTGCTGACCGGGTGAATTCCCTAAGAGAAGTGTTTCAAATTCCTAAGCATGCGTTTCCAAACAACCCTAAATAGTCAACTTCCTGTTGGGCTGGCGTAAAACTTAGAGCATGAAAGTTGTGCGGCCCGATGAGATCTATATGTGTACCGAGTTTCATATTATTACATGCAAGCGTGTTTGATTTATGGACCAAGTTTTCGGACCCTGTTCCAGGGGGCGCTGTCGAGCCCCCCTGCCACGCCCGGGTACCAGCTTCAGCCCGGCCCTGATGGCCGCGGGTTCTGACTCGTGTGCAAAGTTTCAAGAGTTTTTGAGCATGTTAAGGGCCCCAAAAATGCCTAAATAGTCGTAAGAAAAATAATAATAATAATCCTACCGAAAACAATAGGGCCTTCGCCCTTTCAGGGCTTGGGCCCTAAAGAGCATGAAAGTTGTGCGGCCCGATGAGATCTATATGTGTACCGAGTTTCATATTATTACATGCAAGCGTGTTTGATTTATGGACCAAGTTTTCGGACCCTGTTCCAGGGGGCGCTGTCGAGCCCCCCTGCCACGCCCGGGTACCAGCTTCAGCCCGGCCCTGATGGCCGCGGGTTCTGACTCGTGTGCAAAGTTTCAAGAGTTTTTGAGCATGTTAAGGGCCCCAAAAATGCCTAAATAGTCGTAAGAAAAATAATAATAATAATCCTACCGAAAACAATAGGGCCTTCGCCCTTTCAGGGCTTGGGCCCTAATAAATAATCCTACCGGAAACAATAGGGCCTTCGCCCTTTCAGGGCTTGGGCCCTAATAATAAATAATCCTACCGGAAACAATAGGGCCTTCGCCCTTTCAGGGCTTGGGCCCTAATAAACAGAGCAATTCCAAGAGGGTCCTCACACCATCGGTGCTCGGGCCCTAATAATAAATATAGCTGCGAGCAGCGATTGCGGGCCCAAGCCGGTGGCACCGCAACCCCGGTACCTAAAGGCACCGGGGTGGCGGTACCGCCGGCTTTGGCCCTCCATCGCTGCTCGCAGCTATATTTATATATATATATATATATATATACACACACACACACACACACATATACATATATATATATATATATATATATATATTACCGTTCAAAAGTTTGGGGTCAGTAAGATTTTTAATGTTTTTAGGAGAAGACTCTTCTGCTCACCAAGGCTGCATTTATTTGATTAAAAATACAAACAAAAACAGTAATATTGTGAAATATTATTCCAATTTAAAACAGCTGTTTTCAATTTTAAAATATTTTACATAGTAATTAATTTCTGTGATCAAAGTTGAGTTTTCAGCATCATTACTCGAGTCTTCAGTCACATGATCCTTCAGAAATCATACTAATATGATGATTGATGCTCAATAAATATTCATTATTATTTTCAATGTTGAAAACAGTTGTGTACAGATTTTTTTTTTTTCAAAATGCTTTGATGAATGTAAAGTTCAAAAGAACAGCATATATTTCAAATATATTTTTTTTAAACATTATAAATGTCTTTACTGTAACTGTTGATCAGTTTAACTCATCCTTCATAAATAAAAGTACTGATTTATTTTTATTTCTTTCCCCCAAAAATAAAATTTTAATTATTACTAACCCCAAACTTTTGAGCAGTAGTGTTTAACGTTACAAAAGCTTTAGATTTCAGATAAATGCTGTTCTTTTGAACTTTCTATTCATCAAAGACTGTACACAACGGTTTTCGACATTTAAAATAATAATGAATGTTTCTTGAGCATCAATCATCATATTAGAATAATTTCTGAAGGATCATGTGACAGTTACGACTGGAGTAATGATGCTGAAAACTCAGCTTTGATCACAGGAATAAATAACAGTTTAAAATATATTAAAATAGAAAGCAGCTGTTTTAAATTGGAATAATATTTTACTATATTACTGTTTTTGTTTGTATTTTTAATCAAATAAATGCAGCCTTGGTGAGCAGAAGAAACTTCGCTTAAAAACATTAAAAATCTTACTGACCCCAAACTTTTGAACAGTAGTGTATATATATTATATAAAAATGTAAGGGACAAGACACAGATCATTTTACTTGCCTGACCTGATTAGAACAATGAAAAAACTTAAATGAAAAAATAACTTGGGAATCACTAAACCGAGTGAATTAATTTGATTTTATGATACAGTCAAAATATTCTACAACAAATTCTTTAAATTTAATGATGTTGAGAACGGAACAAGAATAAAAAAAGAACTATAAACAAGCTGAAACTAAATAAAATAAAAATGAAAACGAAAGTAAGCAGTGTTGGGCTCACACAACTCTCTCATTAGAATCAAAATGTTTCAACATTTGCGAGGTATTTGGATGCTAAACTATCCTTTATCATAGGCTTTGTACTTCACTCACTTTCCAATATCGACGGAAAAAATCATCCTATTCACACGCAAAAATGTGCTTGGAATCATCACAGTGGAGCGGTGCTTACGAATTTAATGGTACGAATTGTAGTACTGACTATTTAAACAGAGCATTGTAAATTTTATATGTTAGGTTGACTATTTTATTATTATATTTTATTAAGGCTATAATGAACAGGCTGCGATGTCAAGATTGCAAGATTGCACGATTGAACAGTGGACATATAAAAACATACTCTGTCATTTTGTTCAGAACATCATTCAAACTGCAAAGTGTTAACTTATATTTTTGTACAGTAGCAATAAAACACAACATTGTGCTTTTGTAAAATACATTCAAGCAATCCGCCCCCAAAAATGAAACTAAAATGCTCACGGCTGCACGGGCATTCATAATGGTGCGCGTCCTCAGCGAGGAACGAGCAGAACAGAGTCAACGGTTTTTAGGTCATTCCTCCTTCCATAGGAATTTATTGAAAACGCTCGCTCTGCTCCGCACCATTATCCGTGCGGACGAACATATTTTACTTTCGTTTTTAAGTTAGCGATTAAAAAGCCCCCAGCGGTGTCACACGTCAGTTAACCGGTGGTAAAATATTCTCACCGTCACATACCTAGTATATTTTTATATAGATATAATAGGCCTACCTGATTTTGAACACAAGAGGGCAGTATAGCACTATGTTTGACTTTATTTATTTATTGTTTAGACTAAACAACCATTCTGGCAGTTTTTAAACTTAAACTTGGTGGCGCTATAAATTTGACTCACAATAGTTACAACCATCTGATCGGCCTATTACCACGAACACACTGCTGAAGTTTCATCAAGATCAGTTAATGTGTGCAGAAGTTATAACACTTCGTGTTTCTCTTTTCTGGCAAAAATTCATGTCCTTGCCACGGCCAAAGCGTTCGAGATATCAAAAATCCGTCCGCAATTTAGCATCCTCAATGTCTTGACTTAATGCACACCGAGTTTGGTGGCGATTTAATTAATTCTCTAGGAGGAGTGTTTCAAATTCCACAGCAAGCGTTCTCCAAACAACCCATAATAGCTGACTTCCTGTTGGGCTGGCGTAAAACTTGACCGGGGTAAAGTTGTTCGGCCCGATGAGATCTATATGTGTACCGAGTTTCATATTAATTCATGCGAGCGTGTTTGATATATGGATCTAGTTTTAGAATCCCGTTCAAGGGGGCGCTGTTGAGCCCCCCTGCCACACCCGGGTACCAGCTTCAGCCCGGCCCTGATGGCCGCGAGTTCTGACCTGTGTGCAAAGTTTCAAGAGTTTTCGAGCACGTTAAGGGCCCCAAAAGCCCCTGAAACCTTGAAACACACTGAAATCAATTGGAAATTCCCTCCCACCCCTCACACACACAGAGACAGAGAGAGAGAGAGAGAAAATTCTCCAAAAAATCACATTCAAACCAAAATATCTGACTTCCTGTTGCTCTGAGCTAATAAGTGTGAATTAGAAAGTTGTCCGGCTTGATGAGAACAATATACATAACGATTTTTGTGACTCTACTTAAAACTAAGCCCCCATTTTTGACTAAAGGTGGCGCTACTGAGCCCCTCACCACGCCCGTTTCTGAAACTTTGCACATGTCTACCGGCTAATAAATGTGATGTGTCTGTCGAGTTTCATCCAATTTCAAGTATGTTAAGAGTCTCAAAAGCATCCAAAAAGAAAATTAAAGTTTGATGCGTTGCCACGGCAACAGTATCTAAGATATCAATAAACCTTTCACAGGTCTACATCTGCCGTGTGTCTACATTATACACATAAAGTTTGAAGCAAATCGGGTAAAAATAAGAGGGTGATTTCAAAGCATTTTGAAAGTGACACACTTCCTGCTGCCAGTTGGTGGCGCTATAACTTTGACTCACAATAGTCACATCCATGTGATCGGCCTCTTACAACGAACACACTGCGGAAGTTTCATCAAGATCAGTTAATGTATGCAGAAGTTATAACACACTTCCTGTTTATCTTTTCTCGCTATAAATTCGTTTCATCGCCACGGCCAAACCGTTCGAGATATCAAAAATCCGTCCGCAATTTAGCATCCTCAATGTCTTGACTTCATTCCCACCAAGTTTGGTGGCGATCGGGTGAATTCCCTAGGAGAAGTGTTTCAAATACCAGACCATGCGTTTCCAAACAACCCTTAATAGCCGACTTCCTGTTGGGCTGGCATAAAACTTAGAGCACGAAAGTTGTTCGGCCCAATGAGATCTATATGTGTACCGAGTTTCATATTATTACATGCAAGCGTGTTTGATTTATGGACCAAGTTTTCGGACCAAGTTTTCGGACCCCGTTCCAGGGGGCGCTGATGAGCCCCCCTGCCACGCCCGGGTACCAGCTTCAGCCCGGCCCTGATGGCCGCGGGTTCTGACCTGTGTGCAAAGTTTCAAGAGTTTTCGAGCATGTTAAGGGCCCCAAAAGTGCCCGAGAAGTAGAAAAAAATAATAATAATAATAAACAAATATAGCTGCGAGCAGCGATTACGGGCCCAAGCCGGTGGCACCGCAACCCCGGTGCCTTTAGTTACCTAAAGGCACCGGGGTGGCGGTACCGCCGGCTTTGGCCCTCCATCGCTGCTCGCAGCTATATTTATATATATATATATATATATATATATATATACATACATACATACACACACATACATATATATATATATATATATATATATATATATATATATATATGTATATGTATGTATATATATATATATATATATATACATACATACATACATACATATATATGTATATATATATATATATATATGTATGTGTGTATGTATACATACATACATGTATATATATATATGTATACATACATATATGTATATGTATACATACATATATATGTATATATATATATATATATATATATATATATATATATATATATATATATATACCGTTCAAAAGTTTGGGGTCAGGAAGATTTTTAATGTTTTTAGGAGAAGTCTCTTCTCCTCACCAAGGCTGCATTTATTGATTAAAAATACAAACAAAAACAGTAATATTGTGAAATATTATTCCAATTTAAAACAGCTGTTTTCAATTTTAAAATATTTTACATAGTAATTCATTTCTGTGATCAAAGTTGAGTTTTCAGCATCATTACTCCAGTCTTCAGTGTCACATGATCCTTCAGAAATCATACTAATATGATGATTGATGCTCAATAAATATTCATTATTATTTTCAATGTTGAAAACAGTTGTGTACAGATTTTTTTTTTTTTTTTAAATGCTTTGATGAATGTAAAGTTCAAAAGAACAGCATATATTTCAAATATATATATATATTTTTTAACATTATAAATGTCTTTACTGTAACTGTTGATCAGTTTAACTCATCCTTCATAAATAAAAGTACTGATTTATTTTATTTCTTCCCCCAAAAATAAAATTTTAATTATTACTAACCCAAAACTTTTGAGCGGTAGTGTTTAACGTTACAAAAGCTTTAGATTTCAGATAAATGCTGTTCTTTTGAACTTTCTATTCATCAAAGACTGTAAACAACTGTTTTCGACATTTAAAATAATAATGAATGTTTCTTGAGTATCAATCATCATATTAGAATAATTTCTGAAGGATAATGTGACAGTGACGACTGGAGTAATGATGCTGAAAACTCAGCTTTGATCACAGGAATAAATAACAGTTTAAAATATATTAAAATAGAAAGCAGCTGTTTTAAATTGGAATAATATTTTACAATATTACTGTTTTTGTTTGTATTTTTAATCAAATAAATGCAGCCTTGGTGAGCAGAAGAAACTTCTCTGTTATGTGCGCGCCACAGACTGCACGCACGTCCGCTTAGAGTTCCGCCTTTTGCCTTCCGTCAATATTACGTTATTAGAAAAAAATTTTTTTACAGAATCTATTTTTTGACATTTGTGAATCGATTCAGAATCGTCCACGTCCGCATCGCGATGCATCTAAGAATAATTTTTTTCTCCCACCCCTAGATTTCATACAACAGGTTAATAAACAGTTACAATTAAGTCACTTACATTTTAGATGCAATGTTGACTGTTTTTGTTCTGTTTCAGCAGCGAAAATAGTTAAACAAAGATCACGGCAGAACCATCACGCATCACGTGTTTTCTCATAACTGAACGATTCAGCATTTTTAACGAATCGGTTGACTCAAAGATTGAATGATCAATCCATAAACATCTGTCTTAATCATGATCGACTCATTCGAACGAATCGTTTGAACGAATGAATCAATGACTCGCTTATTAAGATGGATGCCTGGCGACACCTAATGGCGGTTTAGTGTTGTTTAAAAGCATCATTCTTTCCCACATGTGTGTGATTTGTGTGTGCAACATTATCATTATTTTTCTTTCACTATTATATTAGCGATTTAAAAGCACCCACTCGTGTCACACGTCGATTAACCGGTGGGAAAATATCCTCAGACACATACCTAATAAATGTATATTTAAATACAATATTGGCCTACCTGGTAAAAAGTTTTATATACTATTTTGATGTCCTTTTGGACACAAGAGGGCAGTATAGCCCTATGTTTGCTTTTTTGTTGAACCAAATAGCATTAAATAGCTAACTTTTTAACTAAATAGCTAACTAAATAACTTTTTCATTCTTCTTGAATTGCAAAAACAGAATAAAATGGGTTTAGTTGTGATATTTGTATACTTTTATATAGAAATAAATGGTATATAATTACATTTTTAGAAGATTTTTACTTTAATCCCTCGCCATAGCAAAACCGTTTGAGATATTTATTATCCATTCACAATTTAGCATATTTAATGTATTTTCATCATGTTGAAAAAGTTTGGTACGAATAAAATAAATAGTTTAAGAGGAGTGGCTAAAAATTCAGAGGCTGATTTTGCAAAAAAATTCACATTCAGACCAAAATATCTGACTTCCTGATGGCCAGAGCTATTGAATGTAAATTAGAAAGTTGTCCGGCTTGATGAGAACAATATACAAACTATTTTTTCTCTACTGTAGTTAAAAGTAACCCCCCCACTTTTGTCAAAAGCATGTTGAAAGTGACACACTTCCTGCTGCCAGTTGGTGGCGCTATAACTTTGACTCACAATAGCTACATCCATCTGATCGGCCTCTTACCACGAACACACTACTGAAGTTTCATCAAGATCAGTTAATGTATGCAGAAGTTATTCCACTTCCGTGTTTCTCTTTTCTCGCCATAAATTCGATTCCTCGCCACAGCCAAACCGTTCGAGATATCAAAAATCCGTCCGCAATTTAGCATCCTCAAAGTCTTGACTACATGCACACCGAGTTTGAAGGGGACACGGTGAATTTTCTAGGAGGAGTATTTCACATTCCACAGCAAGCGTTTTCCAAACAACCCATAATAGCCGACTTCCTGTTGGGCTGGCGTAAAACTTGACCGGGGTAAAGTTGTTCGGCCCGATGAGATCTATATGTGTACCGAGTTTCATATTAATTCATGCGAGCGTGTTTGATATATGGATCAAGTTTTAGAACCCCGTTCAAGGGGGCGCTGTTGAGCCCCCCAGCCACGCCCGGGTACCAGCTTCAGCCCGGCCCTGATGGCCGTGGGTTCTGACTTGTGTGCAAAGTTTCAAGAGTTTTTGAGCACAGTTAAGGACCCCAAAAGCCCCTGAAACCTTGATGAACAATATAAAAGCAATAGTCAAATCCCCCCTCCCCTCACACACACACAGACACAGAGAGAGGGAGAGAAACTTCTTCAGAAAATCCACATTCAAACCAAAATATCTCTCTTCCTGTTGGTCGGAGATGGTTAATGTCAATTAGAAAGTTGTCCGTCTTGATGAGAACAATACACATACCAAGTTTTGTTGCTGTTGATAAAACTAACCGCCCCATTTATGACTAAAGGTGGCGCTACTGAGCCCCTCACCACGCCCGTTTCTGAAACTTTGCACATGTCTACGGGCTAATAAATGTGATGTGTCTGTCGAGTTTCATCCAATTTCAAGTATGTTAAGAGTCTCAAAAGCATCAAAAAAGAATATTAAAGTTTGAAGCGTTGCCATGGCAACAGTATTAAAGATATCAAAAATTCTTTCACAGGTCTACATCTGCCGTGTGTTTACATTATACACATAAAGTTTGAAGCAAATCGGGTAAAAATAAGAGGGTGATTTCAAAGCATTTTGAAAGGGACACACTTCCTGCTGCCAGTTGGTGGCGCTATAACTTTGACTCACAATAGTCACATCAATGTGATCGGCCTCTGACCACGAACACACTGCTGAAGTTTTATCAAGATCAGTTAATGTATGCAGAATTTATAATACACTTCCTGTGTCCCATTATTCGCCATAAATTCGTTTCCTCGCCTTGGCCAAACCGTTCGAGATATCAAAAATCCGTCCGCAATTTATAATCCTCAATGTCTTTACTTCATGCACACCGAGTTTTGAGGCGAATGGATGAATTTCCTAGGAGGAGTACATCAAATTCCACAGCATGCGTTTTCCAAACAACCCATAATAGCCGACTTCCTGTTGGGCTGGCGTAAAACTTAGAGCACGAAAGTTGTTCAGCCCAATAAGATCTATATGTGTACCGAGTTTCATATTAATTCATGCAAGAGTGTTTGGTATATGGACCAAGTTTTCGGACCGCACTCGGACCCCATTCAAGGGGGCGCTGTCGAGCCCCCCTGCCACGCCCAGGTACCATCTTCAGCCCGGCCCTAATGGCCGCAGCTTCTGACCTGTGTGCAAAGTTTCATGAGTTTTTGAGCACGTTAAAGGCCCCAAAAGCCCCCGAACCCTTGAACAATAATAATAATAATAATAATAATAATAATAATAATAATAATAATCCTAACGAAAACAATAGGGCCTTCGCCCTTTCAGGGCTTGGGCCCTAATAATCCTAACGAAAACAATAGGGCCTTCGCCCTTTCAGGGCTTGGGCCCTAATAATCCTACCGAAAACAATAGGGCTTTCGCCCTTTCAGGGCTTGGGCCCTAATAAACAGAGCAATTCCAAGAGGGTCCTCACACCATCGGTGCTCGGGCCCTAATAAACAGAGCAATTCCAAGAGGGTCCTCACACCATCGGTGCTCGGGCCCTAATAATCCTACCGAAAACAATAGGGCCTTCGCCCTTTCAGGGCTTGGGCCCTAATAATCCTACCGGAAACAATAGGGCCTTCGCCCTTTCAGGGCTTGGGCCCTAAATATAGCTGCGAGCAGCGATGGAGGGCCCAAGCCGGTGGCACCGCCACCCTGGTCCCTTTAGTTACACTAAAGGCACCGGGGTGGCGGTGTCACCAGCTTGGGCCCTCCATCGCTGCTCGCAGCTATATTTATATATATATATACACATCGGACAAGTAATATTCTCTGTCTTGTCACTTAAAAAAAATTGCAAGTGTAATTTTTAGATGTTAGGTTGACTATTTTATTATTATATTTTATTAAGGCTATAATGAACAGGCTGCGATGTCAAGATTGCAATGCTGGAATGCACAATATGTTGTTGTTGTTGTGCGTGTGTGTGTGTGTGTGTGTGTGTGTGTGTGTGTGTGTGTGTGTGTGTGTGTGAGAGGCGTGGGCACGATCGAACAGTGGAAACATAAAAACATAGGCTACCCCGTCGGTTTGTTCATACAGGACATTATTTAAACTGCACTGTGTTTACTTATATTTATGTACACTTGCAATAAAACACAACATTGTGTTTTTGTAAAAAAACATTCAAGCAATCCCACCCCCGAAATGGCGCTATTTTTTTAATTAAACTAAAATGCTCATGGCTACACGGGCAATAACGAGCAGAACAGAGTGAATGTTTTTAGTTCATTCCTACTGGACGTCCGTATTTCACTTTCGCTTTTAAAGGGATACTCCACTTTAAAATTAAAATTCTGTCATCATATACTCACCCTCATGTTGTTTTAATCCTTTATGAATTTCTTTCTTCTGCTGAACAGAAAGGAAGATATTTAGGAGAATGTCAGTAACCAGACAGTTTCTGAGCCCATTGACTTCCATAGTAGGAAAAAAATTATACTATGGAAGTCAATGAGACCAGAAACTGTCTGGTTACTGACATTCTTCTAAATATCTTCCTTTCTGTTCAGCAGAAGAAAGAAATTAATAAAGGATTGAAACAACATGAGGGTGAGTATGACAGAATTTTCAATTTAAAGTGGAGTATCCCTTTAAGTTAGCGATTTAAAAGCCCCCACCGCGGTGTCACACATCGATTAACCAGTGGGAAAAAATTCTCAGTCACATCGCTAATATATTTATATATAAATACATTGGGCCTACCTGATTTTGAACACAAGAGGGCAGTATAGCCCTATGTATGACTTTTTTTTTTTTACAAAATAGCGCATTCTGGCTGATTTTAAACTTGTACATAATTCTTGAATTGAAAAAACTGAATAAACCCAAAACTAGTTCTGTTTCGGTTTAGTTCTGATAATTTTATATAAAAATAAATGGTGTATAATAATTTTTTTAGAAGATATGAGATGTTTTCTGATTCCTTTTTTGACATTATTTTAATCCCTCGCCATGTCAAAACCGTTTGAGATATTCAATATCCGTTCACAATTTAGCATCTTTAATGTATTTTCTTTAATGTATAGTGCTGAGTTTCATATTAATTCATGCAAGCTAGTTTGATCTATGGACCAAGTTTTCGGACCCCATTCAAGGGGGCGCTGTTGAGCCCCCCTGCCACGCCCGGGTACCAGCTTCAGCCCGGCCCTGATGGCCACGGGTTCTGACCTGTGTGCAAAGTTTCAAGAGTTTTTGAGCATGTTAAGGGCCCCAAAAGCCCCTGAAACCTTGAAAAACAAAGATTAAATGGAATAGACAAACCCCCCCCCCCCACACACACACACACACAGACACACAGAGAGAGAGAGAAAATTCTCCAGAAAATCCTCATTCAAACCAAAATATCTGACTTCCTGTTGGTTGGAGCTAATGACTATAAATTAGAAAGTTGTCTGGCTTGATGAGAACAATATACGTACCAAGTTTTGTGATTCTAGGAAAAACTAAGCCCCCATTTTTGACTAAAGGTGGCGCTACTGAGCCATTCCACCACGCCCGTTTCTGAAACTTTGCACGTCTACTGGCTAATAAATGTGATGTGTCTGTCGAGTTTCATCCAATTTCAAGCATGCTAAGAGTCTCAAAAGCATCAAAAAAGAATATTAAAGTTTGATGCGTTGCCATGGTATCTAAGATATCAATAATCCTTTCACAGGTCTACATCTGCCGTGTGTCTACATTATACACAAAGTTTGAAGCAAATCGGGTAAAAATAAGAGGGTGATTTCAAAGCATTTTGAAAGTGGCAAACTTCCTGCTGCCAGTTGGTGGCGCTATAACTTTGACTCACAATAGTCACATCCATGTGATCGGCCTCTTACAACGAACACACTGCTGAAGTTTCATCAAGATCAGTTAATGTATGCAGAAGTTATAACACACTTCCTGTGTCCCATTATTCGCCATAAATTCGTTTCCTCGTCACGGCCAAACCGTTCGAGATATCAAAAATCTGTTCGCAAGAATTCATCCTCAATGTCTTGACTTCATTCACACCGAGTTTGGTGGCGATCGGATGAATTCCCTAGGAGGAGTATTTCACATTCCATTGTATGCGTTTTCCAAACAACATATAATAACCGACTTCCTGTTGGGCTTTTGTAAAACTTAGAGCACGAAAGTTGTTCGGCCCGATGAGATCTATATGTGTACTGAGTTTCCTATTATTACATGCAAGCGTGTTTGATTTATGGACCAAGTTTTCGGACACCATTCCAGGGGGCGCTGTCGAGCCCCCCTGCCACGCCCGGGTACCAGCTTCAGTCCGGCCCTGATGGCCGCGGGTTCTGACGTGTGTGCAAAATTTCAAGAGTTTTTGAGCATGTTAAGGGCCCCAAAAGTGGCAAAAAGGCCAAAAAAAAAAAAAAAAAAAAATCCTTCCGGAAACAATAGGGCCTTCGCCCTTTCAGGGCTTGGGCCCTAATAATAATAATCCTAACGAAAACAATAGGGCCTTCGCCCTTTCAGGGCTTGGGCCCTAATAATAAATAATCCTACCGAAAACAATAGGGCCTTCGCCCTTTCAGGGCTTGGGCCCTAATAATAATAAATAATCCTTACGAAAACAATAGGGCCTTCGCCCTTTCAGGGCTTGGGCCCTAATAATAATTTTTTGCGGTGCTAAAAAAAAAAAAATAGAACAAAAGAACATACACAAGGAAACACAGTGTACAGTTCGTAACACTCCCCCACTTAAGAATAAACTTTTGGAAAAACACAAAAAGCTTATACTTTTGAAAGAGCGTCCGCTAAGACTTTGTCAACGCCCCTCTTGTGTCTTATATCTAAATTATAACTCTGCAGAAAGAGTGACCACCGCGTCAATCTCTGATTATGATTGTACAACTTTGAAAGGAATGTCAAAGGACTGTGATCCGTAAAAACTACCAAAGGTTGCACACTAGATCCTACATAGACCTCAAAATGTTGTAATGCAAAAATTAGAGCAAGCGTCTCCTTTTCAATGACTGAAGAGTTTAACTGATTCTTGTTAAACTTCCTAGAGAAATAACTTACTGGATGAACTACACCCTGCTCATCATCCTGTAATAAAACAGCACCAGCCCCGACATTACTTGCATCCACCTCAAGTTTAAATGGACGTTCTAAATCAGGAGCTGCAAGAACAGGTGAACTACTTAATAGTGTTTTCACACTCTCAAATGCGTATTGGCATTCTGCACTCCACACAAAAGCAGTAGAAGGACTTAAAAGTGAAGTTAAAGGACTAACCACAGACGAAAAATTTCTGCAGAAGCTGCGGTAATATCCAGCCATTCCGAGAAATCTTCGGAGTTCACGTCGAGTCGTGGGAACTGGAAACTTCGATATAGCCTCAACTTTCGCTTCAACTGGTCGAACTTGACCATGCCCCACCTCCTTTCCCAAATACATCACCTTAGCCTGACCAAACTCACACTTGGCCAAGTTAAGGGTCAAGGAAGCACTCGCAAAACGCTCAAATACAGCACGTAATGACTTCATATGTTCATCCCAATCCCTGGAATAAACAACAACATCATCCAAATAAGCACTACAATTAGGAATGCCAGCTAAAACTGTGTTTACCAACCTCTGAAAGGTAGCAGGCGCGTTTCGGAGTCCAAACGCCATGGCCGTATATTGTGCAAACGAATCTGGAGTGATAAAAGCAGCAATGTCAGAAGCTCTGGATGTAAGTGGTACTTGCCAGTAGCCTTTGAGCATATCTAATTTACTCACAAACTTTGCATATCCTACATTATCCACGCAATCCTCCATCCTAGGAAGTGGATAGTTATCAGGAACCGTAAGTGAATTTACTTTCCTAAAATCTGTGCAAAACCTAAAAGAACCATCTGGTTTCGGTACCAAAATACATGGAGAACTCCATGAACTAGAGCTAGGCTTAGCAAGACCGTTCTTCAGCAAGTAATCAACTTCTTGTCGCATAACTGAACGCTTAACTGAATTCACTCTATATGCATGCTGTCGGATCGAACTAGCATCTTTAACATCAATATCATGCTGAATGACATTAGTTAACGCAGGTACGTCTTTAAACAGACACTCAAATTCAGAGATGAGCCTCACTAGATCACATTTCTGATCAATAGACAAATTCGTTAAATGTGAGTCAAGATCTTTCAATATTACAGAATTGCACAACCTCACAGTCGTCTGAGAAATATTCTGAAACATAACTCCATCATCTTCAGCATCAGTAATAGGCTTTTCTGTCACAATGTTAACAGAAATAACAGCAGTGTCTGGAGTTTTGTCATTCACATCAGTTTGTAATCTCGAATGATAAAGTTTCAGCATGTTTATATGACAAACGCGAATTTTTCGTTTTCGGTCAGGAGTACAGATAACATAATTTGTTTCATTCAATTTCTCTTTCACTACATAAGGACCGAAAAATCGAGTCGACAGTGAAGAACCAGGAATAGGCAAGAAAATCAGAACTAAGTCACCAGGCTTAAAAGATTGCATAACAGCCTTTTTGTCAAATGTTCGTTTCATGCCTTTTTGCGCGTTGGCAAGAGACTCTCTTGCGACTGAGCAAGCTGTATGCAAACGCTTCCGAAACTTCGTTACGTACTCCAGTACATTCGCTTTCAAACTGTCTTTTTCCAGAAATTGGTCTTTTAAAACTTTCAATGGACCACGTACCTGGTGTCCAAAAACCAATTCAGCTGGACTAAAACCAAGCGACTCTTGAATGCTTTCTCTGATAGCGAACATCAGCATGGGAATACCATCATCCCACTCATTACCCGTTTGCATACAATATTTTCGCAACATCGACTTCAACGTTTGGTGAAAACGTTCCAGGGCGCCTTGGCTTTCTGGATGGAACGCAGTGGAAGTACGATGTTTAATTCCCAAAGTCTGCATGACTTGATTAAAAAGCTTGGACGTAAAATTTGTGCCTTGGTCGCTTTGCACCACTTTAGGCAAACCAAATGTCGAGAAAAACTTAACTAATGCCTTGACAACAATAGGTGCACTGATTTTTCTTAAAGGAATTGCTTCAGGAAATCGGGTGGCTAGACACATCACTGTTAGTAGAAACTGATTACCACTTGTGAAGTACAAACTGCAACTCGGACAAGTCCAGAACACAAGTCACTTTTCAAATGCAGATAATGCAAGGGCCTTTTTACACATCCCATTTCAATTCCTTGCACTAAAACGCTGGAATGACATGAAGTCTCATCAGAGAATTTCATTGCACTTTCAACAATAAAACTTTGCATAGACCCTGTGTCACGAAGCATTGTGATTTCTTTTTGATCATCATCACTACCAGTCAAAGAAACTAACCCCTTTATTCTTAAGAATAAAAGGACAGAACGTTTCATCCACATCCTCTTTAGAGTGTACAGCCACAATCTGTTTACAAGTCTTTACAAAACCTACCGGTTTAGCTTGTGAGTTTTGTTTTCGTTTAAGTCGCAGACAGTCCACAACAACGTGTCCTTTCTTGTGACAATAAAAACAGTCACGTTCCTCACTAACTCTTGGTGCATTATTTTTCAAGCGCACGAATTGTGTGTTAGATAAAGATGGAACAGCAGGTGCATTTTCTACACGTGAATGAACAAAGATATTTTTGTGGGTTAAAATGAATTCGTCAGCTAAAACAGCGGCCTGTGATAAAGAATTTACCTTTTGTTCATTTAGGTAAACAACTGTCACAGGTCGGGATGGGCCAAGCCGGACTGCGCCCACCCCTGAACCAGGACCACCCTGAGGAGCGTGTCAGAGACGAGACGGAGACAGAATTTAAAAGAATAACAGTTCTTTTTATTAAAGTTAAAAGTAATTTGAATAACCTAAACTAAATCTTCCTTTCTTCTTCTTCCCAGGAATCGAGGCAATGCAGTAGTCTCCGGGGCCCACTCCCACACCGGTGCAAGGTTCACAGGGACCTACGACGAACAGGTGAATTTCCACAGGTGAGTAGACGGTCGGGGCCTTTCCTCTTCCCACGCCGATGTAGGGTTCACAATGGTATGCGATGGACAGGTGAGTTTCCACAAGTGAGTAGATGGTCAGGGCTCTTCCTCTTCTCACACCGGTGCAAGGTTCGCAGTGGCCTGTGAGGGACAGGTGAGTTTCCACGGGTGAGTATGCGGTCGGAGCTGTTCCTCTTCCCACACTGATGCAGGGTTCACAGGGATGGTCAGGGCTCTGGAGCTGCAGCAGACTCGAAGTCCACAGGCTAAGCGGGCCTTCTTCTGAACAGGCAGTATCGACACTGGGAGCAGAGGATACAGGTTTCACGTGTGTTACCGGGAGATGAACACTTTACCTCAGACAGGTGGACTATAAGGCTGCAGCAGACTCGAAGCCAACAGGCAGAGCAAAGCTTCTTCTAAGACAGACAGAGTCAATACTTCAAGCAGAGGATGCAGTCCTCACATGTAATACAGAGGGATGAACACTTCGCGCCAGACAGGTGGGCTATGGGGCTACAGCAGACTCAAAGTCGCAGGCTGAGCGGAGCTTCTCTAGGACAGACAGGATCAACTTCAACAACAGTATATAGTTCTCACGTGTGTTGCCGGGGACAGATAACTTCTCACCATGCAGATGGGCCTGGGGCTATAGCAGACTCAAAGTCGCAGGCTGAGCGGAGCTTCTCTAGGACAGGCAGAATCAACTTCAACAGCAGTATACAGTCCTCACGTGTGTTGCAGGGGACAGATAACTTCACACCATGCAGATGGGCTTGAGGCTGTAGCAGACTCAAAGTCGCAGGCTGAGCGGAGCTTCTCTAGGACAGACAGAATCAACTTCAACAGCAGTATACAGTTCTCACGTGTGTTGCAGGGGACAGATAACTTCACACCATGCAGATGGACTTAGGGCTGCAGCAGACTCAAAGTCAACAGGCTGAGCGGAGCTCCTGCTAAGACAAACAGAATCAAGATTGCAGATAGAGTGTGCAGTCTCACGTGTGTTGCAAGGGGGCGAACCTTCTCACCATACAAGTGGGTTGACAGGCAAGTAGCGAACTTAAGTCAACAGGCTGGACAGAGCTTCTTCTAAGACAGTCAGAATCACTACTTCAAAACAGAGAGGTTAGTTTGACTCACAGATGCTATTCCTTCTAGTCCTCAACAGATGGGGCCGATCGACATTATTAAGCTCCAGTTACTGACAGTAGACCAGCATGGCACGTGGGGAGTGCACGGCAAGAGAGAATAAATCTTCCACACACACACGGCAATTTCACTCCAAACATGCAACGTGAGGGGGGGAAACGTCAATTTAAGCACTGCAATCCACTTCAATAAGTGCAGATAAGGCCAGCACTCACCCAGAGGTCTCCGTGTCACAAGCAACGAGCTTCAATGTTGAGAAAGGATGTTTCGGGGTTTTCCTCCACAGGCATAGACAGGATTCACATCACCGTTCCAACACGGGGGAAGAGGGTAAGAGATCGAACATGAATCAGTGTAATTCACTCAGTGACGTTTAAATAGCACAATCAAAACACTCCAATCCACCTTAAATTCAGTGTTGAAACATGCAGGTAAGAGATCCAATGGTCGATTACTTATCTCTCTCCCTTCCAAACAAACGGGGTGTTTTCACAACTCTTCCACGCTCCTCGAGTCCCCTCCAACAACACTTTCCCTTGCACACCACAATTCTTCTCTGCAACACTCAAATAGAACGACTTCTCACAGGGGAGAACCACACAACAGTCTCTCTTCACTGGCTTTTTATATCCTTCTCAATGCCCACATGGCTTCGTCATGGCTCTAGATTAATTCCCCACACCTGATGTCGATTTCCTCATCCCGGTTGGCAAGGCAACAGATACACATTTTTAGATTAGATTAGATTAGATTCAACTTTATTGTCATTACACAAGTACAGGTACAAGGCAACGAAATGCAGTTTAGGTCTAACCAGAAGTGCAATAGCAGCAAGTGCAGGATATACAGTGGTTCATAAGTGCAGAACATGGATATGTACTGAATAAATATAGAGTTGAATACTATTATAAACAAAAATTTACAGATAGATTGTCCTATGAATATAATATACAGATAACTATTACTGTGAACAGAATTTACAGCTAGATATGTACTGAATATAATAATATACAGATGGCTATTACTATAAACAGAATGTTTACAGATAGATATGTACTGAATATAATATACAGATGGCTGTTACTATAAACAGAATTTTACAGATAGATATGTACTATGAATATATATACAGATGGCTGTTACTATAAACAGAATGTGAGCATAATATACAGATGGATATTACTATAAACAGAATTTTACAAATAGATATATGTATAAGTTAGGCTAATGAGCAGTATAACAATGGATTTAAAGTAGTGCAAATAAAGTTTGGACAGAAGCTATCCGAGTGAGTGCAGTGGAAAGTAATTGCATATTACAGTTAAGGTACGATATTGCAATGTATATATAACAGTCGGTACTGTAAATAAACAGTCGGCAGTGCAAATGAGCATATTCCAGTCAAGGTAGTAGTGCAAGATGCATATGTAAACAGTTGTTACTGTAATAACAGTCAGCAGTGCAAATGAACATTATAGTATTGCAAATAACAAAATGGAGGCAGGTGTGAGGAGGGAGAGGAGAGTCAATCAGTATATAAGGGGAGTGGGATCAATGAGGGTTAGAGTTTAATAAAGAGACAGCTCTGGGGAAAAAACTGTTCTTTAGTCTGCTGGTCCTGGTCCGGAGGCACCTGAAACGCCTGCCGGAAGGCAGGAGAGAAAACAGTCTGTGGGCTGGGTGAGAGGAGTCCTTAAGGATGCTGCGAGCTCGATGCAGACAGCGTTTCCTCTGGATGTGCTCGATGGCAGGTAGTGGAGTCCCAGTGATGCGCTGGGCGGTTTTCACCACCCGCTGCAGTGCCTTGCGCTCTGCAACAGAACAGCTCCCATACCACACTGTAGCACAGTTGGTCAGGATGCTTTCTATTGCACAGCGATAGAAGTTCACCAGGATAGTGGAGGAAAGCTGATTCTTCCTCAGTGTCCTCAGGAAGAAGAGGCGCTGGTGAGCCTTCTTGACCAGGCTGGAGGTGTTGGTTGTCCAGGTCATGTCCGCCGAGATGTGGGTCCCCAGGAACTTGAAACTGGAGACACGCTCAACAGCCATTCCATTGATGTGGATGGTGTCGTGTGTGCCTCTTGACACTTTCCTGAAGTCCACGATGAGCTCCTTCGTTTTGGTGGTGTTGAGGAGCTGGTTATTTTCGGTGCACCATGTGGCCAGGTGCTTGATCTCCTCCCTATAGGCAGTCTCATCGTTGTTGCTGATGAGACCAATCACCGTAGTGTCGTCCGCAAACTTGACGATGGAATTAGATCCGTACACAGGCTTGCAGTCGGAGGTGAAGAGGGAGTAGAGGAACGGGCTTAGCACACAGCCCTGTGGTACACCAGTGTTGAGTGTGATGGATGTGGAGCAGTTGGAGCCTGATCGAACATTCTGGGGTCTGTTGGTCAAGAAGTCCAAAATCCAGTTGCACATGGAGGTGTTGAAGCCCAGGTCTCCAAGTTTGGCTATTAACTTAGTTGGGATGACAGTGTTGAATGCTGAGCTGAAGTCAACAAACAGCATGCGTGCATAAGTGTTCTTATTGTCCAGATGTGTGAGCACAGAGTGCAGTGCCATGGAGACTGCATCCTCTGTGCTCCTATTGCTACGGTAGGCAAACTGGTGTGAGTCCAATGTGGATGGTAGAGAGTCTTTTAGGTGTGCCAGGACCAGCCGCTCAAAGCACTTCATTACGATGGGTGTGAGTGCTACAGGGCGGTAGTCATTAAGGCACTTCGGGCTGGAGTGTTTTGGCACTGGCACAATGGAAGTGCATTTAAAGCATGTTGGTACAGTTGCTTGGGCAAGAGACAGGTTGAAAATGTCTGTAAAAACCCCAGCGAGCTGCTCCGCACATGCCCTGAGTACGCGTCCAGGGATGTTGTCTGGTCCAGCAGCCTTGTGCGCGCTGATCCTGCTCAGTGCATTGCAGACATCTGTGGAGGAGAGTGTGATCGGTGGGTGGTCAGCTGAGGATTTGAGCTTGGTGGCAGTTTCTCTGTTGTCTCTTTCAAAGCGAGCATAAAAGTCATTTAGCTCGTTCAGGAAGTTGACATCAGTGGCTGCGGGGGTGGAGTGAGAGGGTTTGTAGTCACTGATGGCCTGAATGCCCTGCCACATGCGCCGAGGGTCAGCGTTGGAAAAGTGTCCCTCTATCTTAAGCTTGTAGCAGTGCTTGGCCTCTTTGATGCCCCTTTTCAGATTTGCTCTGGATGTGCTATAGGCTTGTGCATCTCCTGATCTGAAGGCAGTATTGCGTGTCTTCAATAGGAGTCGCACTTCCCTGTTCATCCATGGCTTCTGATTTGGGTATGTGGTGATCTGCTTCTGGGTTGTAACACTGTCAATGGTGGTATTAATATAATCCAGTACAGAGGAGGTGTAGCAGTCAATGTCCGTGTGAGAGCCACTGGTGGCTTGAGAAGCAAACATACTCCAGTCTGTGTGTAGAAACCTTTCCTGGAGTGAGAAATCTGCCCCCGCAGGCCACACCTTGATGGTCTTCACTGATGGCTTCACGCGATTGATCAGAGGTGCATATTTGGGGGTGAGGAACAAAGAAAGGTGATCTGACTGTCCCAAGTGGGGGAGGGGTGTCGCGACGTAAGCTTCAGCCATGTTTGTGTAAACATGGTCTAAGGTTTTGTTTCCTCTGGTGTGACAGGAAACATGCTGGTGAAATTTCGGTAGCACTGACTTTAAGTTTGAATGATTAAAATCACCCGCAACAATAAACGCAGCTTCCGGGTGAACGGTCTGTTGTTTACTGATGGCTGCGTGAAGTTCTTTCATAGCAAACTTGGCATCAGCATCCGGGGGAATATAGGCTGCAGTTATAATAGTGGAAGTGAACTCCCGCGGTAGATAAAACGGTCTACATTTAACCATGAGAAACTCAAGGTTAGCTGAACAATGTCTCCCAACAATAGCAGAGTTTGTGCACCAAGCTTTGTTAATGTAAATGCACAATCCACCACCTCTGGTCTTACCGGAGCCATGTAATGTTCTATCCGCCCGGAATGTATGGCGTCCCGCTAGCTCAATAGCGTTGTCCGGTATTCCGCTGTTTAACCATGTTTCCGTGAAAATTAGAACATTACAGTTCAAAAGTCTCTTGCTGTATGTGATGTTGAGTCGAATCTCCTCCATTTTGTTCAACAGCGACCGTACATTGGCAAGGAAAATGCTGGGTAAAGAGAGCCGGTGTGGTGTTAGCTTTAGCTTAGCTCTTAGTCCTCCGCGCTTCCCCCGCCTTTGTTTACGATCTCGCCGGCGCCTGCGAGCACTTCCGCCCGGCCGGGCAGAGTGCATAGCCTCGGGTGATCTGGCGATCTCAGGAAGGAGTCGAAGGTTGTCCATAAAACTGTCGGAAATTCGCAAACCAATATCCAAAAGCTCACCTTGGGTGTACGATGTTAAGGCACAACTGTTCTGGACGAACAGACCCGAAATGAGCAAGAAAAATACTGCTAAATTACAGAATCTGGAGAGACCGCGAGCCTCGCGATGTACTCGCGCCGCCATCTTGGATCAAGAAGATCCCCGTGTAACATTTACACGGGGGGGTGGTGTGTCCTTGTTATTGTACCGGAGGGGACACAATTGCGGCGAACTTTAGTTCCGCCCTCTCATTTGTCACACCGTGACACAACCACTTTCTCCGGTAAGCAATTCTTAAATTCTTCCAAGAGAACAAGCTCACGCACGAATTCAAATCTGCCACATTGTTAGCTACACACCACTTATCAAAAAGCGTGCCCTTCTCCCTAGCGAATTCCACAAAAGTTTGACTAGGAGTTTTTCTATGCGTCCTAAACTTCTGTCTGTACGCCTCAGGAACTAGTTCATATGCACGAAGTATCGCTGATTTGACTGAATCATACTTCAAACTCTCTTCAAGTGACAAAGTGGAGTACACCTCTAAAGCCTTTCCCACAAATTTACACTGCAGTAACAAAGACCAGAATTCGAGTGGCCAATGCAAAGAAGTCACAATCCGTTCAAACGCATTAAAATACGAATCAACTTCTGATTCTCTGAATTGTGGAACAAGAGCAATGTGCTTACTCACGTCAAAATTGGGACTGGATGATATCGACACCGAAGAAACATTTGAAGGAGAAACTGGATCTGGCTGATTAGCCTCCGCAACCTTCCTTGAAGCGTCCAACTCGAGCTGGCGCAGCCTCACTTGCGTCTCAGCCTCGATTTCAAGTTTGCGTATCTGCAAACGTAGGTCAAGTTCAGCCCGACGGGTGTGCTCTTGGGAATCATAATGTAGACGTGCCAGACGAACTTTCAGCCGTGCATCGTCTCGCGAACCCATAGAGAGCGGAGAGAACGGTTCAAAGGGTGGCAGTCCAACACCAGCATCTGCAACGGCCTCCACCCCTGCATCTGCATCGGTTCTGCCACTACACACGTTCTTATCTCTCATTTCACGAGAAGCAAACACCTCATCACCAGGGCTTAGATGATCAGCCGTCTCCTCCATTTCAATATTTGGCATGAGAAGCACATTAAGCTCAAGTAACTGGTCTATTATCTTTTGCTTAATTTCAGCTTTACAATCCTGTTTGTTAATTATCAATTTAAAATGATCAGCCACCAAAAACAAGTCCTGTTTCCGACAAACGTTAAGCAGCTCCAACGACGGACTCTTAACAAATTCCTCTAAACTGAACATTTTTAATTAAAGTGTCACGTGCTCAAAAGTGCTACAAAACTGCTACATACTATGACAAACTTACCTAAAGTCACACTAACCTACTACACAGCCAACAAATTCCACCACCATAGCTATTTCTTTGGTCATTTTGTTTACCTCCCAAGGGTTTAACAATCCATCCGGTAATATCTACCCCGGAAATATATAAAAAATATCCCAGACGAGCCCCCATTAAATGTTACGACCTTTGGTGGAAATTTGTTGTCTAGGAATTTTAAAAGGAGTAACATTGAGATAACCAAGGGAAAAGACTTAAAGGAGACATATCATGCTTTTAAATTGTTCCTTTTTACATATAAATCATACATTTGTAGTCTATATAAAGCGGAACTGCAATGCTTGGGTCTGAATTCTTCATTATTATAGCTCCACAGGCCCCTTTTCTACCCCTTTTCTGATGTGCGTCTGAGAGCAACTCGTTTTGGTGCGGTCTCTTTAAATACAATTGAGACACTTCATACCCCGCCCCCTCTCCAGGTTGCAGAGATTCAACTCCACCCCGTTCGGCCATTTTTGTAGTTTGATAGCAGAGATACGATTATCTAGCGGCACAGAAACTTTTTATTCACACGTTATTAACAAAATGTCAACAACGGAAGACTTGTCCAGCCAGCCTTACATGTTCGAGCCAGAGTCGGAGCCGGAGCGAGATGAAAATGAAGACGACGAACCTGTAGAACAACGTCTTCATATGGATGTATCGCACTGGTGTGTACTGTATTTACACATGAAACTTTGGTCTTCCGACCTTTTACCACCGTGTCGATTTATTTTGATTAATATGTGCGAGGGAGAGAGAGCAAGACAGCGTCTAGTTTGGAGACGGTGATGTCTTGTTTACACTTTCGCCTGGCTCTGAAGAGAGAGAGAGAGAGAGAGAGAGAGCGCGCGCGCGACCGGGTCTCTCTCTCTGCTCGTTCTTTCAGTTAAACATGTGCCCTTGTCACAAGCGCGGCAGTTAATCTACATTAGACGGTGTAATGAAGCGCGTGGGTTACTACATCCAACAACCGAACATTTTAACTTACCCTCTCGTAACTTCTGCATCCTTTAGCTTGGACTACAAAATTGCAGCGAGAAATAAAAATGGCGGATTGCTCGAAGTGTTGGGCCGGAAGTCAATGTCCTTATTTGGCAGTTCCGCTGCAAATACTGTGACGTAATAGTTCAAAAAACGTCAACAGAAAAATCGGAACAGGTTGAAAAATATGACCAAAACAGAATATAAAGATATCAACGAAGCACCTGAAGAGAATAATTTCATATTTTCTGTACTTCTAAACACTCCAAATATACAACAAAATGCATTTAAGGGCTAAAAAAGTGCATTTGGTATGATATGTCCCCTTTAAGTGTGTGGCAAGAGATACACAGGACCATCAAATTAGCACCGCAAAAGATTTATTGCTCCCAAAACCATGAATATTTACAAACATTTAAGAAAACAAAAATAATAAACAATAAGAAATTATGTAACCAAGACAAACGGGAGAGGGAACTGAAAATGGCGCTAGAAAATCAAAGAAATAAATAAAACAAAAAGAACCCCCACTGTCTCCTCCCGGTCCTCTAAATAAGAAAACAAAAATATGAAAAGAAAAGTTTTCAGCGCAGATGCGCCCTGAACTTACTCTAACTAAAAAACACAAAAGTACATGTTTAGCTTCACTAAACTAGTGTATCTAATACATAAAAACTCCTATGTGCAAGGTATGTATGTCACGTGACTTACTAGACTGTTCCACGTCTCCGTTGTCTAAAAGACAGCAGTTAGTTTAACTGGAGCTTAAGCGGCTAAAAGTGTCAAAGACACTCGTTCAACAAAAACACAAATGTCACCAATGACAACCTTTACACAGATCATTCCAACAACTCTCACGGAAATCTCGTAAGCGTTTAAAGTAGTAGCAGAACACAGACAAAACAACACAACCAGTGACACGCCAAGTCAAACAGCTCACTCTTCCAGTTGGCGCTTCCGTTTTAAATGCATCGGAGCAGACAGTGACTGGCGGAGATCCCACGACGTCACAGGCGACCAACGATGATTGACAGGCACATCCACCAATAGTGTTCCGAAAGTAGGCGGTACCTAGAAGTGCTAAAAGTGACAAACAAGAAAAAAAATTGAACAAAAGAACATACACAAGGAAACACAGTGTACAGTTCGTAACACCCACCGAAAACAATAGGGCCTTCGCCCTTTCAGGGCTTGGGCCCTAATAATAATAATAATCCTACCGAAAACAATAGGGCCTTCGCCCTTTCAGGGCTTGGGCCCTAATAATAAATAATCCTACCGAAAACAATAGGGCCTTCGCCCTTTCAGGGCTTGGGCCCTAATAATCCTTAGGAAAACAATAGGGCCTTCGCCCTTTGGGCTTGGGCCCTAATAATAATAATCCTTACGAAAACAATAGGGCCTTCGCCCTTTCAGGGCTTGGGCCCTAATAATAATCCCACCGAAAACAATAGGGCCTTCGCCCTTTCAGGGCTTGGGCCCTAATAATAATATAGATTGACCATGGTTCATGGTGATGTTATCCATAGAAATGTTAAATTCTGTGTTGATTTTGCAGGGGGCTGATGAACACACCTGTGTTCTTATAGAGTGGAGAGTGGCTAATGAAAGGGAGGAAAGAAAAGAAAGAGAGCGACGGGAGCATGAGGAGAGACAAGAACAGGAGGCCAGAGAGAGAGAGAGAGAGATTCCTTCAGCTTTTAGAAATAATTGCTAAAAATAATAATAATAATAACAATAAAGAAAACAAATGTTACACACTCTCTTTCCATTTATTTATTAGTAAGTTCATGTTGTCATGCTGTTTTAGCAAGTTTTATTTCAAAACACTTAATTCCCAGGGATTTAGATTGTCAGGTGTAAAGTGTTTAATATGTGGCATTGAGTAATTCATATTTTTAAAGTGTGTTGTCTGTGCACTTATTTTGTGGCAGATTCCAGATGGTTTTTGAAACAAGCAAATTGCAGGTATATCTGAAAAATGTTGTCTGAATATGAGTGCCACACTGTAGATGCAGTCGTCAATGCACACAACACAACAAGTACAAAAGTAATGGAGACCATGTCCAAATATTTAAAATATGCACCAGAGAGGATGGGTGGTGGTGGCGGCCGTAAGAAGACTCTTCCTTGAAGACACCTTTTTTTTTTTTTTTTTTTTTTTTTTTTTATGACTGTTGCTAGTAGAATGTAAAGTACTACAAAAGACTTCTTATCTAGTTCTACAAACTTTCCTTACTTTTACTTGGATTCCTTTTCACTTAATTGTTGAGATTTTAGAATGTTAAAAAATGTGTACATATGTTGGTCACAAGTTTGGAAATGGTAAGATTTTAGTGTTTGTCAGTGTTACGGTTTATGTATTTTTGGTCAAACAGACTTGAGCAAGTTTCCAAACCATATTTATAATTATTTTATATATTGTGTGAATATTTGCAGTGTGTATGAAATTAGAATTAAAAGCTTTTTCTGATATATCATTAAACCCTTAAGAAAGTGCTTTGTTGTTGAGTGAGAATTTTTTCAATAAATTATGTGAATGTAAATGTACAATATAGATGTATATTTAAATTCTAAGAAAATTATTTTTCCATTTGGTGCAATTGTTCAAAACTTTTTCTTTAGAAAATGAAGCATCTCATCCCTGCACTGCAGATTTATGAACATCTAATTGTTAGAATGGGTTTTTTCCATTTTCTTCTTTTTAATTTTTTTTTTTTTATGCCGTCCAATTGCAAATCATGTACAGCAAGTTTTATTAGTTGCTGAAAACATGAAATATGTACCGAAAATCATAGTTTACATCTCAGTGTTGACGTTTAAGCTAAATTGCAATATTAAATTGCTGAAAACACGAAATATGTACCGAAAATCATAGTTTACATTTCAGTGTTGACGTTTAAGCAAAATTGCAGGTACGCCGGTGAAACAGGGTTACAATATCAACGTTCAGTTTGCAAAATCTAAAGGTAATTCAACGTTGATTCAACGTCGACAGAAGACCATAACCCGAAAGGTAAGAGTGAAACGACATCGCGATTTCAACGGTGAATCAACGTTGTTTCTTCCGCGGTGAAACGACGTCACAATATCAACGTTGATCCGTTTTGCAAAATCGAAAGGTAATTCACCGTTGATTCAACCATGGTACCTGATGTTGTTTCAACGGTGAATCAACGTTGAAATGCCGGCTGGGGCTTCGCCTTCTGAGAATATAGTTCCCAGTATGTATACGGTTAGAAGATGGTTGTGTCTCATGTGACCTTGTTATTCGTACATGCTTTGACTTTACAAATCACAACATGTAAATAGGAAAATGTTGGCGTTATTTTGTCACTTGTTGGGAGCAGTATGCTAGCTGAAGCCGTTTACCTCCAGTCTTTGTGCTAAGCTAGGCTAGCGGTGGGTGCGTCAGACAGAGTTACAGCACGCACGGAGATGAAAAAGGTATGTATGGACTTATCTAACTCTGGGGGATACGGTGAATAAGCTAAAGTCCCAAAAAGTCGGCGTGTTCCTTTAAAGCACGTAGTTTTGAACAGATTCATTATTTTTTTACTCCAAAAACGCATTCTCAAACAATTATCCTCCATTGGGTGAGGTGGATTATCCTATCAAAGAGTGAATAAATCAGTAAGTTAGTGAATATTTGTTAACTAAAACATGAATGAACTTTTTTTTCTTCTTTTTTTTTAAAAACAACTATTATTTGTATAAATGTTATTTAGTGTAATTATAAATAAATCTAGTGTTAGGTGGGCGGAGACTCGGCTTCACACACTGATCTATAGGCTACTCATTCATGTTTCTACCGTCGATGAGTGATGTATATCACACGGAACTTAAAACTAAACTTTAGTAGCATATTGTAATGTTAGAGAACTCGAGCCTATTTGTTTGATATATTATTATTATTATTTTTTAACTTGTTTTAAATGATTGGACATTGATTTTTTTAGTTTATGTTGTTTTGAACGGTTTTTAAATCTGTATGTGAAGGACCACATTCTAACTTTTTTCAGATAACGTTGTAAAATGTATGAATACTAAACCATTGCATTTTAACTTTATACATACATTGTTTTTAAAAAGTTTCAAATGTATGTGGAAAACAAAACTTTTCTTTAATTAAAAACAACTCGCTGATCTGTTACCCAATACATTGCTTCACTTTTTTAAAAGTTTAAAGCACATCGTTTTGTGTGTGTGTGTGTGTGTGAGTGAGCCAAATCTAGCCTGTATGAGAGCATAGAGTTGTAAATTAAATATAATTTCTCCTGTGACATAGGCGAAGCAAGGCACGGCAAGCTTATTTATATAGCACATTTTATACACTGGCAATTCAAAGTACTGTAGTGATACGGAGACGGATACAATTGCAAGTAAAAGTAGGTTTATTGAAGATGGTCAGAGAAACACAGGTCGGGGAAACAAACACTCAGATGGCGAGATGACGCAGGGACTTAAATGGGCAACCCGGTGATGGTGTGCGGTGATCGGCGTGCTCAGGAACCAGGAACAATAAACAATCCAGACAGCGTGAGACACAACGAAGCGGGTCCACGAAGAACGTAATCCACACGAGGAGACGAGAGCAATACACGGGAACAGGACACGACACCGGGGAAGCCACAACGATCTGACAACATGAGATAGGAATTACTGCACATATAAAGGGAACGGGGATTGAACACAGCTGGCGACAATAATCAACACGATGAGTAACCACACCCACACACAGACACACACACACACATCAGAAATGAGACAGCCGATTCATGAACCGTGACAAGTACTTTACATAGAAAGGAATACATAATCACAACATTTATTCAGCCAATTGATGCTTTTCTGTGGGTATCCATCTGTTGCAGCCGGTAATCCATTTGCTGCAGCCGGTAATCCAGTTGGTGTGTATCCGTCACTAGTTCCCAGGGGTTGGAATGATGATGAAGAGCCAGTTCCTTGAGACATGATGCATGAATGAGGTAAGCTTTCAAGAGGAGTGCGTTTTAATGTTTGTAGACCGTAGGTGGAGTTATATGAACGCCCCTCCTACTGGGTGTGCACCAATCAGGATGGAAAAGCTTGACTTTAATGTTGTTATACCGTTCATACGCGTCGGTCCAGTGAAAAAGTTGATTGATTTTAGAAAAAAATCATTTCCAACACAGTAGATCTTTCCATTGAAACATGAATTTTAAATCGTATAATTTTAAATGCTCATTTAAAATTCTCAACAATGCTCAGTTGGCTGTGCTCAATTGCCTTAAGCCAGGTGTTCAGCTGGGCCTTTGTATTAGTGAGATTGCCGCTGTCCTTTAGGGGGCTGTCGTACTGCTTTCCGAGGCAACGGATCCTTTGATCTTGGCTTGTTGGGATCTCAGAACCCTGGATGTTGAAGATGTTTCCTGTTAGCTTCCCCTTCAAGATACTGAGGCTCCTAGACTTTAACGGTTTAAACTGCAGGCGTGCCCATGATGCCATCTTTTCCAGTCCGCTCAAGATCCACTGTGTCCCCTGAATAGATGGAGTCATCACCGTCACGTCGTCCTTGAAAGCTCGCCAAGCGGGATGTCTTGTGCCGTCGTCTGCTTTTGGGCCTCTTCATTGCTTTCCTCCTGCCTTTAACAACAGATTCATATACAAGGGTATAAACAAGGCCACGGCCATGATGCCCTTCTCAAGCCTTTGCCATTTGGTGGTGACGCTTCCCCACAAACCTCATCTGCAGCACATCCATGTGTGCCATTACAAGCTCAACTACCTCTGATGGAACTCGATAGTGATCCAATGCCTTTCGGATCAGCTGGTGTGGGACGCTTGGGTAGGCTTTGGCGAGGTCAGCCAAACGACAGAAAGTTTGTTGTTATTACTCTTGGCTTCACTGATGAGCTAGCTAATCACTGCTGTATGTTCCAGGCAGCCGGAATATCCCGGTACTCCTCCTTTTTGGACACTGGGATCGATGAACTCATTTGCGAGCAGGTATGTTGTTATATATAACAATTATTTTATATAACAAACACACACTGCATTCTATGAGAAGGTGATGTCCACCAAAGTATGAGTCATTAAACGAGGAATATTTTGATAGGAGACACCACCTAGATGAGGCTACATTAACTAGTAGTTCTATCATCAGGCATGCATAACACTATACAATATAAAAACACAATATACAAACTGTAATAATACACAAAATGCCCTCCGGGAAATGCATGTTCATTCATTAGACAGATTTGTCAATGAATTAGTGGAGAGAATACCATATGTGACGGAGTGGTACAGGTATTAGACACAAAGAATTTCGACTACGCCACCCTGGGAATTTCACCCAGGGAAATATGAATGACACTTAAATTGTTATTAGGTCACCCAGGTTCGACTCTCTTAAAAAGGTAGGCAGAAACGTGGGTATCAAAAATACAAAATCTTTATTAATATAAAGTTTGATTTAGAGCAAGGAGATAAATCACATTAAAATGCAACCATTGTACAAGACAGCGTCTGAAGGCTGGAAAAAGAGGTATATGGCTGACAATTTCAAAATAATAAAAATCACAAACACATACACAACACACTTCACTAATACTTACACAGCTTACAAAAACTACACAGACTTACAGGGCTGAGGTACACCACAGGAGAAGTGATCACTAAGCTAGTTAGCCGAAAGCACACACACACACACACACACACACATACACACACACACCGTGCACTTCAGATCACACCACAACACGGCAAACGTTCGGAGGAGCACCACCACAAGAGATCCTTCACCCGTGGGACCCCAGCACCTGAAAGTAGATCAAAATTAATAAACAAACTTCAAAAATAACAATCAACCACAGTTTGATAGTATCACAATGTAGTCATGAAGCAGATACTCATAATAACAATGATATACAGAGATTTAAACAAAAGAAAACAAATTAATTAACTCAATTCACACAACAGGGGAGACAGGCTCGCACTGAGCAAGCAGATCGTTTTGGGCTCCTGTTATGAACGCTGGTGAGCGTCAACCTCAAAATTCAGTACACAGTAAACTATCAGTCAAACCAGACAGCAACAATCCCCTTTATTAGTCGGGAGATACGATGTTCTCGCAGTATGGCAGCAGAGAAGCGACAGGGCTGTAACGTTAACTGTAGCGACAGCGGAAAAACAAAATGCCACAGACGAGAGGAAGAATCCTGAGTCAAATACAAAGAAAACCACAACTAAAATTTGTTTCACCTGTTAAAATGTTCAGCTCATAACTACATGTACGATTACACTAACCGAAAAGGGACAATGTGCTTACACAATGTGCTTATCACTTCACAGGCACGGATACTCTGAGTTCATATAAGCCGCCGTTCAGCTGGAATACAAGGATACTGCACACAACTCAAAACATCAGCCGATCCCTAAACCCCGAACGAGTCAAAACAGTCCGCTTTCCACCGAACAATTAGCACATACCTGAGAGGTGAGCAGTCCCGAATCCACCCACCGAGACAGCCGAAGGAAACAGAGGGGAAAAGACAGGCTAGAATGCAACACGAATCATCAATACCATACGCACAGCAACTAGAAAAAAACTGCTAGAGGCTAACAGCACATACCTGCAGTTACCGTCAACAACGGAAGGGGAGGAGCCGGACGTAACTCATCCCAGGCTACAGCCAACCTGGTCTTAAATAGGCGGAATTCCTTGCTGATAGGTGCTCACTAATGTCAATCATCCCCACTCATCTTATTCATTCATTCATTCGGTTACATATGTGTCTGTTTCTTGTAGCCTGTACTTTTCTGTGCAGGCAATATCTCCCAACGGGGAGATATTGCCTGCACTCCCACTGTCTTTGAAGTGTATGAGGGGAACAAAAGGATGATAATTCTCATTGGGGAAACCAGACATAAAGGAATCTTCCTGGGTAAAGGGTTGAGAAGATTAAATGTAACAATTGTCTGTTTGATCGGTCCAGTCGTTGAAACAAAAACCCAAATTTTGGGAAAGTGTACCGAGTACTAGTCAAGTAAAATCATACTATCATTCTGTTTGGATTATCAGAGCAGACTGGTTGCTATAAGTGGAGGGAAGGGGTGATTCTAGTCATTGTGTTCTTGTGTTAGCAGTGGTTACCTCCAAAAAAAAAGGCATCATCACTTTGCATCAAGATGGCTCCACATCCAATGAAATTGCAGCAAAGAATATTGCACCTGAAATAACTATTTACCATATCATCTCGAGCTGTTGGACAGTGTCACAGTGTCAGCGAGCGTGCATGAAGGAGGGGCTCTCTGTGTAAACACAGAACACAAGACACCTGTTCTCAGGTAGGATGGTTATCCCCCTTTCTTTCTGTCTATCATTTAAAATAATATTTTAAACTCTTAAGAATACTTACTATAAAAATAAATATTGTGGTGGTTTCTAATAAATTATTATAATGATATGTTAAATATGTTTTTATTTTGTATACCTATTTAGCCTGTTTATTAATGAATATATATATATATATATATATATATATATATATATAGTAAATATTGTATTAATTCAAGGTGTTTTTCTATTAAGAATATGTAGATGTACATAATGTAAGGTAAGGTAAAGCTCTTTTCAAAATAACTTTAAAACAGACAAGCAATAGTGTAGAAAACACAATCGTTAGCATATCATTTGAAAATGTAGCCTATATTGCATTTTTTTTCAAAACTATTGTTTAATTTAAAGCAACTAGTCCCATATCAAAATCTGATTTGTTTTGATGTATATTATCAACAACAACAACAACAACAAAAAAGTTTATTTCACATTTCTGTTCACGAATGCTATGCAAGAGCTTTAGTAGGTTAGCAACCTGAGCTCTCATTCATCTTTAATGTGAATGAATTTGATATCACCCAAGTGACCACACACATGAAGGATTTGGATTTTTAGGTATCTTTTGTCCCTGAATTGCACTGGTCAATAGTCAAGCAAATGTTTCCCTAAGTGTTTTGTGTCGTTTTCTCATTGTTTGATGATGTGAACTGAGTCAGAGTATGTCCTTTAGAATGTTTCACTTGTTTATATAATATACGTATATGTTCTAATTTAATAAAAAAAGATAACACAAAATTGTGTTTAGTTCAGTGAATTAATTAGCTGATATTATTGTTCATTCAATCACTGAGGTCAGATGTTTCCAGGAGAAGTGTTTTCGCCAAAATGCCTCTGTAAACTAATACTGTTCACCTTTCATTGCAGAAAGAGTACTTTTTTTTTTTTTTGCCAGACAGGGTAAATGCACCAGACTGATTATGCGTGAGATTTCATTACCATTTAGATAAATATATGTAAATTATATCCGCATGTCATGTATTTATATTGCACAAACACTAAATAAACCATAAACACACAAAGTATTACCATGTCTGTGGTATCAGTTGTCAAGCTCAGGAGGCTAAAGGCTTTTGTGAGACTGCCCTAGTTCTCAGTTACGCCCAGTGGTTATCAGTGAAATGTGACTCAACAGAAGGCTAGTGTTCTTCTAAAAAGACACTACAGAGGACTGTATTACAAAGTGATAACCTCTCCAGCAGAGAACGAAGCAACTAAAGCATACGATAACTAGCATTTATTTGTATTGTTATCAGAGGATAAATAACAACAAAAAATTGGTTACGTGTCAGCTGTATATGTTTGTGGTATTTTGTCACAAGAGTTTTACATTGCAATGTTTTTTGTTCATTTCCCAACAGGTATTTACAGTGAAGCTGAAGTGCACAGACCCCTGCTTTAGAATGATGCTGCTTGGGTCACACTTCCACAAGAGACCCTTTCCAGCAACTGTATCTCAACCAGTGCACAGCACCCCTGTGTGTCTTTCCAGTTCAGTCTTTGGAAAACATGAAGTCTCCTCCAAGTCTCTCAGCTCCTTTCCTAGCTGGATAACACAAGCACTATTTGACCTATCACAGAGTGAGCAGGAACTCCAACAGTTAAGGGAATGGCAAACTGCAGAAGTGGACAAAGTTAACCAAGGTTTTGATTCTGCTATGCTTGGAGCTCAGAGAGAAGAACGCTACTTGCTGGAGAGAGTGGAGCAAATACATAGGGATATCCAGCAACATATACAACAGATAAAAAGAGAGAATTCAGCCGCAGCTCGGGTAGGACAGTCCCTGGTAGACAGGCAGCTGAGAAAGGTGGGCCAACTGAGAGAACAGATCCACATGTGGAGTAGATGCCCCAGTGGTCCCAACAAAAGTCAGTTACTGACGGGTGTTCGGGAGCTGATACAACCATGGGAGATCTCCCTCTCACTAAAAAAATTACATTTCCAGCCTGGCCCACAGCCAAGTGCCATACCATTTGGAGAGGTTGTTGTGCAAGAGAACAATCTGAATTTTCCAGTTGGTGTGTGTGGACCACAGGGCCACAAGTGTGCTATTCATTCTGGAGAGTTGGCACATGATAACCATGTGGCTGTGTCTGAACAACTGCATACTCCATGTAATGGAGCTGTAGGTGGAATGAACAAAGAGTCATACAGGACAAATACTGGAAGCTCTCGTATTGTCAGGAAGATTCGTATATCAACAAGTGAGGAGAATGCATTGGGGGAAGATGTAAAACTGCCAAGGCCAAAACCACGAAAGCTTTTGCCTTACAAACGGGATTCTGAGTCATCCCTGGATGAGGACTTGGAATCGCCTGGTTCTGACATCCGTGGAGATGACCTGTTTTTGGCTATCCATGCAGTGTCTAACCGGGGAGACTCAGAAGACAAATGGCCAGTAACTGGACAAAATGGAGACAGAAAACAACCCCTCTGCAAATCAAAAGGAAATCAAAAGACTTTGCTCCCAGTCTCTAGTAGTGAACTTTCTTGTCCCCCTGAAGGGAATGGACCCAAACAATATGAAGGAAGTCAAGGATTCCAAGGACAAATATTGCATTATGCTAATGATAATATGAAACCTGAGGCTGATTTCAAAGTTGCTAAATTAAGCTATCACAGCTACTTGAATTTTAAGGAACGAGCACAGTTAGGTAAATGCCCAGCTGAACTAAGACAACCTTCCTCTCCACCAGATAGCAATGATTCCAGTTACATGTTCATTGTCAGGTCAGCAAGCAGCCATTGTGATTCAATGAATAGAGAGAAAAGACGGTCTATCTCTACGGCTGACCTTTCTGCCAGGGGTCGTCCTTTGATTAACAGAAAAGGGGAGAACCTAAAGAGAAAGATGAACCGCTGCCTGTCAGAAAGTCCTCCCTGTACTAATTCAGAACAAGGCCATAAAGTTTCTGAGACCTGGGAATCAAAAGACCATTCATCCACAGGCTGCTATGATGTTTCCAGTGGAATTTCCAGATCTTTTTCTATGTCTGCTATAGAGGGAAAAGCTATGCAGCAAAACAGATGTGAACAGAAGAAAGATAAAAGAAGTGGAGAGAGATCAAACATGGGGCTATTTATGGCTGAGGAGGAGAGGAGTACTTTAAAAGTTGGACATCTGGTCAAAAAAATTGGCAAGCAAGGATCAGGACGCACTGACTTGACCTTACCCAGTGGACTTCATGCTACTCCTCAAGGGCAACTGTTTGTGGTGGACTGTGGAAATGGCCGTGTGCAGATAACTGATCTGCAAAGAAATGTTGTGCAACAAATCTCTCCTCCAACATGTGAGGGCACTTCCAGACATTGCCGCAATTTCTTTGATGTCGCTGGTAATAGTAAGGGCTTAATAGCCCTTACTTGTGCTGCTGAACGTGTACTGTTAGTGTTTAGCCGTCATGGCCGCCTTCTGCAGACCTTTGGAGGATCAGGATCAGCAGGTGCTCAGCAAGATCTGGAAGCTCCAAGAGGGGTCACTGTGACACCACAAGATGAGTTTTTGGTGGCTGATATTCGTCGGGGTACCTTAACAGCCTTAAAGCTAGACCCTAAGACAGGAGCTAAAATGGAGCGCACAGTTGTTACAGGATTCCATAGACCTTACCTGGTGGCAACTTGCTTGACATCTGGTTTGATGGCTGTCTCTGAGAGAGGCAATGAAACCGGACGGGCACCTTGTATAAAGGTGCTAGAACCAGGGTGGAACACAATTCGTATCTTGGGTATCTGCTCTGGCATGGGTCCTGTTCTTTCGAGTCCTTGGGGCATTTGTATTGATGCAGATGGAGATGTCCTGGTTGCAGACTGGGGAAAGCAACATTGTATTGTGCTTTATCCTGCTGTGGGTGTTGGTCAGTCTATTGTGAGTAAAGGTCTGAGCAGCCCTAGAGGCCTTGCTGTGCTGCCTGATGGCCACCTTGTAGTATCAGACAGTATGAACCACTGCATTAAGATTTATCGCTATAAATGAGGTTTACATGTTAATCTTTAAATATAAGTTCCTTATAAAATTAAATACATTAGGTTTGTTTGACATCTGCTTGATTAATATACTCTATTTAATACCTTTGAAGAGCTAAGTAGTAAATAATTAACAAATAATTAATTTTATCTAGTATAGACCTGATGTAAGGATGTTTGATAATTTAAAATATTTTAAACCAATTTGTTTTAAACAACAATCTTGTTGTTTTATCTCTATAATCTCTGTTATTGTTACGTTTCTATGGAAGTAAAATAATGTCAAATGTTTTTGAAATAAAAAAGCCTGTTGAATTGCACCACTTGAAAAAAAATAGGCATTGCATTAACCATGCTTGCATTTTAATGCATTGTATTTTTAGGGCTTGCATTTTTATGGGCTGAAATTCAACATGGTTAAATATTTAAGCTGTGAATATTTCAATTAAAAACATTTCAAACACATTTTCATTGTTAAAAATTCAATAATCCATATTCACCTTTCATATTTCACTTCCAAAATATTCAAACTGTTTAAAAATACAACCTATAATATTCAACAGGCAATTTTCGGTCCATTTTATTTCGCTTTGCAAATTCGCTTCCACAAATTCAGTGGTTCAAATTCAACAGTAAATTCAACATTGACATCCAGGAACTGCAGAAAAAGCAGTAGATTGCCGAGCATACTCTCCATCTGCTGTTAGTCGATCTCACCAGCAGGTGGTGCAAAAGCGCGTGTTGTTGACGAAGACCAGCAACAGTTAGAACAAGCCATTCATTCATAAAACTCATTTACAGCAATGTAAGTGTATTTGTGATTATTATGACGGCTGTTTTATGTTAAATTCAGTGTCTTCACGGTTACTTTTCCTGTGTAGCCTACATGCATCTTTATCTACCGTGAACGAGATTAATGTTATTCCCCGATGCGGATGTACAGATCCAATGTTAAATTTTTGAGGTTGACATATATTTCTCTTGGTTGTTTAGTTGCCTTAACTTTATATTGTGGCGATGTGCCTCATGCAGGCTATTACTGTGCGTTCACACCGGACGCGAATAGCGCGTCAAATTCGCGCCTGCCGCGTCTAGTTATATGCTTGACCACTTTGTGTTAATTTGCGCGTCAAGAGCGAAATTTACGCGCGTAAAAACAAAAGTTTGAAGCGAAATTTACGCGCGTAAGAGGCGAAATCCGGAGGCGAAAGTTTCGAAACCCGTTGGCGGCCATCTTTTTTAGATGTTTATCGAGCATTAGCATTAGCATTATTCGAGAGAGTCACCGCTCGTATATGCTCTGGAGAGCAGAAACAGCTGCGTAGGGGACATCGTCGCTGTACTTGGGTCCACCAGACCCTCCGGAGGGTTTCAGGAGTTTCACAATTTGCTCCAGGAGCTAGGTTTGGTGGACCTAACGGTGAGGACGCTGACGAGGACAGCGTAGGCCGTATAAGGCCTCGGCCTCGAGTGGTCGCTGCCTGACGAGCCCGCGCTGTACAGCCCGGCGCGAGGTTCACCCTCGCCCGCACCCACCTAATCTGTCATTTATTTTTGTTTTGATAATAAATGGAGCCAGCCTCCTAAAGTGAAACCTGTCCTGTGATTTTTTTTTGTTTGTTTGTTTGTTTTTATACACTAAATTGTGTTTGTTGTCTTTACATTAGATTAATAATGTTTCATATAATCTAGAATAGATGTGGAATAAATAGCATTCAATACAACATGAGTATCTCTCATATATTGAAATCGAGTTTTTATGTGAAAGATTTGCTTTGTTGGGCATTTTAGTCATGTTACAAAATAATTTATTGAGGCCAAACTTAAAATAACATTATAAACTATCACTTCACCACGTGACAGCAGCAAGCAGGCTCCTGATTGGTTAACGCGGCGCGAATTGACGCAGAAGTTCCGATTTTTCAACTCGGGCGGCAGACGTGAATTCGTGTCAAACGCGTGAATGCACAAAAAGCACTAATAAAATAATTCGCGCATAACGCGCTTAATGCGGCAGACGCTCAATTCGCGCCATTCGCGCGAATGAGGCGTATTCGCGTCTACCGCGCCGCGGATAATACCTAGAATCTCAAAATCGACTGCTGGCGGTAGATCCTTTTCCTATTTAGCACCTAAACTTTGGAACAGTCTTCGTAACATTGTCCGGGAGGCAGACACACTCTGTCAGTTTAAATCTAGACTAAAAACACATCTCTTTGACCTAGCATACACATAACACGTTATCAAATTCTATAATTCAATGTTAGGCTGCATAGATTAGGTCAACCGGAACCGGGAACACTTCCCATAAATCCTGATGTACTCGTTGCATCATAAGAGGAATGGTGTCTACACTAATATTAGTCTCTCTGTTTATCCCGAGGTTTACCGCAGTCTGCCAGATCCAGGCCGTAATCTATATTGTTAAAAGGGCTATATAAATGAAGGTGACTTGACTTGACTTATTTTTCCATATATGAAAAACGGCAATTCCTTGTGTATAATTCCATATTTTGTAATATATTAACACAATTTATTATTATGTATATTTTCAAATATACTGTTAACCCATATAATATATTGATCATTCATATACGTATAGGGAAATATATTTTCTTTCCATAAGGGCTGCTTCAGTGCCTTTGACTTCAGTGCCTTTTCAGCTAACCTGGATCAAGTAAACAGCTCATTATGACAGTGTTTCTTTCCCTGAATGTATGCTTGGCTCTAGCTCTGAGCAACGCGGCTCCAGCATGAGAATCTGATAAAATATCACATTCCATCTAGAAAAGACTGCAAATAGATCCAAAACAGCCTTTAGTTTTCTATAGATCCTAAAATGCACTGGAACAAATGAGTATTAGTTTAATCACAGTGCTCTTGTACTGTAGCCTTAGGGTTTTATATATTTCACAAAACTTTTATATGCATGATTTAAATACTTTGGAAAATGATTTATCCAAGCTCTTACATACAGTATAACACTTGCATATGCTTAGCTTTCTGCGGAATAAATTTGATTATAAAAAAATACATATTTTAATTAATATTTGATCAGTTTATTGATCCTTTACAGGAAATTGCATTGTCATGGCAGCTTCAACACACAAAGATACAGCACCACACTTAAGCACAACAAATAAGTCACTTCCGACTCTGTACCGATCTACAATATACAAATTAAAAAAATAAATAATACATGACAAAAATAAATAGTCTCATCTATATACCATATGACTACCAGTAGTCATTGATGAATATTAATATTGAATATTCAGTATAGCTGATGAATATTCATAGCAAACAATCTGATAGCCGCTGATAGAAAGGACTTCCTGCTTCCTGTGTAGGTGGTTAAAAGCTCACACAAATATTGAGGGGCCAAATTATTCAAGGCCTTATAAGTGAGCATGAGAATTTTTAAATCAATACGAAAACTAACAGGAAGCCAGTGCAATTTTTCCAGGACAGGTGTAATGTGCTCCCTTCCACTGGTCCTAGTCAGAATTCTAGCAGCTGAATTTTGTACCAACTGTAATCTACTTAGGGTAGCTTTAGAAACTCCAGCCAGAAAAGCATTACAATAATCAATACATGAAAAAACAAAGGTGTTGATAAATTTTTCAGCCACAGAGAAAGTCAACATGGGACGCAATTTGGCAATGTTTCTGAGATGAAAAGATTATGTTTTGACTGTGTTACGAACATGATGGTCAAATGTTAAATTGGCATCAAATATCACCCCCAGATTTTTTTGTTTAGTTTGGAATTGCAAAGCAGAGCCATCCACACTTAAGGTTATGGACTCTGCTTTACGCAACTGATGAGGTGAACCAATAAGCATCACTTCAGTCTTGTCACTGTTTAAACAGAGAAAATTTTCAGACATCCATTTTTTAATCTCAGTAAAACATTGAGAAAGAAGAGACACAGGCATATTGACATCAGGTTTTGAATGTATATAGATCTGGGGCCGTATTCACAAAGAATTTTAAGGCTAAAAGTAGCTCCTAACTGGCGAATTTAGGAGCAACTCCTAAAAATAATGGGCGTGTCACTCGTAACTTTAGGACTCCTAATTTTTTTGACTAAGAGTAATTCACAAAGCATTTTAGCCCTAAAAGTAGCACCTAAGCCTGGGACAGCTTAAAAGAAGTCGAGAGGACTCCTAACTCACTAAGACCTATTCACAAACCGCTTTTTGTGGCATTTCACGTTGCAATGTTTTGAAATGCGTATGCGGCGGCTACAGGAGCTTCCAATCGCGAGGGAACAATTTTGCATTGTAGGCATAACTAGGGATGCAATAACGCCACCAACAACAACCAAAACTAGGCTACTCATTGCATGTAAACTAATTGTAATGTTTCATTGTGAATCAAATTAAAATGTTCTTCTCTTTGCAAACGTAGGCAGAGGCATATAGTGACAGATTAATTCAATAATGTTGCAAAGATATTGCATCAATCCATATGTTTCATTAGGCTACTAGGCTATTTGTTTTGCCTTACTCCTTATTCATTTAGGCTATTTATTCAGTTATTCATCATCTTCCGTCCTTCGCACTACTTGTGAAGCGCACGCATTCTCAGACCTGTCACCTGTCACTCATCATCGTAGGGGAGGTGTTTTGGAATCATTCCCGCGTTACAATCATCAGCCAATCAAGGTGGTCACTTCAGTCAAGCTCGTGCATGAGTAATGACGTCATCCATAGCAACGAAGACTCACTCTTAGTTTAGGAGTTGTCATTTTTCTTTACTAAGAGTAGGTCTGAAAGGCGTTATGAATAACTTTTAAGAGAAAACTCCTAGCTAAAATCTTTTAGTGCGATTTAGGAGTACTCCTAGTGGTAAGATAAAATGCTTTGTGAATACGGCCCCTGAGTGTCATCGGCATAAAAGTGAAAGTTAAGACCAAGTGTTCTTAAAAGTTGGCCAAATGTAAATATGTAAATACTAAAAAGTAAAGGGCCCAAAACTGATCCCTGGGGAACACCAGAGTGCACCACACAGACCTCAGACTTGCAATCACCCATCACAACAAACTGCTTGCGATCAGAGAGGTAGGACTTAAACCACTTTAATGCAGAATCAGAAACTCCAAAGATAGTCTCTAAGCGGGTGATTAAAATGGAGTGATCTATAGTGTCAAAAGCGGCACTAAGATCAAGAAGAATCAGTATAGATAGACGGCCAGAATCAGAAGCCATTAACAAGTCATTAGTGACTTTAACTAGCGCTGTTTCAGTGCTGTGGAGTTTACGGAATCCAAACTGAAGTGGCTCAAAAAGATCATTCGATGAAAGATGAGAAAGCAGTTGAGAAGCCACTGTTTGTTCTAAAATTTTGGTGAGGAATGGAAGATTAGAGATGGGACGAAAATTATTCAGATTATCAAAGTCCATGTTGTTAGTTTTTGGTACAGGGGTGACAGCAGCAATTTTAAGTGCTGCTGGCACAATACCGGTGCACAGAGAGTTATTGATCATTCTCAAAACAACAGGAGAGAGGGAATCAAAACATGATTTAAAAAGACAAGATGGTATCGGATCAACTCTGGAAGTTGAGGCTTTCAGTTTTGAAACCATATTACATAGAGACGGGGGGTCATGAATTGTAAAGTTAGAGTAAAGAGATACCTGAAAATGCAGAAATATTTAAGGAGGAGGCAGCAAGAGTATGAGTGGTAACAATGTGGTTACGTATATTATCAATTTTGGTGCTAAACAACTCCAAAAATACATTACAAAGGTGAGTTGAAGCAGGAACATTAGAGAGGCTGTGATTTTTAAGCAGCTTGTTGATTGAGTGAAACAGTTGTTTAGGGTTTCTCTGATTGCTGACAATTATCTGAGAAAAATAAACAGATCTAGCTGACACAATTTCAGCCTTATACTCGAGTAAGCTGTCTTTCCAGGCCTGGTGATGAACAGTTAAACTTGATATGCGCCATCTACGCTCCATCTTGCAACACAAAGCCTTCATAGCACGCAGATCATCATTGTACTGTAGCAGAGCGGGCGTGGTTTGACTCAAATTGATGTAATTTCCGACTACGCCACCTGGGGAATTTCACCCCAAGAATTTAATATAACCTCTAAGCTAAGGCACACACAGGTCCCAATCACCGTTGCTTCAGAGACATAAGTAATCGTACAAAAGTATTTTATTTAAGCAACATTGTGGCGAGTGGCACTAAGGAAACTGACTACGCCACCCAGGGAGTTTCACCCCGGGAAGTAGAGTTAAATTAGTTGGATAATTAAACCTCCAAATTTACAAAAAGAAGCACACAGGTTCGATTCATGCACGAAGCCAGAGACGTAATTCCAGTAAATCAATAATTTTATTTATACCATTAAAATGAACAACAAGAATAAAATACCATTCGCACTAAATAAAGAAAATAAAGAAAAAGGGGAGTGCTGAGGCCTTACCAGTGGAGGAAACCGGGTCAAAAGGTTTGGGATCTCAGGGGTTAAGGATTCCCTGATCACACATAAGCACACACAAAAAAATAACCAAACTCAAAATACACCAAAAGGGGGAAAACACAGCACACAGGAGGAGACACCACCACCGAGGACACCGACACCACCACTTCCGGCGCTCAGCACTAAAAGAAAAACATTCAGTTAATAAAGAATCAAAAGAACATCAATCAAATGAAAACAACCACAAAGAAAATCTTCTTTATAAACACTTGAATCAAAAGAAAATATAACTAATCAAACATCACTCCATCAGTAATAAAGTAAATTTAAAGAATCAAACAAGAAACCATAAGTCAATGGAAACAAACACAAAGAAAAGCTGTATAAACCCTTAAATCAAAAGGAAATATAAACTAATCATAATCACTTAATCATAATCAAACAACAAAAACCTCAAACACACACATACACATTAATAAACACAGACGGGCCCCAGAAAGGCAAAGTTATCTTCTGTGTAACAGTCACTAAAATACAAACAGGTCGAACGCCCAATTGCGCGTCGAGTCCCGCGCTGTAAAGTGCGTCGAGGCGTTCAGAACCCCGAGGGGGCTCATATAGCTTCCCCCGTTAACAGTCCGTTGTTGAACACAAATTAATTAAGACAAAACACTCCGTAGAGACAAAACAGCAGCGGGGCGGGAAGGACAAGACTCGTGCAGATATCGGCGCCAACACGTGCTTCACCGTCCTAACGTACATAAACAAATCACATTTAACAACAAAGCACGATTAAACATACACGCAATGCCGGCTCACATACATACCTATCAGGAAGCTGCACATCTATAGGCGTATAGTATCGTACCCAATCGTATCGTTAGTACAGCTACACGAAGCCTACAATACAACGGCCCATTAAACTCAGGTCATGCAAATGTTTAAAGAGGAAACGGATTCAACCTACCAGCAGCACAACACAACCCGGTTCCGTTGCAGGAAAGGTCGGGTTTATGAAGGAGAAACACTGCAAAAGACATTGCACATTGTAATGCCCATCGCAACACTAACAAGGTCTCTAAGCAGTGAAAAAGTTAACCACGCTATATTACCTGTCCAATAACCACGACTGCCCCACGAACACGAGAGGACCCACAGCGGAAGTGCGCCTCTGACAACAACACCGTAGTGCCACGAGCACTCACCCTCTGCCCATATAGCACGCAGCTACGTCCTGATTGGTCCAAAGGGTGTGATGACACCACCACAACCAATCAACCTGCTACAATCTACCCCACCCTTTGAATCGTCGCCCCGATGATTGATCACACCACAGGTTTAACCCCAGCTACTTCCATGATCTAGAGAAGGCTAACACGGAATTAGCCAAGGGGTCCGGAAGGTCCACGGCGCCACCTGCTGTTTCCCCAACAGCCCTTGGGAGGCGATTGATATTAGAATGGTGGCCTGCGGTTGATCGGGCTGTCCGACGAACTGCCGCATTACCGGAATCAGGATGGGTAGCCAGTGGAACTTCGTCCACAATACTAGGAGCCCTAACGGTCTCCAAAACCGGGGATACTGGGTTGGTTGGAGTTTGTTCTACCACAGGAGACCCCTGCCCGAGAACTAGTACCTCATTGTCACCAAAGTACTCCTCTTCTGATTCGTAATGATCTAAGGGGGATGACAGAGGAGCAGCGGGATCTCCAGAAGGGTCTAACCTTACCACAGCCTTCAGAAGGGCACGATTACCATGCCTAAATTTAGTGGGATTATCTACCGGTGCTATGGTGTACACAGCTCCACCTTCGGCTGGTGCCCTCAGGACCCTATACGACATAGGATCATACAGATCTTGGATCTTATGACGACCCCGGGTACTGAGGTTCCGCAACCACACCAGTTGGCCCACTTCCAAGGGATGATCTCGAACATGCTGATCATAATTCCTCTTGCGACGCTCAGCCGCACCCCTTAACCTTTCCCCAGCCCCTTCAAAGGCTATACGCAAGCGGGTCTTATATTCCTGGATCCACTCATGGGTACTGCCACCACAAAGATCCTGTACTCGACCCAACAAGAAATCAACTGGGAGCCTGGGCTCTTGCCCAAACATCAACAGGAAAGGAGACTCTCCAGTCGCCTGGTGAGGAGTGGTGTTATACGAGTACAGCACCTGTGGCAGACAGGAACTCCAGTCCCGTTTTCGAGACACCGGGAATGTGCGCAATAAATTGTGCAGAGTGCGATTGAAGCGTTCGCACTGACCATTACCAGCTGGATGGTACGGAGTCGTACGAGACTTCTCGATACCATAGAGCCCACAAAGCTGCTGGATCAGAGCGCTCTCAAAATTGCGACCCTGGTCCGAATGTAAACGAGCAGGAACACCAAACTTACAGAACCATTCGGTCACCAGAACCTGAGCGACGGTAGATGCTCTCTGATCACGGGTGGGAACAGCAAGCGTGTACTTGCTAAATACATCAGTCATAACAAGGACGTTCTCTAAACCGTTATAAGTTGGTTCCAACACTGTGAAATCCATAGCCACAATCTCATTTGGCCTTGAAGCCAATAAATGCCCCATGAAGCTACGAACGGCTGGTTGGGTGTCCTTAGCCACTTGGCACCTCTCACAAGCCCGACACCATTGTGCGACTGCAGAGGACATACCTGGCCAGTAACACCGCCTTCGTAAAAGCTCCAGTGTTCTCTCCACGCCCTGGTGACCATGGTCTTGGTGGACCTTGGTCAACACCTCTTCCCTTAAGGAAGCTGGCAAAATTAGCTGGAACACTGCCTCAAGGCCATCAGGGCGGAAAGTCTGACGATATAAGACCCCGTCCTTTTCCATCAAGCGGTCCCACTGGCGGAGCAATACCAAGGCAGGTTGTGAAGCCGCCTTTCGCTCCTCACCATTGGGACGACTTCCTTTCCGCCAGAAGACCAGGGCCTCTTTAATGACTGGATCTGCCTGTTGCAGGTCACTGAGGTCCGACAGAGTATATTCGGGCAAAGACACAACAGCAGATTGAACTGCTTCAACTAGGACATGCTGCAAAGGGTCTGGGAGTAACGTACCAGGAACCACAGTCTCTAGGTCCTGTCTACCAAAAGGATGTTGACGGGACAGGGCATCTGCATTTCTATTACTCCTCCCCGATCTATATTTTACTTCAAAATCAAAGGAGGCCAGCTGCGCTGCCCAGCGCTGCTCGGTAGCCCCAAGCTTTGCCGAGGACAAATGGCTAAGGGGATTGTTGTCCGTGAAGACAACACATTTATGGCCCAGCAGATACTCCCTGAACTTCTCGGTCATGGCCCACTTGAGCGCCAAAAACTCGAGCTTCATGGAGCTGTAGTTTTGCATATTGCGCTCAGTGGGCCTCAGACCTCGACTGGCATAAGCCACCGGTCTAACCTTGCCCAACTGCTCCTGGGAGAGCACTGCCCCAAGTCCCCCGTAACTTGCATCGACCTCAAGAATGAATGGCAATGAGAAATCGGCATAAGCGAGCACCGGTGCTGTAACAAGTTTGACCTTAAGTGCCTCAAAATTACACTGACATTGCTCCGTCCAATGTCCTCCCAGAGACAGTTCTGTTCTTCTCTTTAACTTGGTACCCCCTAGTTGAGCTACCAGCCTATGCAGAGGGGCCGCCAGCTTGGCGAACCCCTCTACAAAACGGCGGTAATAACTAGCAAAACCCAGGAACGACCGCAACTCTGGGATAGTGGTAGGGGGTGGCCAGTTTGCCACCACCTGCACCTTACTGGGGTCTGTGGAGACGCCTTTGTCCGAAATGACATGGCCCAAGTAGCGCACTTCCTGTTGGAAGAACGCACATTTGCTGAGCTTGGCCTTCAGGCCCTGTTGCTGAAGCCTTCCCAGCACTACGTCCAACCTCTCCAGCTGCTGTTCAACTGTGGACGAGAAAACTACAATATCATCAAGATACAAGAGCAACGATTGGCACTGTTGGTCACCAAATATACGTTGCATCAACCTCTGAAAAGTACTTGGAGCGTTGCATAACCCAAACGGCATACGGTTCCATTCGAAGAGACCAAATGGAGTACAGAATGCCGTTTTGGGTCGATCCGCCTCAGACACAGGGACCTGATTATAGCCGCTGGCTAAATCCAAAGTTGAAAACCAGCGGGCACCCGTCAAGGCGTCCAGGGACTCATCGATACGAGGAAGAGGAAATGCATCCTTTCTCGTTTTGTTATTGAGCTGTCTATAATCAACGCACATACGCATGCTTCCGTCCTTTTTCTTCACTAACACTATGGGACTAGCATAGGGGCTGCTGCTTTCCCGAATTACCTGTGCTTCCAAAAGTTGGTTGATGTGATCTTTAACTAACTCATATTCAGAAGGGGGGATACGCCTATGACGTTGCCGAACAGGGACTTCGTCCAAAAGTGGGATATCATGAGCAATCAAATCTGTACAGCCCAAGTCACCATCATGGGAGGCGAAGACAGATATATATTCCTGTAAAAAGGACCGAACCCGGCCCTGCTCTTCTGCAGGTAATGAGGACAAGTCCATGATCTCAATCTGGTCTTGCACCCCGGAAGAAACAGCTTGGGACCTCACTGTGGCAACCACAGATGGCACCTCGGTGACCCCTGTAGGCAAGCTGACCACACGAACCTTATCCAGGGTGCCCACCACAGTACGCGGATACAGCATCACATCGATGGCACCAACATTCACAATAGGGATATAGGCTGTACCTCCAGCCACCTGAACCAGGGCCGGGGAGGCCAACAGTCCAGCCGGTAAACCAGAGTCCAGGGGCTCGAACAGTACCGGACAACCAGAGTACTGCTCGGAACAGGTCGCAGCAATGATCTTCATCGTGCCACCAGGGATGCGGCAGGACTTACTACCACGAACCTTCACCCTACCTGGAACATCCTGAGGGGCCTGCTCACTGGCCTGGTGACACCACTGCAATGCCTTCACCACAGGCTCAGGAGCCCCAGATACCGAGGGTAAGTTGAACAAGGCCAACCCATACTGGCCGAACAACTCTCTGTAGCACCTACGGATGATATTCATCCCCATCACACCAGGGACATGGAGTGGCATGTCACCGGCGGGATCTTTAACCACCAACACCCCGCACCTTGTCATTAACTTGCTACAAAGTTTAACATCCAACTCCAGGTAGCCGATATAAGGGATGGCCAACCCATTGGCCGCTCGAAGCTGCAGCCAGTGACACGACTGAAGTCTCTCTCCACCCCACGGCTCAAAATGCTGAAGGAAAAAGCTCTCCGTAACTGTAGACACCATGGATCCAGTGTCCACCAAGCAGGGGACATCAACCCCTCCCATCATTACGTCCAAACGTGGACAAGAAGAAATCAACAGAGGACCTCCTTCCAAAACCCTTGGACTAACTTCAGAGCCAATGACTGCCCCCCCCGAATTGTGACTCTGCAATTCGACGGGCGCTAGTTTTCCGAAGACGGAAAATGCCGCGGCTGCCTACCGGGCTGTTGGGAGGCAGGCAAAACGGGCGGAGCATTAGGTGGCGCACGTATCCCCTCACACTCCCTGGCAAAGTGACCCGGTTGCTGACAGCGCCGGCATATGACAGGGCCTTTATAAAATGGCCGGTTGCGCGGCTGGAAGTTCTGTAAGAGGGAAATACTTTGAGTAAGCTGGTTTAACTGCTCTTGCTGTGACTTCAACATTTCTCTCATCTCACTCAACTCAGTAGCTGGAATAGTGGTACTCAAACCCTCAGGACCACACTGGACTCCAAACTGCATGCCCAAGGCAGAGGGGACAGAATGACTTCGACCCCTAGCACCCCCAGGCAACCCCTCGCGCTCCCACCGGATAGCCTCGCCCCTAACCTCGAGCAATGTTGCAGTAGGTTTCCGACGCACCAACTGTTTTAACTCGCGGCGGAGAGCACCTTCAAGCACGTGCTCCACAAACTGGTCGCGCAACAATACTTCGGAATTTGGTATGCCATTGGGGGCACTCTGTTTTACAGACGCCATAAGACTCAACAGGGCGAGTGAAAACTCTTGCAGTGTCTCTCCTTCCTGCTGCCGTCTAGAAAAGAAAGCTTCCTGAAGTGCTACATAAGACTCATAACAGCCATACATCTCCTTTAATGCTGCTATAATTTTGGCTGGGTCACCTCGCTCTGTACTGGGGCGATGCTTTATCTCTTCACGCGCTTCCCCCTCCAAATGGTCAAACAAGAAAAAAGCCTGATCGGAAACAGACAGGTGGCGGGCCCTCATGCAGGCCTGCACCTCATCAAGCCACTCTGAGAGCCCTATACCTGATCTACCCCGGAACGTGGGACATTTTCTATCTCGAGGTACAACAATCAGTCGCTCGGTTACAGGGGCATTAACCATGGCATTAGTAGGAGCCGTAGCGCTGGGACCAGGAGCGTTGACATTCTGCTCCTGGCGCATCCTCTCATTATCCGCCTTTAACTGTGCAACTAACTCCCTCAACTCCTGTAACTCCTCACCCATAACTAAGCCCTACTAAGACAATGGAGCCGAAAAGGAAAAATAACCGCAGTTTGTCAAAAGCTGCAAGGAAAAGAGTAACGCCAGCTGCTGTTTTGTCTCCAAATCAAAAAAATACAAAAATAAACAAAAACAAAAGTTAAACACAATAACCCAACAAAACAATTACCACACACAAATAAAACCGGAACAACGTCTATGGCTTTCAGAAATGCACAACCCTGCCGACTGCGCCAGATTGTGGCGAGTGGCACTAAGGAAACTGACTACGCCACCCAGGGAGTTTCACCCCGGGAAGTAGAGTTAAATTAGTTGGATAATTAAACCTCCAAATTTACAAAAAGAAGCACACAGGTTCGATTCATGCACGAAGCCAGAGACGTAATTCCAGTAAATCAATAATTTTATTTATACCATTAAAATGAACAACAAGAATAAAATACCATTCGCACTAAATAAAGAAAATAAAGAAAAAGGGGAGTGCTGAGGCCTTACCAGTGGAGGAAACCGGGTCAAAAGGTTTGGGATCTCAGGGGTTAAGGATTCCCTGATCACACATAAGCACACACAAAAAAATAACCAAACTCAAAATACACCAAAAGGGGGAAAACACAGCACACAGGAGGAGACACCACCACCGAGGACACCGACACCACCACTTCCGGCGCTCAGCACTAAAAGAAAAACATTCAGTTAATAAAGAATCAAAAGAACATCAATCAAATGAAAACAACCACAAAGAAAATCTTCTTTATAAACACTTGAATCAAAAGAAAATATAACTAATCAAACATCACTCCATCAGTAATAAAGTAAATTTAAAGAATCAAACAAGAAACCATAAGTCAATGGAAACAAACACAAAGAAAAGCTGTATAAACCCTTAAATCAAAAGGAAATATAAACTAATCATAATCACTTAATCATAATCAAACAACAAAAACCTCAAACACACACATACACATTAATAAACACAGACGGGCCCCAGAAAGGCAAAGTTATCTTCTGTGTAACAGTCACTAAAATACAAACAGGTCGAACGCCCAATTGCGCGTCGAGTCCCGCGCTGTAAAGTGCGTCGAGGCGTTCAGAACCCCGAGGGGGCTCATATAGCTTCCCCCGTTAACAGTCCGTTGTTGAACACAAATTAATTAAGACAAAACACTCCGTAGAGACAAAACAGCAGCGGGGCGGGAAGGACAAGACTCGTGCAGATATCGGCGCCAACACGTGCTTCACCGTCCTAACGTACATAAACAAATCACATTTAACAACAAAGCACGATTAAACATACACGCAATGCCGGCTCACATACATACCTATCAGGAAGCTGCACATCTATAGGCGTATAGTATCGTACCCAATCGTATCGTTAGTACAGCTACACGAAGCCTACAATACAACGGCCCATTAAACTCAGGTCATGCAAATGTTTAAAGAGGAAACGGATTCAACCTACCAGCAGCACAACACAACCCGGTTCCGTTGCAGGAAAGGTCGGGTTTATGAAGGAGAAACACTGCAAAAGACATTGCACATTGTAATGCCCATCGCAACACTAACAAGGTCTCTAAGCAGTGAAAAAGTTAACCACGCTATATTACCTGTCCAATAACCACGACTGCCCCACGAACACGAGAGGACCCACAGCGGAAGTGCGCCTCTGACAACAACACCGTAGTGCCACGAGCACTCACCCTCTGCCCATATAGCACGCAGCTACGTCCTGATTGGTCCAAAGGGTGTGATGACACCACCACAACCAATCAACCTGCTACACAACATTCATAGTTAAAAGAGGCATTGACCAGCAATCACACTTATCTCAATTGTTTAATTCTATCGTTGGCAGCAGAGGAACCTGGGCTTACCCACAGAGGCAGTCTCGAGATATCACCCTTATGAAAATTACTCTATACACAGTGCACACACACACTAATACACACTCAACGACTCATGTCAGAGAAGACCACGACACACAGTGAGGACGTCACCACCTAAATGGTCACTCGTCTGCCCCCGGGTGCCCAGGCCCTGCCAACAAACAAAAGAAAAAGACATCAAACAGTGATATGCAAAAAGAACAAAATAATAATTCCTTAATACAATAATCAAACCAAAATAAACATACAAATTCAAAAAAAGATAAATCAATTAAAGAAATAAACAGGAAAAACAACGAGGAGAAACTCAAACATATCACTGAGAACAGAATTTACTGAAAACAGTTCACTCAAGACGATTCACTCGAGACAGTTCACTCCAGACGATTCACTCGAGACAGTTCACTCCAGACGATTCACTCGAGACAGTTCACTCCAGACGATTCACTCGAGACAGTTCACTCAAGACGAGTCACTCGAGATGGTTCACTCGAGACCGTGGCGTCAGTTCACTCGAGACACTCGGGTCGGTTCCCTCGAGACGAAACACAAAACAAAACACAAACAGATAAAACAGAACAGAACAGCAGCCGATGAGGAGCAGAGCAAACAGCAGTTTATGATGAAGCAACGGGCAGATAATTCTCATGCAGGACGCCGCTATTGTCCTTATCGCGTGCCTACAAACAAAACAAAAAGGTGTTACACCGCGATTCCCTCTCCCTTGGCTTCACGCTCGAGCAGTATACTCACAAAACATGCTGTCCCGGGATTACTATCCCAGAACTATGCGGTAGATGGAGTCAAATGTCTCCGACAAACTCGTTGGCAGAAAGCGCAGATAGGTCTTACACTACGTTAAACAGAGATTAGTCAGATTACCCGCTCAGCCAGAGCAAAACTTCATTTACAAGTCACAGTCACATACAAATGCCTCCCTTACCTGTCTCAAATGTCCATACTAAACTCTCCAGAAAGCACACAGACTGGCAAACAGCACTGACAGTGAATAAACAGCTTCAGCGATCTTTTTACGAGCAACACCTGACACTGCACTCCAACAAAACGCAGCAGGGCGCCTGGGTAACGTCACGGCCCCGAATAGTGACGCACACTAAGGAACCGGTAACCCATGCTCTTATACGCACCGGATGCCAGGCCATTGGCCAAATCATAACAAGTAGGAGGGGTCATAACCCTTCCTGCTACAGTACCAAGGAGCGGAGCGTGCAAAAGAAACAGATGGTGATTTCAAGGGAGCCAGCGTGTCCAGGCCAGACAACAGCACAGAATTCAGCACAGAAACGTTATCATCCAGTAGCCTGGCTAATGTCAGACCTCGTCTCATTGAGACATGGTCTGGGAACCACATGTTCATTTAAAATCGTGCTGCGTACAAGGCAGCATGGGGAAACCCAGGCTAATCATCCAGATCATCAGACAGAGAATCACAACTTAAAAAAGAGTCAATAAAATCTGAAAAGTCAGTGGGCTCAATAGATCTCCAATTGCGATAATTAATGATGCGAGAAGCGGTAGTGTTCATGACAGTTAATTCCATGTTAAAGAAGACAGCCCGGTGATCAGACAGACCCAAATCAGAGGTTGACAACTGAGACACAAATGAACCATTGGTAATCACAAGGTCTAAAGTGTGGCCTTTGTCATGCGTAGGACAGTCCACGAGTTGGTCTAATTCAAAGCACTCCAATATGGACAAAAAGTATTTTGTTATTGCGGAGTCTTTTATATCCATATGGATGTTAAAATCCCCCAGGATAAGAATTCTTTCAAATCTGAGGCAGAGAAAAGACAACATATCTGATAATTCAGACAGAAAGTCTTTATTTGTCTTAGGAGGCCTATAGACTGTAGCCACTGCTGTAGAGAGTAAACTACTGTTGAACTGTTGACTATGCAGCACAATGATACCCCCACCTCTACCAGAAGAACGCGGGAGATCAAATAATCCATAGCCAGCAGGAGTCAGTTCATTAAAAAGAAGACCATCAGATTCTTTGTGCAATGTTTCAGTTAAACAGACAAGGTTCAACTTTTGTTCTAAAATAATGTCGTGCGTTAAACAGTGCTGATTTCAGCAGACGCGGGGGAGTAGATGAAACCGATGCAACCTCCACACACCTGAGTGCTAATAAGTTATTAAAATTAACCCCTGTAGGTCTAAACAGCAGTCTATGGGGTTTGCGCAGAAATCTCAGATAAGCGACAGGTTTAGATGTTGAACATAAAAAATTACGCCTTGAAGAGCGATGTATGTAACGCTTAGGTTGCAGTATTCCAACATGACTGCAGAGAGCACGTATGTCATTCGCCATTTCTAAATGTCTGTTCAGGTTCAACAACTGGCGAGCAGTGTACCTGAGAGCCATTCGGGGGGGGGGCCCACACCAACAGCAGCCTCACAGCGGTGTAAGCAGTGTACGTCCTGGGCCAGGCAACAGAAGAGTAAATTCCAGTAAACAGCACTCAGAGATAGAAGCAGTAGTCCAGCATGTGAAGCATGATTCCACATCATGGTAGAATAAAAAAGACACAGATAGTCTTCACTGGCTCATAGCCAAATAAACTAATAAAAATAAACTAAATAAAAATAAACGGGAGAGAGGAGCGGCAGCCAAACGCGCCAGCGTGCCCTTTCAACTGGAAGTGTTGTCATGACTTGTGTTTCACCATAGTAATAGTAAAACCATGGTACTTCATGGGGTGGCGTGTTATCAAATCTATTAAAGAACCTGTTCAGATCGTCAGCCAGGTTCTGATCACTGTCAAGCAGCGAACCTCTCTTCTGCTTCATACCCGTGGTCTTCCTCATGCCAGCCCAGACCTGCTTCACTCCATCCTTCTTCAATTGTTGTTCTAAGTTGCACCTGTATGCTTCTTTCCCCTCCTTAATCTTCACCCTCAGTACTCTTTGGAGTTCTTTGACTTTTTCCCTTTCACCCTCTTTTCACCTGCCAGTAGTATTAACATATACCATGTGTCACTTTTTGGTTGATTTATGACCCCTTTGATTGATTTATGACCCTAGTGTCACTAGTGATTGACAGGGAATCCATGTGTCACTCAAACTGACTGGTCAGTGGGTGTCAAATGTTTTTACAGGGGGAACGTCTGTATGGGGGAAACTGTTGCTGATTGTATTCCTTTGATTGTTGGGGGTGAAATTCACCCAAGCAGGTATTACGTAATGTTGACACCCTGAGTGTCAAAATCATTGTTGTTTGATCAATAGGGTAGCTTATATGTTAACTGAGTCAAAGTATTTGAGTCAAGACATTCAGGAATACCATTACCCCTACGCCACACTGGCTATATTCATTAAAATAACATGTCTGGGGATGTTATTTTAAGTCAAGTCAAGTCATCTTCATTTATATAGCGCTTTTAACAATGTAGATTGTTTCAAAGCAGCTTTACAGAGATAAGTGTATAATTTAAGGTAACAGAGATTGTTTTGGCTTTATAGCGGTTCGTTAATAAAGTTATTTTCCAGCTAAAGTTAGTTTTGATTGATTCGCTTCCGTCGCAACGATCATTTATTATTAAATTAGGGGCCGCTAAGACGACACCGTTCTCTCTACACAGACTTTAAACGCGAACCTGTGAGAAACGCTGATGGTTCACATGCGCATTAAGAATTGGTTCTATAGTTATGTGCGTTTGAATATATGTGTGCAGGTTTGGAATTCCCTACAAACCAAGCCTAAACAAAGTACTGGTCTTTCCTTATAAATTTTGATACAGAATTTTATTTTATTTTGTCACTTCGGGGTAGGTACACGAAACGAATTTTCCTGACAATGCCTTATCTGTAGAGTGGTAAATGTTATTTTAAGAACAACTGTGTGTGTGTGTGTGTGTGTGTGTGTGTGTACCTCAGTAGGATCAGTAGTACCTGAACTTTAGGTTTTATGTTAATGCCTAAGACAAAGAATCAGACACGTTCATCGAGCCAAAGAGTCCTAATTACCCACACACCCCCCATACTATATTCTTCTCAACAAGAAAAGGTGTCGTTTTTTCTAGAACATCTGTATCTGTTTCCCGACGCCAATAGGATCAGTGTTAAAAAGACAAAGAATCAAGACATTTATCTAACTCACAGTGAAGTTGTTTGCGAGTGGAACTGGCGGGGGAAGAGTGCACCCTAAATGGGTTTGTTAATGGTTTTACGACAGTTGCTTAGGCTAGCCTAGATGTTTAAAGAATGACACCTCATCAAAAGCTTTCTGGTGATTCTCTGGGCTCGCACACAAAAACATCTTTTTAGTGTATATAAATTTGGTTGTTACTTTTGTTATTTTAGTATTTTTTAAAGAAAATGTTTTAGTTTTTAAACCAGCCCATAGTGAAAACTTTTACTTTATTTTATTCTTTAAAACAGACTGATGACCAGCATCTTTTATTAGTACTGTAGCCGAGCAGTTTCCTCACATGAGTAAAACACAATTTTCACTTTCACATTTAAAAACTTTTTAAATGTATGCATTGAAGACTAAAATTTACTGTTTAATGTTATGTATTTGTATTATTTTTCTTTATTCATAATTTCATAATGTATTTTGTCAAGCCAGAGTTGTATCTGTGTTCAGTGCATGAGAGACTATACATAGAATGGGTGCATGTGAAGATCATGTCACATGAGACAGCTGTTTGAGCTATATTTTGTAGAGGGAGACAGAAGGGTGTGTACTGTACATGTGTTGTAACTGATGCAGATGTAAGCAACAAAGATATGTTCTTAATATGGAAGTGAATTGTGCCATATGTTCGTATGACATATACGTTCCATTTTTAAAAGCTTTAAGCTACATGTTTGTTACTTTAAAAGGAAGCTGCTCTGTAATGTATATAAGCTCAACTTTACTGTACCACCTCAGAGAAACAGAGGCATGAGAAACAGAGGCATGAGAAACAGAGGCATGAGAAACAGAGGCATGAGAAACAGAGGCATGAGAAACAAAGACAAAGGCAGAGGCATGAGAAACAGAGAAACAATGGTATAAGCTTAGAGAAACTTAATGGCAGAGAAACATAAAGCCAGAGAAACCATTTACATCTAGCATGATGGGATGAGAAGATAAAGAAATGGGGAACAGAGAAATCTGGAATGAAGACCTCTCATGTAGCCTTATGTTCTTATATGCCTGTTTCTCTCTGTCTGACACATGATACATAATAAATTGAATCTCTTGGCAAAGGTAACTGGTGTAGCTTCCGTGATTCAACCATAAAGGGGAAACCATGATTTTTAAATCTACAATTGGCGTGTTACGAACAGGATTGATTCCGTCTTCAGGCCTTTGTTTGATCATTCCAGGTAAGACCTTATTTTATTCTAAATAATTATGAGTCTACCTGATGATTAAACATAGACTGAAACTGCTTAAAAGAACTGTGCTATTTAAATTACCAGTTGTGTTGCCAAGAAACATGTGTCAGACATATTAAAATTGGAATTAAATTAATTAAATTTAATTTGGAATTTTTAAGTTCCTCTGAAAGGTAAACCTCTAAAGTATTTGATATGCTGGGATAGAGATAGATCTTTTTTAGAAAGAAGACTATCTAGTCAAAATTTGGGAAATTAGCTGTAAGACGGTTAAGCTAGAAAATTTGATAGGATACTTGTTAGACAGGAGCGGTTAAGAGTGGCGAGTTCCCAGAGAAAGGGGTAAATATAGTCTCTAAAACATTAACACGCTGGAGTAATACAAGTTTGAAAAGGCAGCGATACTTGATGACAGGAGTGGTTAAGAGTGGCGAGTTCCCAGAGAAAGGGGTAAATATAGTCTCTAAAACATTAACACACTGGAGTCATACAAGTATGAAGGTGCCGTTGTAACTAGTTAGGATCGCAGGCATTTCTGATTTTGACCGTAAATCTGTTCAAATATTTGAGGATACTTTTCTGAGCAAGCTTAGAGGAAAAGAAAGAAAAAAGAAAGAAATTAATCTGAGTTAAACTGAAAAAGGAAGAAAAAAGATAAATACAAATATAAGGGTTAACTTTGTTCATTGAGTGAGAAGGGAGAGTGAAGCAGCCCCTTCCTCTGGAATCTATACCCTCCTTTAGACACACACACACACAGAAAGATATAAATAGAAAGCTTGTTGCTTCTCTAGAATACACAAAGGTAATTGTATAGCAAAACATTATCTTTGGGGTATTTGAAGAGAAAAACAGAAACAAGCTAAGCTTTTTAACAGATTTCTGGTGTTAATGTGAGTTTGGAAGTTCATTGTTTAACATTATAAATTTAAGTTTTGTCTGAAGAAGAACAAGAGATAAATAACATCATAAGATTGAAGTTAAGGAATTAATTTGAGGAAAGATCTATGATAATATTTTTATAGTTAATTGACAAGTACAAGCTGATGAAAATCATAGATAATGACTCCATAAGAATGTGAGTTGGAAAATAAGGAAAAATGCCAAATATAAACAAAGATGTCTATTTGGAATGTATATTATTTCTGACTAGGTCAGAGTAAAAGTGAGTAGGAAGAAATTATAAAAGTATTGAAAATGCAGAATTACTCTGAGATTTTTAAATAATAATAATATATGCAATTGGGAGTTAAATGTTTTAATGATATTCTACCTTAAATGATAGAAGAGACCATTTTTATTTGTTTATTTCATGACCAGTAACTTCTTTGTCTCATCTTTGTCTTCACCATGTACAGGACTGATGGTTCCAGTTATTGATTTGTTCCGGTTATTGATGTAACAGAACATTTCACTGAATTAATGGTTGTAATAACTAAATTCACTGAGTAAACTCAGCATTGCTATGTTGATGTTTGAAGATGTTTGATGGATTCTAGTGATTAAATACTATCATTAATTTGTCTCCATGTTTACACTGTTAGGCATTCCAAATGGCTCTGATGGCTCTTGAATGCACTTTCCTGAGATTTGGAAAATATCTGTTAAAAATGACCTAATGGGAAAGAGCGGTTACCAGTGTAAATGGTGTGATTTCTCAGAGACGGGTAAGATTCTCTTTTGGCCAACGGAGGACAACCTAATGCAGGGGGTCATCGCCACTGGGCACCTACCCTGATGGGAGGTGTTAGATGTGAGATGGGTATGGTTGAGCAGATGTTTGTTAGGCCAACAGCATCATTGAGGGTTACAGCAGTCTGCCCTCCAAAAAAGTGAGCTCACCGATGCCTGATCACCAGAGACCGCATTCCTTGAATGGTTTGTATTCCATTGTGACAAGTGTCATAACTTGATATATCTATGCCAGGGGACAACACCCTGAGGAAAGGAAATGATATACAAAAGAGCTGAGGGAAAGAGTTTTCAAGAACTAGCTGAGACCATGAGGGTAATTGTCATTAATGATATGGAGAGTAAAACAAACATTGTCAGTCTTTTTTTAGATTGTGGTGTTAGTTGCCTTTTATAAATGTCTAAAAGTTTTATATCCTGAATATGTGATGGTTGTATGATGTTGAATTAATTTCTATCATAGTTTTCACATTTCAGATCATTAGACATGGCATTGGATAATTCCAAGACATGGTGGTGTTTAAAGATGAAGACGTTGTTTTTGCTAATTCAAAAGAAGTCTGGGTAACAGGGAATAAATTAATTCATTTATTTTAAACTAAAGATAACTTTAGAAATGCTCCTTTGATGACAAATGGCTATAACTGAGAATGGGACATAAGGAGTGAAATAGGAGATTTTATATTACTTACAAAACACAACTCCACAAACAATGAACACTCGTTTACTGATTTTCAACCCCAAGGGATAGGATCTTTTTAACATCAACGTTTGATTTGGTTTGTTGTTTTGGCTGGGAACTTGAGGAGTTAAGTACTTAATGAGTCAAGGCACCAGCAGAAGAATTATTAGTTTTTCTTTTCTTAGATGATTGGGGTTAATTTTAAATGCTTACACATAGACGTTAAAATACACATATACACGGGGACATGACATGGTGGGGTTATTTGTTTGTTTTGTGTTTTCCCTTTTCCTTATGTTTCTATTGTATCTTTATTTGTTTTGTTATCATGTCTTTCTTTGGTCTGCTTTTCCTTTTCTCGCTATTGCTTCATTAGATGGCCACTGGTGAAGTGACGGTGTGGAACTTGCTGTCGTAGTTCCAGTGGAGGGACTGAAGACTAAAATTTACTGTTTAATGTTATGTATTTGTATTATTTTTCTTTATTCATAATTTCATAATGTATTTTGTCAAGCCAGAGTTGTATCTGTGTTCAGTGCATGAGAGACTATACATAGAATGGGTGCATGTGAAGATCATGTCACATGAGACAGCTGTTTGAGCTATATTTTGTAGAGGGAGACAGAAGGGTGTGTACTGTACATGTGTTGTAACTGATGCAGATGTAAGCAACAAAGATATGTTCTTAATATGGAAGTGAATTGTGCCATATGTTCGTATGACATATACGTTCCATTTTTAAAAGCTTTAAGCTACATGTTTGTTACTTTAAAAGGAAGCTGCTCTGTAATGTATATAAGCTCAACTTTACTGTACCACCTCAGAGAAACAGAGGCATGAGAAACAGAGGCATGAGAAACAGAGGCATGAGAAACAGAGGCATGAGAAACAGAGGCATGAGAAACAAAGACAAAGGCAGAGGCATGAGAAACAGAGAAACAATGGTATAAGCTTAGAGAAACTTAATGGCAGAGAAACATAAAGCCAGAGAAACCATTTACATCTAGCATGATGGGATGAGAAGATAAAGAAATGGGGAACAGAGAAATCTGGAATGAAGACCTCTCATGTAGCCTTATGTTCTTATATGCCTGTTTCTCTCTGTCTGACACATGATACATAATAAATTGAATCTCTTGGCAAAGGTAACTGGTGTAGCTTCCGTGATTCAACCATAAAGGGGAAACCATGATTTTTAAATCTACAGCATGTACCTTTTTTTCTTTTGACAAACCTCCATTTCAAATTATACCTGTGTGTGTGTGTAACAACCACAAGGGATACATGTTGACGCCTAAGTTTCGGGTACAGTGCAAACATGCAATACTCAAGAAATCTAATCTTAGTGTAATCTTCGTGTGGTCAGAACACAAAACTTTGTGTTGAGTGATCCAGACAAAGCTTCATGCTAGAAAATATCATGGAAGTCACTAGCCCTTCAACATCTAGCACAAAATTAAAGAGATGAGCTTAGGATGTTTCGACTATTACCATCTTCTTTGACCTCCAAAAACGGGTGATATCAAGGTTCTATCAAAGCGACACAATATATACAGTAGTTAGATATGTGTGTGTGTGTGTGTGTGTGTGTGTGTGTGTGTGTGTGTGTGTGTGTGTGTGTGTGTGTGTGTGTGTGTGTGTGTGTGTGTGTGTGTGTGTGAATAGTTGTGCTAAACTCTTTGTGTGTATTTTTACACGCCAACATATTCTGTCAGGGGTATGTCACACCACTCTGATGCAAAGTGTTCACACTCTTGAATAACTTTCAAACATAATATTTATACAGGAGTTACTGTATGTGTGTCCAAAACACCTGTAAAATTCAAAAGACAAAATCAGTAAGAAAAGAGGGCACAGCATACATTGAAAAGTAACATTTATAATAAATACACAAAATCCATTCGTGAGCAATGAGCAAAGTTTGTTAATTTTGTCTTGTAAGTGTTGTTTTATCACTCCACTAGTGTCCATCTTATTCAGATAGCACTATTTTGTTTGTTGGACTCTCCTTTGAGAACTGTCAACATTCGGTGTTTATAGGAATAAATGCAAATTAAGAATTTGAGTGATAGTCTCCACATGTATATCCACATACCCACCCCAAAAATTCATGGGAGCATTGTCTTATTTGAACAAAGAGAAGCAGAGAACACCTAGAGCTCACTAAAATTACAGCAGATTAGAGGAAACAGTTGTTTTTCAAAGTGTAAGGAAGACAGACACACCCACACACACACAAACACACACGGTTAAGTTTCTAAAACAGTGTGTTTCAGGAAAAGTGCACACAAAATCAAAGTACCATAAAAATAATAATACAAAATAAAAAAATGTCTCCAAACTGTTACATGCTACAATTAAACTTTGAAGCATTGGAACTTTGGAAGAATGAAACGCACCACAGTGAAAACGTTGTGCCTTGTGTGAACTTTGATGAGGCCAAGAACACTAGCACTGTTAAACATGCGTGACAATAACTGTTCCAATTCAACTCTGATGTGACTGAGCTTGTTTCACATATAACTGTAAATTATCACAGTAATAAACAGGGCCCGGTTTCCCGATAACGCTCACTCTTAGCCTGCTAAGAAGACTCGAAAGATATATCTTACCAAATTTGTTTATTTTCCTAAGTGTGTTCCCCGAACTATACCTTAGGAAGATATACCTTCTTACGTGGGACGTGACCAGGCGCTGTCCGTGCCAATGGTGCTGAATTGTTTGAAATCGATGGCTCGAGAATCAATTATTCTCTCGTGCAGGGGCTGTTTATGTGAAAAAGCGGTCATCTTTATAAAAGAAGCACTTCAGAAATAGTTGAAATTTCAATTTATTATGATTATTGGATATTATAAAAAATAATTCGAACTATAATAGCCTATAAAAGCGTAGCCTACATATTTTAAAATTGTAACATATAGCCTATTGCTGCCACAATAACCTTTTCAAAAATTTACGTGCCGCCTTTTCTTTCCCATTTTTGTTCGCTGAGGTGGAGCTGCGATGAAATATTGTTCTTGTGTAAATACTTTCCAGCATTTCAGTAATAAAAGTTTACATCTTGCGTACGGTGCTCGGCAGTGATCAAAAAGGATTTAAACCATGAATTTTGAATCTCTTGTAAACTCGGAGATGTGGATTCAGACGGCAATTAAATTACCACACGACCTGTTTGTCAAAAAACAGAAGGTACTAATTTGGCCAGGGCCAAAATTAATTTGGCCACTGATATTATGGATTCGGACGGCACTAAAATCACAGACTTACCCCTGTAAATGTTTAAAATACCGGACGAGCCCATGAGAAACAATATTAGCGTCCGAATAGGACTTAACTGACAGTAGCCTATGCTTTCACTGGCCTTTAAAAGAGCGTTTTAATTCAATTAATAATATTGTATAATAATATAATTAAAAATCTAACAACAATCAGTGTAATGACAATTTTATTCTTTGCATGAAAACACTTGAATTAGCCTAATTTAATACTGTGTATTAAAACTTCAGAATTATATTCATTTAGACCTGCAACAACGCTAAGAGAGAGCTACGAATGGTCCAGACCAACCTTACGAAAGTGTGACTTACAAAAGATATACTTAGCGTACGAACGTTTCGGGAACCGTCCCATAAGGTTAAGAGAGAGGTTAAGGAATATGTTAAGAACTACTTAGAGATAAGAACGCTTTGGGAAACCGGGCCCAGTTCACTTGCATTTGCTAGCTAACTATTGAAATTTACAATATACTAAAACATTTTGGTACTCTGCTGATGTGAACAAAAACTGCATGTTTTCATTAAAAAAAAAAATATATATATATATATATATATATATATATTAAGACATAAAACACACCGTCTGTTTTCTGGATCAAACCTAAAAGACAGACGCCTAAAACACTGGTGTCAAAGTATTGGCATGGACTGAAACATTGCACCTTTCACTTAAAATTACTACTTATCAACTGTAGTTCATTTTCTTAACAGTTGTTTAGAGACAAACACAAAAGAACTGTGTATCTGTGACTGTGCGGTGAAATGCAGAGTTTTAAATGTAATAGTTCGAAAAGTTTGAAGTGTAATGGTTGAATAGGTAACAGAAAAAGGGCATAACTCACTTTTCATGTTGGGTCATTGTGTCTTGTGATCCCACAGCATAGATAGACCAGAAAAATGTCCTTAAATAAATTTTATTTGTTTAGTCTCAAGCAGTGTCATGTAGAAGGACTGTCATTTAATTCTCAAAATGCGGTATTTGTTCATGTTTTCATTATTCCTATGAACATGTTTGACCACGCTCAGAGAGTAGTCTTTACAAACTGTACAAAACAAAGAAACTAAATGTGAAGCGGGTCATCGATTAGTGGAAAAATATCATTTTACATACTGTGGAGAGAGGATTTCTGTATTCTTTATGGCTAATTGTCTCTTTTCCTATATGCCTTACACTCTTTCGTAATAAATTGACCTCTTGAATTTACTTTTTTGCACACATAAATCCTGTATAACAATTATGTTTGAATTTTATTCATAGTCTTTACAAGGACATGTAACTTTATAGTTCTTAATGAGTTTGCATTACAACTGTGTGGCATAGTTCCTCAAACAAATCTGACAGAAGAGCAAAAAATGTACAAAGATTTTAAGCTCATATAGTACCTTTATTTGAGTCAAAGAAGATGGTGATAACAATTGAAAACAAACTATAATCTTTAATGTTAAGCGGGACGTTGAAATAAACAATTCTGTGGACGTTAAACAACTTAATATAATATGAAGTATAGTGTAATATAATATGAAATACTGGTTTGTCAAAAAGAGAAAGTTCAGTCATATATTTAAAACGCCTCTTTAATGAAAGGCCTGTGTTTATCACACACGTTTTCCCATGTGTGGAATAGCATGAACTTACACTGGTTTGTGTTCGCCTAAAACAAAACACAGACCAACAAACAAAGAAATGTGAACAGTGTCATCTCAACAAGATGACTAATATAGTGGTGTAATAAAAAGTCATTTGCAAAACCATACTTACAAACGTGTAACAAACTTACAAATTGCTCATCATTTGAGTTTTCTATATTCTGTATGCATCATAAACAATTTTTGTATGGCCTAACTGATTTTCTTAGTGATTTGGGGTCTTAATTTTACATGGTGATTTCTTCACACGTAATTTTTTTATTTTATCTGCAGGTTTTACCAGAGTGTGACACTTGTTGTATACCAGCCTCAAACTTTAATGAATGTGCAGCTCTTAGTGCAATAGTCAGATGTGATTCAGTTGTAACAGATTAAGTGTAAAACAGAATAACTTACTTTTCGTGCTGATGCTTCATGTGACCCCACATCATAGATAGCTGTAAAGTTGCACTAAAAAATATCAACTTAGTCAAACACTCAAGCAGAAAGCAGAAAGACTATCACTCAAATTCTTAATTTGCATTTATTTCTATAAACACCGAATGTTGACAGTTCTCAAAGGAGAGTCCAACAAACAAAATAGTGCTATCTGAATAAGATGGACACTAGTGGAGTGATAAAACAACACTTACAAGACAAAATTAACAAACTTTGCTCATTGCTCACGAATGGATTTTGTGTATTTATTATAAATGTTACTTTTCAATGTATGCTGTGCCCTCTTTTCTTACTGATTTTGTCTTTTGAATTTTACAGGTGTTTTGGACACACATACAGTAACTCCTGTATAAATATTATGTTTGAAAGTTATTCAAGAGTGTGAACACTTTGCATCAGAGTGGTGTGACATACCCCTGACAGAATATGTTGGCGTGTAAAAATACACACAAAGAGTTTAGCACAACTATTCACACACACACACACACACACACACACACACACACACACACACACACACACACACACACACACACACACACACACACCCACACAGACACACAAATATCTAACTACTGTATATATTGTGTCGCTTTGATAGAACCTTGATATCACCCGTTTTTGGAGGTCAAAGAAGATGGTAATAGTCGAAACATCCTAAGCTCATCTCTTTAATTTTGTGCTAGATGTTGAAGGGCTAGTGACTTCCATGATATTTTCTAGCATGAAGCTTTGTCTGGATCACTCAACACAAAGTTTTGTGTTCTGACCACACGAAGATTACACTAAGATTAGATTTCTTGAGTATTGCATGTTTGCACTGTACCCGAAACTTAGGCGTCAACATGTATCCCTTGTGGTTGTTACACACACACACAGGTATAATTTGAAATGGAGGTTTGTCAAAAGAAAAAAAGGTACATGCATACATTTAAAAAGTTTTTAAATGTGAAAGTGAAAATTGTGTTTTACTCATGTGAGGAAACTGCTCGGCTACAGTACTAATAAAAGATGCTGGTCATCAGTCTGTTTTAAAGAATAAAATAAAGTAAAAGTTTTCACTATGGGCTGGTTTAAAAACTAAAACATTTTCTTTAAAAAATACTAAAATAACAAAAGTAACAACCAAATTTATATACACTAAAAAGATGTTTTTGTGTGCGAGCCCAGAGAATCACCAGAAAGCTTTTGATGAGGTGTCATTCTTTAAACATCTAGGCTAGCCTAAGCAACTGTCATAAAACCATTAACAAACCCATTTAGGGTGCACTCTTCCCCCGCCAGTTCCACTCGCAAACAACTTCACTGTGAGTTAGATAAATGTCTTGATTCTTTGTCTTTTTAACACTGATCCTATTGGCGTCGGGAAACAGATACAGATGTTCTAGAAAAAACGACACCTTTTCTTGTTGAGAAGAATATAGTATGGGGGGTGTGTGGGTAATTAGGACTCTTTGGCTCGATGAACGTGTCTGATTCTTTGTCTTAGGCATTAACATAAAACCTAAAGTTCAGGTACTACTGATCCTACTGAGGTACACACACACAGTTGTTCTTAAAATAACATTTACCACTCTACAGATAAGGCATTGTCAGGAAAATTCGTTTCGTGTACCTACCCCGAAGTGACAAAATAAAATACAATTCTGAATCAAAATTTATAAGGAAAGACCAGTACTTTGTTTAGGCTTGGTTTGTAGGGAATTCCAAACCTGCGCTCAGAGCCGGCCTGTCCATTAGGCGACATAGGCGGTCGCCTAGGGCCCCGCCTGCAAGAGATGGGCCCCTTCATTTATATAATGAGTACTATAAAAATGCACTGACCACTATTAATGTTACTGTTAACTTGGGTAAACGCATCTTAACTCTTTTAAATTTTTTTAAAACATTGCGTGGACCTTACTAAACATGATACAGTTCACAAAGACGGTAGCTATAATATATTACCAAGAGTCTAGACCCACTACATACATAAAAAGAAAAGCTCTGTATAGTTCATACATGACAAAGTTCCGAAAAAGATAATAAATACATACGAATAGAATGAATAAAATACGAAAACATAAGAAATATACACAGTAGCGCGTCACACCCCAATTTGCATAATACCGCCCGCAATATAGTGGGGCTCGAGTACCGTAATTATCACAGTATTCACACACACACGGATTCCACCACACCTCTTTCCAAAATGCTCACGTTTTAGAAACAAGAGACAAACATTTTTATTTTATTTGTGGCTCTTATTCTTTCATAATGCTTAATTGCTTAGGCCTATATTAGGCATTTTGCATGACAAAAAATGTGCTGTCAAAAATAAAATACCAAATATTATAATCTCTACGGTAATATAGACTTCACATTTGGATTGCCGCTTGTCTGTCACAACGTCACACAGTCTAGTCAGAGTCAACACCTATTTTTAGTTAACTGAAATAAGAATCGCAATCGATGTTAAGCTGTGGTAATGTCATCCAAACGCCATCTGTCTGGAGCAGAAAAAAGGAAGAGGAAAAGAGATGAGGAAGAAAGACAAGCTCAAAGTAAAGGTATGTTCTTCTGACTTCTATAAATAGTAGGCTAACTTACGTTATTTATTGCTGTATTATTAGTTTTAATAATAAATGTAACAATGCCCATGATCGCAGACAGACAGACATGGAAAAATTGGGCCACATACCATATATTAAGAATTATCTAACCATGCATTTTGTATAGATTTTTTACCCTCTGATAAAGTTATCGTAACGTTAGTTGTTTAAATTAAGGCAGGCCATCTCAGGCCTAACGTTAGGTGAAGGGTAGGTTGTAAAGAGCACACAAAATGGCCGTTTTACCCCTTTTGAAATGCTAATTATGCAATTAATTTACGTTAACTGTCTCTTTCTCTGCAATTTCTCAACTGAGAATAATGGTCATTAATAATCACGATTATAATTTTGGCTAAAAACAGGTTTCTCCCTCTTTCCAAATTCATATTTAACCCACCATAAAATTTCTAAATAATGCAAAGCAGTTTTGTTATTGTGATCATCATAAAGGCCTTAAGCTGAAATGTTGTACTGCATTTCTAGTCATTATGCATAATTGTAACAGTATCTTATGTATTTACAAAAACACCTTTAATTTATGCTTTATTTTATATGCTTATTTTTTTACATGTGTGCTTTTTGTCTTTTATGTACTAGGGGCTATGCTGAAATTTCTTAGTGTACACACAGCTGCAGCGACAGTCACAGACTCAGTCCATGATGCCGCAACATCAGAATGTTTCCGTAGTGCTGCTGGTGAGGATTATGATTTTTAGTTTGCACTCTGATATAAAACACTGGTTGTATTCATTTTTATTACATGGCTTGGCTGAATTCCAATGTAGAACGCGGTCTGTTATTTCTTGATAACAGACCGCTGCGAAGTATAACAGACCGTTGCCATGAAAAACAGAGCGTTGCTATGGACGCAACCGTAGAGACGGAACGGACTATTTTCTTTAGCGGAAGCAATACAATTGTTTTTAAATCAATAAACTCCTTTTTAAATCAATATTTTGTGTCAAATTATTGATTTATTTGGTAGGTAGCCATGTAGTAAGCGGGATAATGTATAGGGTGGCGGTTGTTATAGCGAATAACAACCCCTTCAGGCTGATTCAAGACCCCTCCGCTTCGCGTCGGGGTCCCGTTCAGCCTGTTGGTGTTGTTATTCGCTATAACAACCGCCACCCTATACATTATCCCTTACATATTGTACAACACAATATTCATGCCTACTTTATTGAAATCAGCCTTTACACTGTCCATTCATTTCTGTTAATGTACATTTAATATTTAAAGGGATCATATAATGTCATTTTTGTACAAGCTAATATGATTCTTTAAGGTCTAAATTAAAAGTTTGTAATATACTTTAATTAAAAATTCTCATTAGTATTGTAAGAAAACACTAATTTTACCTGGTCAAAAACAGCAGTTTTTTAGCACGCCATTTGAGTGCATGTGTCTTTGAATGATAATGAGCTTTGCTCACCCCGCCCCTCTGTTCTGTGCGTACACCGTTTCTAACACAATAACCCCACATCCATAATGCGTTTTTTATTATAAACATGGGCGGGTCTTGTGTTGAAACACTGCTGTTACTCAACAATCGCGGGAGGGGCGTTGGATATTGTGACGTCATAATATCGAACAGCTTGATTTGAGACAGGGGAAAACATATAAGGAGATTAAAACAAAACCACTGGATGGATTTTTATCATGATAGGATGGTTGTGTACAGGCACTGCCAACAGACATTTCAGTGCAATCAACTTGTAAAAGTGCATGTACCATTATATGACCCCTTTAAGGGTCATCTGCTGATCCTCCTGAGGCAAACCCTCAGTCTTCAGAATCCCATCCATCTGATTCCCAAGCAAAAGAGACTACTCCAACTGAGGCACCTTCTGCAGATGTTTCAGCTAAAGTCCAGCAAGCTCCACCTCTTGACCCAGCTGACTGGCCTTTTGTCTTGTCAGGTGCAATGAGATCTGATTTAATAAACAGAGGTCCAATGCAACCAAAATCTGACTTTAAATTTCCCAGAAGAGAAGATGATCATGTCACCAACACTACTTTTACAGGACTTTGGTAAATGGTGAGCAAATTAGGAGAAGCTGGTTAAGCTATTCACCTAAAAGCAATGCACTCTTCTGCTTTTGCTGTAAATTGTTTTCTGTAAAAGAGTACAACTTAATCAGAAGTGGATTGAATGACTGGAAAAATGCACCATCCCTTTTAAACATCCACGAGAACTCACCTGAACACATCAAACATCTGGCAGCATGGAAGGAGTTAGAGATGCGTCTGGAAAAGGGGGAAACAATAGACATGCAGGAAATGTCACTTCTAGAGTTTGAGAAGAGGCGCTGGAGGGAGGTTCTTACCCGCTTAGTGGCCATAATCCAGTCCCTTTCTCGCAGAAACCTGGCATTGAGAGGATCAAGTGACACACTGTATCAGCCAAACAATGGTCACTTTTTAAAAGAGGTGGAACTCTTAGCTAAGTTTGATCCTGTAATGCAACAACATATTGCAAGGGCACAACGTGCTGCTGGCAAGCAACCACATTACTTGGGGAAGACCATTCAGAATGAGCTAATTGCAGCAATGAGTGGCAAAGTAATAGATAAAATAGTAACAAACATCAAAGCTGCTAAATACTTCTCAATCATACTGGATTGCACTCCTGATGTAAGCCACCAGGAGCAAATGTCTGTTGTCTTACGGACAGTCAGTCTCAATGACGTTCCAGAGATCAAGGAGCATTTCATTGGTTTCCTTGTAGCTGAAGCAACCACTGATGAATGCTTGTCAAAGCTGATTCTTGAAAAGCTGGAGGAACACAATCTTCAATTTGATGATTGCAGAGGTCAAGCGTATGACAACGGATCTAACATGAAAGGTAAACACAGGGGTGTCCAGGCAAGGCTGTTGAAGAAGAATCCTTGTGCTTTTTTTGTGCCATGTGGTGCACACACACTAAATTTGGTTGTGGCTGATGCAGCCAAAGCTTCTTCAGATGCAATGAGTTATTTTGGATACCTCCAGAAAATCTACTGCCTTTTTTCAGCAGCTCCTCAAAGGTGGGCAATACTTAAAAAACATGTTGAGATCAGTGTAAAGGGCTGGACAGAAACAAGATGGGAGAGCAGGATTAAAAGCGTAGAGGCTCTGCGCTATCAGGCCTCAGAGGTAAGGGAAGCTCTCTTGGAATTGAGGGACAAGGCCACTGATGGAAACATCAGAACTGAAGCTCAGTCGTTGGCAGAGGAAGTGGGCTCATTCCGCTTCTCCATTTGCTCTGTGGTGTGGTACGACATTCTTTCCTCTGTCCATCATGCAAACAAGCTGATGCAGTCACCTGACATGCAGTTAGATGTAGCTGTTGATCTTCTCAATAAGATACAGAGGTCCCTCACTGACTACAGAGTCACTGGTTTTGCAGCAGCTCAAGCAACAGCCAAAGACATCTGTGATGCCATGAATGTAGAAGCCACACTGAAGCAGAAAAGGCTGAGGAGCACAAAGAAACACTTCGCCTATGAAGCTCATGATGAACCATTCATGGATGCGTTGAAGATGCTAGAAGTGACATTCTTTTACACAGTTGTAGATGCTGTCAAATCTTCTGTTGAAGACAGGTTTGTCAGTTTCAGTGAAGTGAGAGACAAGTTCAGCGTGCTCCTCAACTTCAAGAGTCTGACACTAAGTGAATTGGGAGCACAATGTGAGACACTTAGTAAAACTCTATCGACAAACAAAGATGCAGACATCAGTGGAAGGGAACTTGCTCTTGAGTTGACAAACTTCCCACAACTGCCGTCAAGCAAAATGACCCTGCTTAGCCTCCTGTCATTTATTCACACTCAGCATTTGACGGAAATTTACCCCAATCTCTGGACAGCTCTTCGAATCGCATTGACCTTACCTGTTACTGTAGCCAGTGCAGAAAGAAGCTTTTCAAAGCTCAAACTAATCAAAACATACCTGAGATCCACAATGGCCCAGGAGCGCTTATCAGGACTTGCTATTCTGAGTATCAACCATGAAACATGTGAGACTGTGTCATATGATGAGGTGATTGACGACTTTGCAGCAAAGAAGTCACGCAAAGTAAAAATCTAAATCTGTAGCCTTATATTTTATTATAGAATTAGGCTAATTTATTTTTTATTTGATTTAGTTTTTATGTACAATTTATTTATTTTATTTGTGTTTCATGTATATATGTTTAGTTTCATTTTTCAAGCTCACTTGCACTCGTTTGTTTAAATTCATGTAAATATTTTTTCATATGTATGTTGAATGTTACAGTTTTATACACTTAAATATTGAGCAATCTATAGCCTAATTCTTTTTTATATACACTACTGGTCAAAAGTTTTAGATCGGTAAGATTTTTTATGTTTTTAAAAGAAGTCTCTTCTGCTCACCAAGGCTGCATTTATTTGATTAAAAATACAAACAAATACAGTAATATTGTGAAATACTATGACAATTTAAAACTGAATTTAACTACTAACTATTCAACTAAAGCTGAATTTCCAGCATCATTACTCCAGTCTTCAGTGTCACGTGATCCTTCAGAAATCATTCTAATATGATGATTTGATGATCAAGAAACATTCATTATTATTATCAATGTTTAAAACAGTTGTGTACAAATTTTCATCAAAATTCTTTGATGAATAGAAAGTTCAAAAGAACAGCATTTATTTAAAATAGAATATTTTCTAACATTATACATTTCTTTACTGTAACTTTTGATCAGTTTAACTCATTCTTGATGAATAAAAGTATTGATTTATTTTATTTATTTCCCCCAAAAATAAAATAAAAATTCTTACTGACCCCAAACTTTTGAAGGGTAGTGTTTAACCCTCTGGGGTCTAAGGTGTTTTTGGGGCCCTTGGGATGTTTTGACATGCCCTGACATTTGTGCTTTTTTCAGTTATTTATAAACATGATAATGGCAAAGGTGTAAATTCACTCTATATAGCACAAACAGGGCTACCATAATATGCGAGCAACATGTATGTAGATGTTTGTATTTTTAAGAGAATAATGTTTATGCGTGGTTATTGAAAAAAAATAAAAATGAAAGTTGCTGAAATAAGACCACAAAACTCATACTAAATATGTGTCCACAAGACTTTTGACTAATGGATGTTGTCGCTTCGAGTTCTGGCTTCAAAATTATGTGAAAATAGTCTTGCTTTATCGTTCACATAAAACAATACATTGATTTAAATTGTGTAAGACAGGTTTTGCTTGGAAAGCCAATATGCGAGGGGGGCGTGAACGAGGAGTGGTTTACACCTGAGAATACAATGTCCCACCCACTCTGCATAATGAGTCATTTATTCAGGTGTGACACTGACTGAGCCAAGAATGAATGCAAGGACAAAAGATATATTTAGAAGAAGACTTATATTGACCATTTAAGATTTTGCTTACATCTATCTTGTAAATATGTTTTGCTATTTTATTAAAAAGGTTACAATTACAACAATAATTACAATTTCAACAATATTTCAAGTGTACTCTTTCTTTGTAAAAAAAATATTATAGGCCTATTATCATATGTATTCATTAGTTTGAATATAGCCAACATTGGAACAGCTAACATCTTAGTTGATGACTTTATTTTTGACAAAAATAGTATTTTATATATTGAAACTATATATAATTGAAAAACTGTACCCAAATCTAGCCGGCGCCCCCGGCCTGAGACAGTAGGTCCTTCCTCAGCGGAATCGGCCATGGAGCTGTGCTCCCCAGCTCCATCAACTCTGGGAACCACACTTGATTCCTTCCTTCTTCGGTACTAAGAAGTAACGGCTGTAAAAGCCCGACTCGCTCTCGGCTAAGGGGACGGTCTCTACCGCCCCTTTCCTCAGCAAATTCGCTATCTCGGTGCGGAGTAGGTGTGCTACTCCCTGATTCACAGAAGTTTCGACCCGGGCTGTAAAGCGCGGCGGTCTGCGAGCGAATTGTAGCGAATAGCCCCGTTTCACTATCTCTAGCACCCATTTTGAGACCCCTGGAATCGATTCCCATGCTTTCGCGTGAATGGCCAGTGGTAGAATGAAATCTGGGCTCCGGTCGCATTCAGGGACTCCGGTCACATTCAGGGACTCGGGGACCCGGCCATGATGACGTACTTCGTTCACCAGGCTCACATTCAATGGGGCAGTCGGCACTTCGTGCGGTGGCTTTGTAACTAACATCCCGGTTGTAGAAACGGGAAGGTGTTGCGTTACAAACGAGGCTGTGTGAGCTCGCGGCACGAGGCACGAGGTGCTTTTCAGAAAGTGTGTGCGTTGTGTGGCAGACACGTGATTTACACCTGAAACACTGTCAGCGTGAGCTGGGTTCTTTATTGTTTATTGTTTTCGACCCTGGATGAGTGTGACTCACAGAGAGGGTAGTGTTTATGTGTAGGGGTGGGCACTGGGTAGTGGGCACATTTCCTACATTTAAAACACCTTCGGCCTGAGCCGGAATATGACCAGACATAATGCTCTTTTTGAGATTTATGTGGGTCGCCGTGAGAATGGCGTTAGTGTGCAGGTGAGCGAGTTGAGGAACTGACTTGTTGGCTGCTGAATACACTCTTCGAATCGCTTCTGTTGAGGGAACTGAGAGAGCGGGTCGTGCCGATTTCGATGGCGGTCTGGCCGCAACGGGACTTAACCATCAGCGCCTTCCTAGGGGGGCTAGGAAGACTTAGGAGGCTCAAAGTTCGGCGCAAGCTTGGGCCTGGGTCCCCGGGCGGGAGGCGGCCTGCAACAGCTAGTGAAGCGCGAGCGCTGACGCACATCCCGAGCCTGGCGGCGCTGTGAGGCAGGCGGCGGAGGCGGTGGGGGCCTCCGAGCGGGCGGCTGCTTCTTAGCGCGACTCGCTACGGAACTGGAGCGCCGTGGCAGGAAGTGTCTCATGGCCTGAGACGCCTTCTGCACCTCGGAATAGCGCTCTTCGAAGCTCTTCACAGAGGGACCGAAGAGACCAGTCGGTGACATGGAAGCGTCCAGAAAGGTGGCGCTCTGTGACGGTGAGGGAGGTCATGTTGCGTCCACTGGCCTGGGCGGCGGTTTTAGTAGCTCTGAGAGCCAAATCCGTTGCGCTCCTCAAGTCCGTTACACGCTCCGTAGTCGGGCCAGCCTCATCCAGGGAGCGGAAAAGGTTGGCCTGATGTATCTGGAGGACCGCCATGGTGTGTAACGCGGATGCAGCTTGACCGCCGGCAGAGTATGCGCAGCCGATCAACGCTGAAGTGGTCCGGCAGGCTTTGATGAGTAGAGTCGACTTGGAACGCCATCCCGCAGAGGGCGGACACAAGTGCGTAGCAACTGCTTCCTCGACCGGAGGAACGGAGAGATATCCTCTGTCCTTGGCACCGTCAACCGCGGAGAGCGCCGAAGAAACAGAGGATCTCAGCCTGGCCGAAAACGGAGCTCCCCACGACTTGGAGAGCTCGTCATGCAGTTCAGGGAGGAAGGGAGCGGGCCTCAGAACAGGCGAAGAGTGGCGTCCTTGTAGAAAGCAGCCATCCAGCCTGTTGGGCGCGGGCTCCTGGGGCGCGGTCCAATCGAGGCAGAGGTCCTCCACGGCCTTCGTAAGGAGGCGGAGAAGCTCAGCGTCAATCGACGCCCTCACGCTGGACTCCTGTGTCGACGGGGTGGGATCCGGGACGGATTCCGACCATTCCTCGCTCCCGGACACGAGGAGGGAACAACTGTCATCCTCCATGACACCCCCGTCCATCTCGTCAGGCACTGACCATCGATGAAGGAGACGGGGAACTCTGAGAGAGAGGCTCGCGGGGAAGCCGCCGGCGAGGGCTCTCTTACAGAAGGCTCCGGTGGCGTCTGTGAACGTTGCTTTTTACGGCGCGGTCCAACAGGAAGCATCGGAGAGGCGGACTTGGTTGTCGAGCCCGCAGGGTCGAGAGAGGCAGTGCTTCGCACTCGCTGCAGCCGCCGTCAGCGAGCGCGTGGTCCGCGTGGTCCTGGTCCAGGCAGGAAACGCACAGCACATGGCAGTCCCCATCGCTGAGCGTGGCTCGACACGAGCCGCAGGACATGGTGGGCATTTATAAATGCCGGCTCTTTTAGAGGAAAACGTGTGTGTCGCACACTTAATAAACAAATTACAGCTGGTCCAAAACGCAGCAGCTCGAGTTCTTACCAGAACCAGGAAGTATGACCATATTAGCCCAGTTCTGTCAACACTATATTGGCTCCCTATTAAACATCGTATACATTTTTAAATATTGCTGATTACTTACAAAGCACTAAATGGTTTAGCTCCGCAGTACTTGACACATTATAGTCCTTCACGTCTATTGCAATCTCAAAATTCTGGCCAGTTGATAATACTTAGAATATCAAAATCGACTGCTGGCGGTAGATCCTTCTCCTATTTAGCACCAACATTTTGGAACAGTCTTCCTATCATTGTCCGTGAAGCAGACACACTCTGTCAGTTCAAAGCTTGACTAAAAACACATCTCTTTGACCTAGCATACACATAACACATTATAGAGTTCTATAATTCAATGTTAGGCTGCATAGATCAGGTCAGCCGGAACCGGGAACACTTCCCATAAATCCTGATGTACTCGTTACATCATAAGAAGAATGGCATCTACGCTAATTTTAGTGTTTTTGTTTATCCCAAGGTTTTCCCGCAGCCTGCCGGATCCAGGCTGTATCCAGATCTGATGAAGGACCTGCGCCTGGACCCGATGTTATAGCGGGGTGCTAAAGTGCCAACTAGTTTCTCCTTATGGAGGATCCCTTTATCACTCTACAGATAAAGCGTTGTTGGGAAAATTCGGTTCGCGTATCTACCCCGAAATTATTAAATTCTGTATCAAAAATGTTAAGGCCAGACAAGTAGTTTTTTAAGGCTTGGTTTGTAGGGAATTACAAACCTGCGCACATATATTCAAACGCGCATACCAATAGACTGAACTCGTAATACGCATGTGCACGCCATCAGCGTTTCTCACAGGTTTCGCGTTAAAAGTCTGTGTAGAGTTTACTGTTAAAATGGTGTTGTGTTAGCGGCCCCTAAGTTAATAACTAATGATCGTTGCGACGGAAGTGAATCAATCAAATTAATTCTCTCCTCGCCGTTCTCACCGTCCAAGACGCGCCGTGCCATCCTCGCCGGAGCTCGCCGCCGGCTCTCATTGAAAATGAATGACTTCCGGCCACTTTGACGCTCTCGCTGGCGGCGGTGTGAACGCACAGTTAGTCTTCTTCGTACTATTATTTAATCAAGCCAATTCAACATTGGCATGCGTGATTACACGGTCTGCCCCATAGTACGGATATAAACACAGAAGTGGACGCACGCACCAGTTGCTTTTTCGCTGAGGAGCTGAGCGCCCCCCGGAGTCAGCGGTGGTCCAGCAGTAGTAGCGAACCAGGACGTTCCCTTTCAGTCGAGAACGTCAGACGTAGTCGTTGACTGAATGGGGATCTATTAAAAATGCCACTAGTGCTGCCACCTTCCAGTGCCTAGACAGAAGCCTCCTGATCCCCCATCCCGCGATTTAAGGCAGAGAAGGGACAGGGCTTTAGGCCAGGGAAGTCACTACTGTTCCTACAGGACCACTGGGGAAGCGTTCCCTGTACTTGGAAGGAAGGGACGCTGTGGAAGCCACATCCTGCCCACAGGGAGGTAACATGTGGAGAATACACATATGAACTGGGCGAATTGACGGGCAGTACAACATATGGAATTTCACTGGGGAGGCTCCAGCCTATAACAGGGGGGAGCTACTAACCAGACAGTGACGGCAGAAAGCTCTGCCAAGGGAAGACACAGGCTCGCCGCAGGGAGCCATATCGTGGAAGAATACACATATGGGATCTCCGTAGGGATCGCAACATATGGACCGAGCCCAGCACAAGTTCCACCAGTGCATACAAGTGGTAGGCCTGGCTTCGGACGCTCCGCCACGTCTGTCGCCGGAGGTTGTGGAGGAACTTCGGTTTAAGAGGGAACTCTACTGGAGCAAGAATTGCGCGTGTATCCAGGGGAATGGCGCAGCAAGCCGACCCTTCGAACCGGGCTCAAGTGAAACTGGCTTCATGAGAAGGGAGCCTACAGGAGCAGCGGTTTGATTTTAGGTGTCGCCCAGCCCCCAACTCTAGAATATCTGTCAGCGAAGCACGCTGTGTCAACGCCTAGGCGGGAGCACACACACACTTCAGAGGAGCTCACCACCTAGGTGAACACGTGCATCTTGGGATTTTCATCAAGATGAAGGCAGCCACCAATTCAGTGGGCCAAGCTCGCTTGGAAACAGGCTTCCCTTTCTACTGATTTCCTTAACAGAAGAGAACTGGTCTGAGAGCAAGCAAGTCCCTACCCTCTAGTAGAGAGTACGCGAGTTTTTAACTCACTACCTGCAGTGGCTCAGGGGCGGTCTCTGCAGTGCAGTAGCACCAGAGATAAGGCCCAAGAGGATAAAGAGGGGCGCAAGGCAGATTCATTGTCCTGGCTCCCTCAGGAACCTGAATACCAGGACATGCTTCCCATGCTACTGCATCTTGATGTGTGTCAAAAAATAGAGGCAACCTCATTTTGAGGGTGGAGGACACAGCCCTCACTCCAACCCATCTTGCAGGAAAGAAAGCACTGAAATGATCAGGATCTCCTCACGGAGAGAAGACTCACTCAACGAATAGGTTCCACTTCTATTTGGCTTAACCCCCTGAGGTCGGCGGTATCGCCGGCGATACCAGCTCGCTTTTTTTTTAGCAGTGTAAAAGAAACTCATGAATACTCTGTTGACTTAGATTTTTCATTGGAGTTTCATACATCAATAGATTCTGTTAAATGTGTATTATTTTTGTGTATACTCACAATAAAAACAAAGTGTTGTGCTTTTTGCCAAATAAAGAAAAATAAAAACGAAGCGAGTTCTGCCTCCTCTCTTTCAGTGTAGTCCATTCTGAAACGCGTCCGAAAATTAACCATAACTCAGCGAATACTCAGTCAAACAGGCATACAGGCATACAGACATGAAGCTTGAATTCTCTCCTTTTAAATGAAGTAATTTTTATAAAAAACAAATATTCACAGTTTATGTAATATGTATGCAAAGAGAGAGATGTCAGTCGTTCTCATCTCAGCTAATTACGTTATAATGTGCTCCGCCCACGGAGAGCGCGCGCTATTCAAACGCAAATGTAAGCCGATCCACACAAACCTGTGAAACGCCCACATCAGCTGGATAACACACACCGCGAGTTCACTTTCAGACGTATGTACTTTACGATGCTGTGAGGAATAATACTATCTTGATAATAATGATAATAATCCTGCAAAAATGTACCTCAGAAGTTCTGGAAGTATCATTTCGAGGAGCAAACGGATCCCGCTGAGGAATAGGTCAGTTCTGTTTGCTTTGTTCTAATCGGAATGAATGAACGCACAGATGCGCGCTGTTGTGGAGCTACTACAGCTGGCAAAAATACTGTTTTAATATGAATCGCGAATACAAAGAAAGATTACACTGGAAATACTGTTACAATTTTAAATGTTGTTGTAATTGTATAACCTTAATATATATATATATATATATATATATATATATATATATATATATACGTATATATAGGCCTATATAAGGATAGATGTAAACAAAATCTTAAAAGGTCATTATAAGCCTTCTCTTTAAATAATTTTATTATGCTTTATTAGTGACACATTTGGGAAGAGAATATATTCCAAATCTGACAGTATGAGAACAATTAACTGCACAATTACTAGAAATGTTTACCTTGGATATTGTACAATTTGCAAGCAAAATTTGTGGAAAAAACAACAAACCAGTTATATATTGTCCTTGCATTCTTGTGGCTCAGTCACACACCTGAATGAAAGGCTCATTACGTATGCAGCCTCATTATGCGGGCTCCATTGACTCTGCAGGTGTGAATCACGCCCACCCGCATATGGCCTTTCCAAACAAAAAGTGTTTTACAAGATTTAAATCAATGTATTGTGTTATGTGAATGATTAGGCAGGATGATTTTCACATAATTCTGAAGAAAAAACAGTAGGCAATGACATCCATTAGTCAAAAGTCTTATTTACATATATTTAGAATGTGTTTAATGGCCTTATTTCAGAAACTTTAGTTTTTTGTTTTTAAAAAAACCATGCATAAACATTATTCTCTCAAAAATACAAACATGTACATGCAAGTTGTTCACATATTATGGTAGCCCTGTTTGTGCTAAATAGAGTGAATTTACACCTTTGCCATTAATATGTTTATAAGCAACTGAAAAAAGCACAAATGTCAGGGCATGTCAGAACATCTCAAGGACCCCAAAAACCTCTCAGACCCCAGAGGGTTAAGCAAACTTCCTCTTAGGGGGTGCTCTCGCAGAAGTGATGTTGACTACCACATAATCCTGCGGTAGCTACCTGAACCTCCGCGCCCATTTTTAGGACCGGCCTGGAATCCCTCCAGGGGTCTGAACGCAGGTGCCATCATGCCCCGTCCCTGAGAATGTATTCAGGGGAAAGTCAGGAAGGGCTGTCTAGGGGAGCAAGTTCAAAATAACTAGGTCTGGTTGGGCCAATAAGGGGCAACTATCAAGACCTGCTCCACTCCTGACCTAGCACAGTACGTGCAAGCGACATGCGCACACAAGACAGGAGCACTGCTCAACACTAGGTGTGAAGAAAATCACTGAGCTCCAGAAGCATCTCTGCTCAACACCTGAGTGTGATGAAAATCACTGAACTTGAGCGGGTGCCAAGCGAAAACGAATCGCATAGCCGCTTTTTTAGAAGGCTCACTGGGGAACGCATTTCTGCCGGGGCCCCGGGGCCAGCTGAGAGCCAGTGTCTGTCCAAGGGTTGTCCGCTCGGACACAACTGGCAGAGGAACGAATCCGGAGAGGAAAACAGATGTAACTGTGCTGCCCCGAAGTGGTCGCTGCCCAGCTGGACCGCCTGGGGATGGAGTCTTCACTTTCCCTGGCCATAGGCTGTCGTGAGGCTCGTTGGCGGCACGATTGAGCTGGCCGGAAGAAATAGTGGAATGAAGCGACCTCAGAAGCTTCTGACTCCAAGGAGGAGGTGACGGGCGAGTTGTGACATGCGAGGGAAACTTAGTGCAACGGTCGCGATGCTGTCTTCTCAGACTAGTACCAGCTTGCTGAGCAGTGTTGGCTCAAAGCGAGGTGAACTGCAATATCTCGAGGCAATGAATGCCAATGCAGTCGGAGGTCGCCCAGGCCTCCGTGAAAAAAGAATGCCCTTTGTACATGGCCCCTCAGTCGGTGTTAGTGGACCACGTTCTAGGAGCAGTTGGCCCGGAGAAATGAAAGGTCTGATCACGGGTTGAGGGTTTGGCGGCAGGCCGGGGTGATCTGTTGTCACACAGGGCGTGCCGCTCTGCCACGGTCACCTCGGGACTCAACCATGAAGCCAGTGCTGAAGGGGTCTTCATATGGAGGAAGCCATATGGCTGCATCTGCCATATGCCGCAGGAGCCTCTGAAAGTTCTTTCAGTGGGACCCTTTCTCACTTCTGTATAGCACTGTTACGTCCCTGTGTTGCGTGTGTTTTGTTTTGTTTCTCTCCCCGCTTCTCTTGTCTACTTTCACTTCTTAGGTACCCGGGATTGGTCCGGTAATCTGTCAATCATCATCAGCGCTGACGTCATCAATCATCTCTGTCGCCAATGGGAAAAGACCACCTCGGATAAAAGAGAACGCCAGACGTTTCTTTCCCACGCACGGCTTTCTGTTGATATCTTGCACAAATTACCTTGCTCTTGTTTCTGTGACCCTTTTGTTTTTGTGTTGCTTGATTTTTAGTGTATGATTCCATTCTTCTTGTGTTCGTTTCTTTTTGTTTTATGTAACTTGAGTATACAGTGTCCCGCTGTATGTTACTAGTCCTGAAAGAGGCGGACAGGTAAGAATGTCACGTGACATACACTGCAACACGTAGGGTTTTTGAGCTGTCTAGTACATTAGGTTAGGGGCGAGTGCCACCCCATGTACTTTTGGTTATGGGTAGTTAGTGGAGATTAGATAGGGCGTCCTGGACGCTGAAGATCTTTGTTTTCTTTCTTTCTTTTCTTAGTTAGGATTAGAGGTTATCTACAAGTTAGACTTCGTTTGGTTTTGTTACTTTATTTTCTTTGGCACCGTCCACGTCCCCTCTTTCTTTTTTTTGTGGTATTGACCAGCTTACAGAAATTCTGTATCCACTGTAAATATTTATTGAACATCTTACAGAAACTCTGTATCCACTGTATATATTTATATTCTTCACCTTTTTGTACAGAATAAAGGTGTTGGCTTTTTGCACAGCTACTGGATTGGTGGATGTTTTTTTGTGTGGGTTATGTATGTTTCTCTTTAATGTTAATTTTAAATGTTGGACCCCCGAACTCCTAGACTATATCGGGGGTCGTAACAAGCACCGACCGGACACACTCTTTTCTTGAAGAGGCGTGTTGGACAGAGTCCACCTCCATACCGGAAAAGAGATCCTCAGCCCGTGGGTGAGAATATTCTCTCCCAGTTGACCTGAAGACCCAACTGGCTATGGAGCACTCGAAGGGTAAGACTCTGTACTGATACTTAGAACCCTCAAACGCAACACGCAGGATGGCCTGTGGTGCAGAAGGTTAGAGATCTGAAGCACATGTCGTTCAGGTCAAACGCTGCAGACCAAGCTTGGGGGCGGGGCATTATGAAAAATGCCTCTCTGTGTTAGCCACTTGGACGGAGGCTTTCGAGAAAGGGCCCGTTTCAAGTGACACAGGTCCAAGATGGTCACGACCCACCACATAACTAGGTACCATGAAGAACGAGTTTATAAAACTGGCCTTCATATCGACTAGAGGGTGTGGCTATATCGTGTCCTTCGCCAGTAGGACAGCGACATGCACACCCAAGACAGGAGCGCTGCTCAACACTAGGTGTGATGAATATCATTGAGCGTCAGGAGCATATCTGCTCAACACCTGAGTGTGATGACTATCACTGAACTTGAGTAGCGATAATGAATTGCATAGCCAAGTCTGATGGTCACAGTCTGGTCCGGAGCGGTTGGGAAGCTTTTTCTGCTTCTACGATCCAGAAGGTGGGGCAGCGAAGTGGAGGACAGGGATGTGAGTGTGCAGTGCAACACTTACCTGTCTCCACTGTGCGGCAGGGGATGCGTGAGAAGGCGGATGACCGGGTCCTCGAACCGCACCAAGCTGCCGGCTGGCGACCAAGAGGGGGCTGTGGGGTGAAAGGCTATGCAGGGTCACACACCTCCAGACTGGCCCTCTTGGGACCCAGGAATAGGGAAGTTTGCTCTTTTTCTGAGAATGTGGGTACCGTTGGCCCCACTTTTACGAGCTTTTATTTATTTTCACATAACCAAAAAAGCTGCAACCGGCCCTCCACCGGCTGGAGGGAGTGGATCGGTGGCCACTCCAAGAGCAATTTCCCCATCCCTGGGTGGCCCGTCCAGGTTCGTTTCCGCTGTCGCTTACCACCTGGCTTGGCAGGCTGCTGCGATGATCTGGCGGGAGTGGAGGCGGCTGCAGACGGACGCCCTCGGCGATGGGCAGGTGGAGGATCTGCCCCCGGCGGACAGGTGAAGGCACCAGCGGGCCACCGGGGCAGGATGTGCCGGATAGCCTCCGTCTGCCTCTGGGCGGCAGAGAACTATTGAGTGAAATTCTCCACCGCGTCGCCACCTGTGAAATGGGAGAGTCCAGGAATCGAATCTTGTCCGCTTCTCTCATATCAGCCAGGTTGAGCCAGAGATGGCTCTCATGGACCACAATGGTGGACATCGCCGTACCGATCGCGCAAGCTGCAACCTTCGTGCCCCGAAGGGCAAGGTCGGTTGCAGTGCGGAGCTCTCCCATGAGCTTACGGTTCAGACTACCCTCGTTCATGTTCATGAGTGCCTGGGCCTGGTTGACCTGAAGCAACGCCATGGCATGCAGAGAGGAAGTGGCTTGCCCACAAGCATTTTAAGCCTTGCCCGTAAGAACGGATGAGAACTTACAGGCCTTAGAGGGGTGACGAGGATCACCTCTCCATGAGGCAGCAGCCGCCGGACACAGTTGCATCGCGACAGACCGCTCCACTGGATTGATAGCCTCGTAACCCTTCACCGCTCCCCCATCAAGGGTAGTGAAAATCAAGTAAGCCCAAACACGTGATACAGCTCTCGTGACCATCAGAGGGGGACAGAGCCCTACTGCATCTGGAAACGCACAGATGGAATGGCATCTTGAGAAAGACGCACTCTCACCCGTGTTGCTCTTTTAGGAAATGGGACCGTCACAAGTGCCGGAGCACACAGGGAATGACAGCGGAAACACTTAATCAGCAAACTGAAACAGTGAAGCACTCACTTCTCGCCCTCTAACCAACCGTCAAACACACAAACAAATAGAAATTTGATGCTGTTAAAACAGTAGTTGAGAGTTTGAGAAGCTTGCGATCACCGCTGCACTCGCGCTGTAGAAACACCAACACTGGGAGGTCTTCCCGCAAGAACACCGACACACTCGCTTGTTGTGTAAATGCTCCGAAGCGAAAGGCAACTGGTGAGTGCATCCACTTCCGTGTTTATACCCGCGCTGCGGTGCGGAGCATGTAATCACACATGCAAATGTTGAATTGGCTCTAATTAAATAGTAGTACAAAGAAGACACTAAGCCGGATCTCGATTCAGTCGATGTCGACTACGTCTGACGTTCTCAACTGAAAGGGAACTATAGATTATATGACCGTGTTGCCCATAAAACAAACATGAATTAAAGGTGCTGTATGTAAGAATGACATTCGGTACAGTAGTCCAAATTCGAAATATTGGAGACCGTTGTTTCTCCCGCCCCCTCCTCCTCAGACTCGACGCTCACGCGGGTTGCCAGTTTGAGGACACGCAACAGGAGCAAGCACAATTGACGACGGATACTGAGGAGGCTTACAGAATGTAAGTTAATGAGTTGATTTATCCACATTTTAATAAGCTCTCGTTCATAGAGGTTTTTAGATGGATACAGAGGCTTTTTAGGTTGTGTGGAATCTGCAATCTCTGGCCCAGTTTGTTTTCTTGTTTCCAAGGCTTCGATACGCTGTGTTTCCTGCTAAAAATAACTGGCTGTAGAAGTGGTTTTCAGATAAAAGAGTATGTGAACTTAGCATGTTTCCTAAATATCTGCAAACATACTATGGTATTTTTATGCTTTATTAGAGTAAAAAAGTTACATATAGGTGTAACTTAGGGGTGGTGTGGCGCAATGGATAAGACACATGCCTTTGGTGTGAGAGACCCGGGTTCGAATCCACTGTGAGACACCAATGTGTCCCTGAGCAAGACACTTAACCCCTAGTTGCTCCAGAGGCGTGCGACCTCTGACATATATATAGCAATTGTAAATCGCTTTGGATAAAAGCGTCAGCTAAATGTAATCCCACCATATAGCACCTTTAAGCTAGGACAATATGCAGCTAAATTGCATGCTTTAGCAAATTGCTTCCTGTTGATTAAATATTAACCCCCTGGGGTCGGCGGTATCGCCGGCGATACCAGCTCGCTTTTTTTTTATCAGTTCAAAAGAGATTCATTTTGCTCTGTTGACTTTGATATTACAAACAAGTTTCATACATCAATCGATTCTGTTAAATGTGTATTATTTTTGTGTATACTCACAATAAAAACAAAGTGTTGTGCTTTTTGCCAAATAAAGAAAAATAAACACGAAGCGAGTTCTGCCTTCTCTCTGTCAGTGAAGTTCATTCTGAAACGCGTCCGAAAATGAACAATAACTCAGCGAATACTCAGTCAAACAGACATACAGACACACAGGCATGAAGCTTGAATTCTCTTCTTTTAAATGAAGTAATTTATATAAAAAACAAATATTCTCAGGTCATGTAATCTGTAAGAAAAGAGCGAGATGTCAGTCGTTCTCATCTCATCTAATTATTTTTAATGTGACCCCGCCCACGGAGAGCGCGCGCTATTCAAACGCAAATGAATGAGGCAATCCACGCAAACATGTGAACGCCCCCATATCAGCTCGAGAAAACACAAGTTTATTCAGATCATTACTTGTTTACACCATCTCGCAGCGCTGTGAGGAATAATAATAATGGAAAATGTACCTCAGAAGTGCGGGTATTTCGAGGAGCAAGGATCCGACTGAGCTGAAGAATACTGTAGTAAGTTTTTTTTTCTTCTCAAGTGAATCGCGTTTCTACGGAGCCCGGGAAGTCACCTGTGGGAGAAAAAAAAAACAATCTGTGGCGACGGTTTTGCAATCAGTTTATAAACCGTACTCACGAATTCTCAAACTGTTCCCTCGGTTTAACAAATCGTGCCCACGGATTAATAAACCGTACCCACGAGTTTCTAATCCGCACTCTTAGATTTGTAAACCGTGCCTTCAGTTTTTGCAATCTGTACCCACAAAGGTAACCCTTCCTTTTACAGTCCCCTAATTACTAGGTATTTACCTGGTAAATATATGGTAAGTTATAGTTGGTTATTGGCAATTACCACAGGTAACAAGAATGTAAATGCAGAGAAACTACAAACTAATTACTAGGTATTTACCGGGTAAATATATGGTAAGTTATAGTTGGTTATTGGTAATTACCACAGGTAACAAGTATGTAAATGCAGAGAAACTACAAACTAATTACTAAGTATTTACCTGGTAAGCATATGGTAAATTATAGTATTTTAGTGTGTAATTACTTAAGGTGATTAATATGCAATTACAGAGAAACTACCAGGGGAAAAAAACACCACTGTTAAATATCAACTCAACAAAGTACTGTGTACTTGTTACCTGTTTAGGCTGGTAATAACTCAGATTTAATTGTGTACTTCCTCAGAATGTAGGCAGCCAATTTTTAGAAACACCTCCAGTATTACCCATCAATTCAAGTTAGGTTTGTAGTTATCCTAGGGTTATGTTGGTAACAGTCCATGTTTATTTATTACTATCTTGAAATTAAAACGGTAGTTTCCAATAAATTACCTTGTCTTACATAGTTGTTGTTCATTGCTACACCCATTTATAGAGGGTTTATCAAATAATTTACCTTACACTTACCTGGTAACTACCCCGCAGGAACAGTTTTCCCTAATGTCATGGCATATCTTAAATACTGGGTATGTTCTTGCAAATGTTTTTACAATTTACTCAGTAAGTAAAGTGCAACTGTACTGTAAAATGAAGCCTTGTTTATTTCCATGGAATTACTGGGATTTTACCCTATAATCTGATCATTCCCTTTTCCATAGTCACATTTTTTTTACCTCGTATGTCCTGCAACGTTACCAAGGAAAACATGACAATTTACTCAGTAAGTAAAGTGCAACTGTACTGTAAAATGAAGCCTTGTTTATTTCCATGGAATTACTGGGATCTTACCCTATAATCTGATCATTCCCTTTTCCATAGTCACATTTTTTTTTTTACCTCGTATTCTTGTGAATCATCGGAGTCTGAGAGATCCATTTGCAGCAATTTATTTAGAAAAAGGGAAGTCGACAGGCAAAGGTAAAAATCACCGGCAAACAAAAGCAGTAGAGAGCAGGAGAGTTCGTGGTCAGTAAACAGGCAGAAGGTCGAGGCAGGCGGCAAACAGTCGTAATCCAATATCCAGGCAGAGGTAAAGCAGGCAGGCAGCAGGCTGGCGTGAAACAAGGAACAAAATAGGGTCAAACCAGGTAGGCAAACACAGGAAGAAATGCTCAGAGTTGTTCACAGTAGCAATACAAAACTTCGCACAGGATGCTGTGCGAGTTGCAGCTATAAAGCCCAGAAGATTAGAGACAGCTGAACGAGGTGATTAGAATGAGAACGGGGTTATGGGAAGTGTAGTGTGTAACAGTCAATATTCGGGCGAGGGCGCCCTCTGATGGCCTGATAGGGTGGTTGCAGAGTCTGTGACTGTGACAGAGCCCCCCCCCTGCGAGCGACTCCTGGCGCGAAGGGGTTGACGACGCCGAGGTCGACCACGTGGTCGGGGAGCAGGTTTGTTGGGATAGGCACGATGGAAGTCAGTGGTTAGGTTGGGGTCCAAAATGTCCTTGGCGTCGACCCAGGAACGCTCCTCCGGGCCATATCCCTCCCAGTCGACCAAATACTGAAGGGTACTGCCCCGACGTCTGGAGTCAAGGAGTTCATGGACTTGGAAAGCCTCCTCGCCCTCCACCAGGATGGGTTGGGGGTTCGGCTCCTGGGACCTCTCCTCCCTTGTTTCATCGGGACCGTCAGCAGGCTTGAGCAGTGAGACATGGAACGTAGAGGCAAGACGGTAATGTTTCGGCAGGGCAAGACGAAACGACACAGGTGTGATCTGTCGAATGATCTTGAAGGGACCCACGTACCTGGGGCTGAGCTTTTTACAGGGGAGCCGTAGTCGGAGGTCCCGGGTGGATAGCCAAACCCACTGGCCGGGCCGGTACACTGGACCAGTACGACGGTGGCGATCCGCTTGTTCTTTCTGACGACGAACGGCCTGTTGGAGGTGAATATGGGCCTGGTTCCAAGTCTCCTCACTGCGTTGAAGCCAGTCGTTCACGGCTGGGACACTGGTGGGTTCGCCGGACCATGGAAATAGAGGCGGTTGAAACCCCAGTACACACTGGAAGGGGGTGAGGCCGGTAGCATGCTTCTGGATGGAGTTCTGGGCGTACTCAGCCCACATCAGATAGCGGCTCCAATCCTCTTGATGTTGGTGGCAGTAGGAGCGGAGGAACCGAATGATCTCCTGATTCATACGTTCGGCCTGCCCATTGGATTGGGGGTGATACCCAGACGTGAGGCTGACGTTAACCTGCAGGGTATTGAAGAAGGCTGCCCAAACTCGGGAGGTGAACTGAGGGCCTCTATCGGAGACGATGTCCTCCGGGAGGCCGTAAAAGCGAAATACCAGATTGCACAGGAGTTCTGCTGTTTGTAGGGCGGTGGGTAGCTTGGCCAGGGGTATCAGGCGGCAGGCCTTAGAAAACCGATCTATAACTGTGAGGATGGTGGTGTGGCCATCGGAGACGGGGAGATCGGTGAGGAAGTCAACGGCTATGTGCGACCAAGGGCGTTGGGGTACAGGGAGAGGCTGGAGTAGGCCGGCAGGTAGTTGTCGTGGTGTTTTCTGGGTATTGCAAACTCTGCAGTGTCGGATGAATGTAATGGTGTCTTGAGTTAGTGATGACCACCAGAAGCGATTTTGCAGGAGGTGAATGGTAGCGGTGATTCCCGGATGCCCTGAGCTAGGAAGAGAGTGGACTTGTTCTAGGACCTGATTCCGAAGGATCTCAGGGACGAAGACTTTGTTAGGAGGACAGGCAGAAGGAATATCAGACTGGGAGTTAATCTGGTCAATCTCTGTCTCAATGTCCCACCGGACGGGGGCAACGATGATGTCAGGGGTAAGAATAGTTTCGGGATCTACTGGTGTCAGGTCGAGGTCATGTTGTCTCGATAGAGCATCTGCTTTAACATTCTGGGACCCTGGGCGATAGGTTACAGAGAAATGGAACCGACTGAAGAACAGTGACCACCGAGCCTGTCTAGGGTTCAATCTCTTGGCGGTGCGCAGGTATTCTAGATTCTTATGGTCGGTTAGTACAGTAAAGGGATATAGAGCTCCCTCTAGCCAATGCCGCCACTCTTCGAAAGCTGCCTTCATAGCTAGAAGCTCCCTATCCCCAACATCATAGTTCCTCTCAGCAGCATTGAGTTTCCGCGAGTAGAATGCACAAGGGCGTAACTTAGGTGGAGAACCCTGCCGTTGCGAGAGGATGGCGCCTATCCCAGTACTGGATGCATCTACTTCAACCACAAAGGGTATTTCCGGATCCGGATGGGAAAGGATGGGTGCCGAGGTGAAGCGCTGTTTGAGTTGGTTAAAAGCTTGGGTTGCAGATTCATTCCAAGGAAGACGATGCGAGCCCTTCTTAACCAGGGACGTGAGGGGGGTTGCCACTGAACTGAAGTTCCTTATAAAGCGGCGATAAAAGTTGGCAAACCCGAGGAAGCGCTGGAGTTCTTTTAGAGTGGTGGGTTGTGGCCACTCTAGGACTGCTCTAACCTTTCCCTCATCCATGGCGACTCCATCCGGGCTGATTACGTACCCCAGGAAAGTGGTGGACGTCTGGTGGAACTCACACTTTTCAATTTTGGCATACAGTTGGTACTGGATGAGCCTCTGTAGGACTGCTCGAACGTGTTGCACATGATCGGCCAGCGTGTCCGAATAGATTAGAATGTCGTCGATATAGACAATGACCGTCTTGTGGAGCATATCTCTGAACACGTCGTTGATGAAGGATTGAAAGATGGAAGGACTGTTTGCCAGGCCAAAAGGCATAACCAGGTATTCGTAGTGGCCGGTATTGGTGGAGAAAGCGGTCTTCCACTCGTCCCCTTCTCTGATGCGAATGAGGTTGTATGCACAGCGCAAGTCTAATTTGGTATAATATTTAGCTGTACGTAGCAACTCTAGAGCGGATGGAACCAACGGGAGTGGGTAGCGGAACTTAACGGTGATGTTATTAAGAGCCCGATAGTCAATGCATGGCCGGAGACCCCCGTCTTTCTTTTGTACAAAGAAGAAGCCAGCGGATGCCGGAGAGGTGGAGGGCCGAATGAAACCTTTGGTTAGTTCCTCCTCTATATATTTCTTCATGGAATCGGTCTCGGGTTGGGAAAGAGGGAATATTCTGCCCTTGGGAGGCGTGGAGCCAGGCAGGAGGTCAATAGCGCAGTCGCTGGCGCGATGAGGTGGAAGGGTTGAGGCTTTTACTTTACTGAAAGCCTCCACTAGATCATGGTACTCGCGTGGTAGATTATCTGAACTGGTTTGCTCGGGGGGTACAGTCACTGCTCGAACAGACAATGGGGAGACATGGTTGAGGCACTTAGTGTAGCAGGCTTCACTCCAGCGGGAAATTTGGTTGGTTCTCCACCCAATGAGTGGGTCATGTTTGCGGAGCCACGGCAGGCCTAGAATGACTGAGACATGGGAGGTGTTAAGAACATAAAACTGAATAATCTCACCGTGAAGTGCTCCAGTTCGCAGATGGAGCTCCTGAGTGATGTGGGTCACTTTGCCTGAGCCCAACGGCCGTCTGTCGATGGCTTCGACTGTGAGAGGGGAAATACATTGTATCAGTGTTATGTCGTGTGATAGAGCAAAGTCCTTGGATATGAAGTTTCCTGCAGCCCCAGAATCAATTAGAGCACAGGTGGAGAACTGACGGCCATTAGCTGTGATTACGATGGATACAGACACGCATGTATTAGAGTACAATGAGTCAGAGGTTAAGCTCACCGGCCTTGGTGCAGGTGAACGTGGTCGGGAAGGGCAAGCGATGCGAAGATGACCCGCCTCCCCGCAGTACATGCACAGATGTTGTGTCATACGTCGCTCACGTTCATCAGCTGACAGATGGTACGTGTTGAGTTGCATGGGTTCGGAGTCATCAACTGGTACGGTTGCTGAGGGACGAGGAATCGGTACGTGCCGGGGGGCTTGAACAGTGCGATGACTCGCTCGGCGAGATCGTAGGAGATTGTCGATCTGAATCGTTAGGTTGATGAATTCATCCAAGTTTCTGCCTTCATCCCTACAGGCTAGTTCAGACTGAAGTTCGTGAGTTAAACCTCTCCGGAAGATCACTTTTAGCGTATCATTAACCCAGGTGGTTTGGGCTGCGAGGGTACGAAAACTGAGTGCATATTCAGCAGCGGTTAATTTGCCCTGCGTCAGTTCAAGCAGACGATCGCCTGCACTCTTACCCTCCTTGGAGTGTTCAAATACTTCACGAAAGCGCCGTAGGAACATCTCAAATGATGGAAAAGCAGTGCCATCCTCCCTCCACACAGCCGTTATCCAATCCAAAGCCCTCCCAGTGAGTAATGAGCACACAAAGGAAACCTTACCAGCCTCGGTGGTATACAGCGTGGGTTGCTGAGCGATGAATAAGGAGCATTGAAGAATAAATCCTCTACATTTACTTGGATCTCCGTCAAATTTCTCTGGCAGCGCGAGACGAGGGCTCGCGGAGGGCGTGGCCTCTGCCGGTCGAGCGGGGATGGGTTCTGGCGTGGGCGATTGAAGAGTTCGGACTGCTTTGACTAGCTCCTCCGTCAACGCGGTGAGTCGAGTCAGCTGATGATGGTGAGCTTCGAGCTGACTTGCCTGGGCTGTATAAGCGGCCGTCAAGGAAGACACAGCTGCTGGATCCGGTCGCGGCGAAGTTTTCTCTTGTGAATCATCGGAGTCTGAGAGATCCATTTGCAGCAATTTATTTAGAAAAAGGGAAGTCGACAGGCAAAGGTAAAAATCACCGGCAAACAAAAGCAGTAGAGAGCAGGAGAGTTCGTGGTCAGTAAACAGGCAGAAGGTCGAGGCAGGCGGCAAACAGTCGTAATCCAATATCCAGGCAGAGGTAAAGCAGGCAGGCAGCAGGCTGGCGTGAAACAAGGAACAAAATAGGGTCAAACCAGGTAGGCAAACACAGGAAGAAATGCTCAGAGTTGTTCACAGTAGCAATACAAAACTTCGCACAGGATGCTGTGCGAGTTGCAGCTATAAAGCCCAGAAGATTAGAGACAGCTGAACGAGGTGATTAGAATGAGAACGGGGTTATGGGAAGTGTAGTGTGTAACAGTCAATATTCGGGCGAGGGCGCCCTCTGATGGCCTGATAGGGTGGTTGCAGAGTCTGTGACTGTGACACGTATGTCCTGCAACGTTACCAAGGAAAACATGACAATTTACTCAGTAAGTAAAGTGCAACTGTACTGTAAAATGAAGCCTTGTTTATTTCCATGGTATTACCGGAATTGTACCATATAACCTGGGGTGCGTTCTCCGAAACTACCTTAACGCTACGTCGTTCTTAAGTTGTACCTTAAGAAGTACCTTATCGTTAATACGTGGTTTCCGAAACCTTCTTAGTTAAGTATACCTTCTGTAAGTCATACGTTCGTAAGGTTGGTCTGGAGCGCTCTTAGCTATACCTTATCGCTGCTGACGGTTCATTCCGCTAGTGACCACCACTACGCAAAAAGCTTTTTTACATCGCAGTTTAATTACACATAGAAAATTTTATATGAACATTTCATATAAAATCTGATTTAGTATTAAAATTACATTTTTACTTTACTTTAAAATTTTACACATAAAATACTTAAGTTGTTATAGCCTACACCCAGTGTATGGAAGTGTTTTCATTAATAAAGTTTCCATACACTAATGGTTGTTAGCTTTTTTAATTACTATCCTAAGGCACATCAGCTGGCGAACCATTTGACAGAAAAGGCTTAGGAGTCTATATAAAGAAAGATGAGTTTACACAAACTTTATAGCTATGGCAGCGAGACAGCGAGTACTTGTTTTAAATCAAAGACGGCGCTGTCCGCGGAGCCAGTTAGTGTATGTCAACTACATGGCTGGTGGATAATCAGCATACGTTGTGGAGAACATTAACACACTTATGGCCGTGAGGGTTTGGGATTGCACACTTGCTAAATTATAAACACATACTCATATTTATTTCTGCATGTACATATTTCAATGAGCCCCGATAAATGCAGTTTGTACTATTTCTAAAACGCTTCTTTATAAATAACATTGTTTTCTCAATACTTTACCTATACCGCTGTGAAGGAAAGAGCGCACAATCGATCATCGAGGCATTGATATCAACCTATTCAGCGCATCCACCATGGACAGCGCCTGCTAAGGTCGAACTTAAGAAGGTTTACCTTAAGCAACATCCTAAGGTATAGTTCGGAGAACACACGTAGGAAAGGTATACCTGTAGTTAAGGTGTACCTTTTGAGTCTTCGTAGCGCACTAAGAGACAACGTTATCGGAGAACGCACCCCTGATCATTCCCTTTTCCATATAGTCACTTTTTTTTTTTTTTTTACCTCGTATGTCCTGCAACGTTACCAAGGAAAACATGACAATTTACTCGGTAAGTAAAGTGCAACTGTACTGTAAAATGAAGCCTTGTTTATTTCCATGGAATTACTGGGATCTTACCCTATAATCTGGGGTGCGTTCTCCGAAACTACCTTAACGCTACGTCGTTCTTAAGTTGTACCTTAAGAAGTACCTTATCGTTAATACGTGGTTTCCGAAACCTTCTTAGTTAAGTATACCTTCTGTAAGTCATACGTTCGTAAGGTTGGTCTGGAGCGCTCTTAGCTATACCTTATCGCTGCTGACGGTTCATACCGCTAGTGGCCACCACTACGCAAAAAGCTTTTTTACATCGCAGTTTAATTACACATAGAAAATTTTATATGAACATTTAATATAAAATCTGATTTAGTATTAAAATTACATTTTTACTTTACTTTAAAATTTTACACATAAAATATTTAAGTTGTTATAGCCTACACCCACTGTATGGAAGTGTTTTCATTAATAAAGTTTCCATACACTAATGGTTGTTAGCTTTTTTAATTACTATCCTAAGGCACATCAGCTGGCGAACCATTTGACAGAAAAGGCTTAGGAGTCTATATAAAGAAAGATGAGTTTACACAAACTCTATGGCAGCGAGACAGCGAGTAGCCTACTTGTTTTAAATCAAAGACGGCGCCGTCCGCGGAGCCAGTTAGTGTATGTCAACTACATGGCTGGTGGATAATCAGCATACGTTGTGGAGAACATTAACACACTTATGGCCGTGAGGGTTTGGGATTGCACACTTGCTAAATTATAAACACATACTCATATTTATTTCTGCATGTACATATTTCAATGAGCCCCGATAAATGCAGTTTGTACTATTTCTAAAACGCTTCTTTATAAATAAAACATTGTTTTCTCAATACTTTACCTATACCGCTGTGAAGGAAAGAGCGCACAATCGATCATCGAGGCATCGATATCAACCTATTCAGCGCCTCCACCATGGACAGCGCCTGCTAAGGTCTAACTTAAGAAGGTTTACCTTAAGCAACATCCTAAGGTATAGTTCGGAGAACACACGTAGGAAAGGTATACCTGTAGTTAAGGTGTACCTTTTGAGTCTTCGTAGCGCGCTAAGAGACAACGTTATTGGAGAACGCACCCCAGATCATTCCCTTTTCCATAGTCACATTTTTTTACCTCGTATTTCCTGCAACGTTACCAAGGAAAACATGACAATTTACTCAGTAAGTAAAGTGCAACTGTACTGTAAAAGGAAGCCTTTTTATTTCCATGCACTGTAAAAAAAAATCCTAATTTTACAGAGAATAACTAATAAATTAATTATTTGACTGTTAATTTAAGGATTATATCATTAATTACAAATTACAGTGATTCTTATTTTTTTCACAGGACAATTACTGTATTATTTATACAGTATTTTTCTGTTATTTTAAATTATATTCAAAACTCTGTAAAATTACAAACAATATCTGTAAATTAATTAATTGACTGTTAATTTAAGGATTATATCATTAATGACAAATTACAGTAATTCTTATTTTTTTCACAGGACAATTACTGTATTATTTATACAGTATTTTTCTGTAATTTTAAATTATATTCAAAACTCTGTAAAATTACAATAAAATTATGTAAATTAATTATTTGACTGTTAATTTAAGGATTATATCATTAATGACAAATTACAGTAATTCTTATTTTTTTTCACAGGACAATTACTGTATTATTTAAACAGTATTTTTCTGTTTTTTAAAATTACATACAAAGTTGTGTAAATTTACAATAAAATTATGTAATTAAATATGTAGCTCATTATAGTAAAGGTTTATATCCATACTAACAATCTAACATATTTCCTTGTCATTTTAAAGTAAATGTTATTAGTTTTACATTTAAGTGTATTTTTACATTTTAACTCTGTAATTCTGGATACAAATTTAATGCAAGCAAACTGCACAATTATTGTTAAATTGAGCTTGCTGGTCAGACAGCAGGCCAACAGGGTTCATGATGGAACATGTGGTGGGTTTAGGTCCTCCTGGGAAGTTTGTATTCATGAGGTTTTATATTTTTTTTATGTTTTAAATTAATTTATGAAGCCATTACATATTATATTGTTATATTATAATGCTCATATTTTGTGCAGGCATTAGCTTACTTCATTGTAAATAGAAAAGCCTGACAATGTCACTGCTTTAAGTATTGTGGTATTCCTCAATGTTTCTCACTTCAAGATCAGGGTTAAAGAAAATTCTGAGCTTCCTACTCATATTTTCATCTTTGTCGTGGCGTTCATGTGCGTTCAACTCGTAAATACGATCTTTATGACATGACTTGAATCCACCAATAGCTCTAGCTTATGGGACAGTCCATACAAACACTCTTTGCAAAATTACATTACTGACTGTCTCAGTGAGAAGTTCTTAGTCCTGTATCAACGCTAAACGGAGTATCCATGCTGTTAAATAAAAGTCTGTAGACAAGGGTTAGGGTTACTGTTAGGGTTAACCTTAACCCTTAATTTCTAACCCAGCCCCGGTTTCACATTACTGGTGTGCATCTTGAGACAAAACAATGGCACTGACATATTTTAAGATAAGTCAGTGCAAGTTGCTTTCAGGTAAAACAGCTCAAACGTGCATTTTAGTCTGGGACTACAGGCTTAAGCCTTGCTAGTGAAACCCGGGGTATATGTTGTAACTTATGCCAATGTTAGCAAAGTGTTGCGTTGGACAGAGGATTAACCCTAAACCAACAGGTTGTGTAACAGTGCCATACAGGGTGAAAAGCAAGACATTATTAGGCATAAGAGTGTTTCTAAAGGAAAGGTCAATAATTTGTTAAAGTGCAAAAGGGTCATTATGGCTCACATGGATGCGACTAATGTCAGCAGAGTATACCAATCCATTAGTTTTTCATATAGGTCTGCATACAGAATTTTATATGAATACATATGCAGTGTTTGTTCTGTTTAATATATAATCTGTTTGCTCTGTTAAACTGCTGTTTAGCAGAGCAGTGGTAAATATATGTTGTTATATATATATATATATATAAGTTATTGTAAGTTTATTTTTAATCATGCACTGCAATGAAAACACCATTTAACCAATTGAATAAATATAACAGCCAGCCTACAAATACAACTAAATAAATATCAAGTGTATATTTTTTCCTATTTTTTTTTTTTTTTAAATGTCATCTTTTCTTGCAATTGCAATGTTACCACACTATTGGCTGTCTCTCCGAGTTGTTTTGAACATGATTGGTTATTCTGACTGTCATCCAGGAATCTGGCCAATGACAACTATGCGCGCCTTTTACAGGTCAAGTTTGAATTGAATATCCGTCTGTTGGAGCGAGTGGGTGTGCGCAGGGCCGGATTAACCATACGGGCAACTGGGCAATTGCCCAGGGGCCCAAGACCTCTAAAGGGCCCAAGGCAGCAAGGACACGAGCAAAATAATCTGTATCTGGTAATCTCCCGCTTTATTAAACAAACTATCAACACGGGTTTTTTCGCTGCACAGAGAGACGCTGCGCTCAGCTGCCTATGACTTTGAACGTGAGTTGAGAGCGGTTGAGAGTCTCATGCGGACTGACCAATGAAGAGAGGGCCTCAAGTTAAGACCCTCTCTTCATTGGTCAGTCCGCATGAGGTGGGTCAAATGTTACGCCGAGCGGGTTACGTGACGTCAGGCGTTGCTACAACAGAAAAAAATCAGACATGGAGAAGCTAAGTGGGAGCGCGAAGCGGAAATTAAAAAAGGAAAAGGAGGGGGGGCGCATGCGCGCAGTTCATGGAGTAGTCGCTTTTTACAGAGCTCTTCTCCACTGACACTAGATTTTGAATGTTTTTGTAAATAAAGTACCATCAGTTCACCTAACAGGCGATAACAACTTTTTGAGAGTTACCAGTTGTCAGTTGTTTTGAATATTTCGTGAAGTTTAAGTGGATTGAGCGCGATTTTCGTTATTCACTAATTCGGTGTGCGCAAAATGGCGTCGAAGAAATCTTCAAAAACCGTTGCAGCTAAGGAGGACGCCAATTCAAGTGATTCTATCGCACAGGGAAATGTGAACGCGATACTTGCTGCCATTGGTGCCCAAGGAGATGATTTAAAAAAACTGATAGAGGACAAGATGACAGCTCTAAGTGTTCGCTTGGATGCGTTGGACGCCACGCTGGTTAACTTGCAGTCAGAACAGGCCGGCATTAAACAAAAAATGGTAGAGATTGAAGGTGCCCTGAACGGGAGTGATTTACGCCTCGGTGCGGTCGAAAAGGTGTGTGAAGATTTGCGTGCGGAAAATAAATCTCTCTGGACTAAACTGAATGACCTGGAGGGACGCTCTCGCAGGCTAAACCTCAAATTTGTGGGAATAACCGAGGGTGAGGAACGGGGACGCCCCTCTGTGTTCATTTCAGACTTGATCACTGAGCTCTTCGGTCGAGACAACTTCCATAAACCTGTGAAAATCGACCGAGCTCATCGGGCTCTGCTACCCAAGCCGTCTGAAGGACAAAGACCTCGCACTATAATCGCACGGATCCACAATGATCGGGATAAAGATTTAATCCTTCGTCTGAGCCGTGAAAAGTTTCCTCTGGAATATAAAGGAAAGCGGATTCACATCTTCCCTGACTATACTCCGGAGGTGACCGCGCGGCGACGTGCCTTCAGTTCAGTCACGAAAGCTCTACGGGAGGCCGGATTGAAATGGTCCCTGCGTTTTCCAGCGAAACTGACACTGCATCACAACGGGCGGGAGCGCACTTTTGATTCTCCTGAGGAGGCTAAGAAGTTTGTGGATAACTTGTCGAATGACTCAGCGTAACTTTTATGTGTGACTCTACTAAGCTTGATCTGAGTATGGTCCTCGATTATCTGAAGTGGACTATTTTTGGATTATTTTGTTATTTTCATCGTGGTACGTATTTCAGTTGAATGATTATTTGCGCGGCGGAGAGCAGCTTTATTTCTGTGGGTGTGTGTTAGCCTACTCCTTGTGTGTTTCGTTATTTCTGCTCTTTTTTGGGCTAAGGTAAGCTTAGTTTAACTTTGCACTCTTGTTGTCTCCGAGCTGATGGGGAATACTTGCTGCTTCGGTTCTTGGAGCAGCTGTGGGGAGTTCTTGAGTTCTTTTCTTATGTTTTGTGTTGCACCAGATAATGCTACGATTATTACTATTTTTGTGTTTATGTTCTTTAAGATGCCGTATGAGTAGTGGCACTATTACTAATAGCGATGCTGAAGTGAATATTACATTTGTAAGTTGGAATGTAAGAGGAATGGGACACCCGATTAAAAGGGGAAAAGTTTTTGCACATTTAAAGTCATTGTCGGCTGATATTATTTTTCTTCAGGAAACCCATATTAGACCCAGCGAACAGGTGCGGCTTAGGGCAAATTGGATCTCACAAGTTTATCAATCCACTTTTTCCTCTAAAGCCAGAGGGGTGGCTATACTTTTTAGGAAATCTATTCCTTTCCGAATGCAATCTGTGGTGTCTGACCCTGCGGGAAGATATATTATTGTATCCGGATGCATTAATAATTTCCCGATTACATGTATTAATGTTTATGGACCAAATATAGATGATCCTGCTTTTTTCAGGAAATTATTTGGACTTATTCCAGATACTAACTCGACTAATGTGATAATTGCTGGAGACTTTAACTGCTATTTGGATCCTCATCTTGATCGTCATTCTTCACAAGTTCCTCATCCTATTCAATCTGTTGGTGTTTTAAATAATTTGATAAAATCCATGAATCTTGTGGATATATGGAGATTACTTAATCCGACTGCTCGTGATTATTCTTTTTTTTCTCAGGTTCACAAATCCTATACACGTATTGACTACTTTATTATTGACTCCAAACTAATTCAGGGGGTGACTCAGTCCAAGTATAATAATATTTTGATTTCTGATCATAGCCCTGTTTCTATGGGTCTGAAAATTTCACTACCAAAGGCGCAGTAGTGTTGGCGTTTCAATCCTCAATTATTAATGGATAAACAGTTTCAGTCTTACATGTCTAAGTGTTTACACCAATTTTTGGAGACTAACGACAAGGGGGATGTTTCAGACTCTTGTCTGTGGGAAACATGTAAAGTAGTGTTGAGAGGTCATATTATTGCATATGAATCCTCTTTGAGGAGGGAGAAGCGTAAGCGCCTGGCTGAGATAGAATCAACACTTCCATCTTTAGAACAAGTGATCATGTCTCTAATTTGTTAATTAAACTTAAACAGAAACAATTTGAATTGGGTGATAAGGCAGATAAGCTTCTTGCCAGGCAACTAAAAGGTGTGCAGGCTAGTAGGGCCATTCATCAAATTAAATCTCGGAATGGTACTTTAGTAACACATCCTAAAGAAATTAATAATCGTTTTGTTGAATTTTATAAGCAGCTTTACTCATCCAACTGTTCTGAACTGAACATTACAGGACAGCAATTCCTTGATGCGGTGGACTTTCCAAAACTTAATGAATGTGCCAGAGAGGAATTGGAGGAACCGTTTACTCTCTGTGAAATTTTGGAGGCAATTAATTCCTTTTCTAATGGTAAAGCCTCAGGCCCTGATGGGTTTGGTGTGGAATTCTATAAGGCTAATTCAAATGCAATTGCTCATTTGCTACTTAGAATGGTAAATCATTCGATTGAGAAGGAAATATTTCCTGACTCTTTTTATGAGGCACATGTATGCCTTTTGAAGAAAAAAGACAGAGATGTTACGGAGCCTTCTAGTTACAGGCCAATAAGTCTTCTTAATTGCGATCAAAAAGTAATTGCCAAGATTTTGGCCACCCGTCTGAATAAGCATGTGGCCTCGTTAATTCACCCAGACCAAACTGGCTTTGTCCCAGGACGATTTTCTTTTTTTAATTCACGTCGCCTGCTAAATATTTTGTACAGTAATCAGAGTAAGAGCTCTAAGGCAGCTGTTCTTTCTTTAGACGCTGAAAAGGCCTTCGATCGAATAGAATGGAGTTATATGTTTTCTGTGCTGGATCGGTTTGGCTTTGGTGAGAATTACAAACGAATCATAAAAATGCTTTATTCTTCTCCCAAATCTGCAGTACTCACTAATTCGGATAGGTCTGCTTTCTTTCCTCTTCAGCGAGGTACACGGCAGGGCTGTTGTCTAAGCCCATTGTTATTTGATCTAGCTTTAGAACCCCTGGCCATCCATCTTCGTAATCATTCTGAGATCAGGGGTATATCATGTGGTCATTCTGAGGTTAAACTTTCCTTATATGCAGATGACCTGCTTTTATATTTGAGTGACCCTTCTTCTGCTTTGCAATTTTTAATGGAATCACTTGAGGTTTTTGGCTCTTTTTCTGGTTATTCTGTTAATTGGGAGAAAAGTGTTTTCATGCCCTTGGGGGAAGGGTTGGATGCTCAGTTTCGGAGGTCATTACCTTTTAGAGTAACAGAGGATCATTTCACTTATTTGGGGTTAATCATTCCAAAATTTAAACAAATTTTCACTCTAAATTTTGCAGAAGCCATTAATAAGTAAAAAATATCTATTGATAAATGGAGGGTGCTTCCGTTATCTTTAATCGGTCTGGTCAATGCTATTAAAATGGTCTCTCTACCTCGATTTGTTTATCTTTTTCAGAACCTGCCTATATATTTGCCACATTCTTTTTTTAAACAATTAGATTCCGTCATTTTGCCATTTATTTGGGGTTATAGAGCACATCGGATTTCTAAGGACCATTTGCAGAAGCCAAAAGAGTTGGGTGGTCTAGCGCTACCTGTTCTCTTACGAGAGGTCTCTCGTACTGCGTAAGATATCTTACGCTAGGGGAAAATCCTTTTTCCGCGAGATATTGAAGCCAAAAATTATCCTTAATTTTGTAATAATGCAAAACGCGTTGCGGCAGCATGCAGACATAGGCGAGACAGCTCGCGCGCCTATTGGCTGCTCTGCGGCAACTGCAGCAGCCTATCGAGCGAGGCCTGGCGTGACGTCAGACCCAATCAGGGCACTTCGCGCCCGCTGCGTCACGTCCCGCCGAAATGGGCGTGGTCTAGGCCTATAAATACCGCTCGCAGGCAGCTATTATCTGATTTTTCATCCTTCAAGCGAAGCACACGCATCGCTGGAGCCGGAGAAGAAGCCGCGCCGTCTGAGAGAGAGCACCTTCAGCGGGACGAGTCACTGAAGTCGCTGGCCGCGCCGCCTTCCTGCCTTCCTGCTGCGCTTTCCGGCGCTTATATCCTTTTCTATTACTCTGTACTTTTGTGTGTGTGTGTCGCCGCCGCGACACACATTCTAAAAGAGCTAGCGTCTTTTTAAAGATGCCTTCCTGCGGCTCGTGCAGAGCCACACTCAGCGACGGGGACCGCCACGTGATTTGCGTTTCCTGCCTGGGTGAGGAACATGCAGCTCTCGCGCTCGCTGACGGCGGCTGCCCTCACTGCGAGCTGATGGCAATGGCGACTCTGAGGACTCGCCTAGCCTTCTTCACCGAGACTGCTCCCCCGCCCGCCGCGGCGTCGCGTCGTAAAAAGCGCCGTGCCCAGCGGGCCCCGGAACCCTCCCTCAGCCGCCAAAGCTCGCCGGTTCGCCCGCTTGCTTCCCCGGCTTCGTCACCCTCGCTTCCTGACGGACAGCGGCCGCCGTCTGCCGCCGCTTCCGTTGACATCGTGGATGAGGAAGCCCTGCTGGGAGAGGATGATTCCTGCTCTATCCTGGCGTCAGGCAGTGAGGATTGGGCGGGCTCTGAGGACCCCGCGCCCCCTGCCCGCATGTCTTCAGGCAAGAGAGCGTCCATCGAGACGGAGCTCACGCGAGTACTCGCACAGGCCGCGGCGAGCCTCGGCCTCGAGTGGTCTTCGCCTGAGCAGCCCGCTCACAACCGGCTGGATGGATTTTTCCTGCCTGGGGAGCGCGCTTCGCCTGCGTCCAGACCGGCGCCTTTTCTTCCTGAGTTACACGAAGAAGTCGCCAAGTCCTGGAACGCCCCCTATTCGGCTAGAGTGCGTCCTGCTGTTTCTTTGGCATTCTCCGCTGTTGACGATGCCAAGAACAAAGGATACCTTTCGCTGCCGCCGGTCGAAGAGGCGATAGCGGCCCACTTATGCCCGCCCTCTGCTGGACGGCGTGCTAAGTCGGCCCTACCCTCTAAAGCTTGCCGCACGACGTCAAGCCTGCTCCGCCGCGCTTTCTCCGCCGCCGGGCAAGCTGCGTCAGCGCTGCACACCATGGCAACGCTTCAGATCTTCCAGGCCGATCTCCTCCGTAAGCTGGATGAGGTAGGGCCTGACGCGATCTGCGTGCCGGACTTAAGGAGTGCCACGGACCTCGCTCTCCGTGCTACTAAGTCTGCAGCGCAAGCCATTGGACGGAATATGGCCTCTCTCACCGTGACTGAGAGACATCTTTGGCTGACACTCTCGGAAATGGCCGAGTCTGAGCGCACCGCGTTCCTCGACGCCCCGCTTTCCGCCATAGGCCTCTTTGGATCCTCCGTCAAGGATTTCGCGGAGAGATTCGCAGAGGTACAGAAAGCGTCACAGGCTATGAAGCACTTCCTCCCGAAGCGCTCCAGCTCTGCAGCAGGCCGTGCGAAACCGTCTGCTCAGAGCTCACAGCCACAGCCACCGTCCACTGCCTCCACTTCACAGCGCCGCCAGGCCCGAAGCGCGAGACCACGCTCCCGCTCATCCGGTCGCCGCCCCGCTGTACGTGGCCCGCGACCTAGGATTACGGTGAAGCCCGAGGCCCCGAAGTCGTCCTAGCACAGCTAGGAAAACGACGGTGTTTAAGTCCCGCTGCGGCCAGACTCACACCAAAGCTATTCGCTCGTCCAGTTCCAGCAAATGTGACTGTTCCAGTGTTTTCTGCAGCCAACAAGTCGGTTCTGTCACTCGCTTGCCTGCACACAAATGCCGTTTTCACGGCTACCCAGATAAATCCCCAAAAGAGTGTATTTTCTGGTGTCCCGGCCACGGCCGATGGTGTTTCATGTGTAGTAAGAATGCCCACTGCCCAGTGCCCATCCCTACACACAAGCACAGCCTGTCACACAGGGCTCGCGCACATAAAACCAACTCAGATCGGTTGCGCTTCAAACATGGTGAAAGTGCCCACTACCCAGTGCCCACTAACACCGCGTTGTGCATGTCTCATGGTTTCTGTAAAAACGAAACCAACGTGCACTCGCTTCACGCAAGCGAACGATGTTTTCGGTGTGATAGATGTGCCCGCTGTCCCGCGCCCACATCCACACATAGACATGACAGTTCCCACGGGAACCGCCCAGCCCTCCCCCTCGCGGCTGACCACCGCAGAGGAGTCGAGCGCGGGCAATCTGCCCGCTGTTATCAGCGCGCCCCATGCCTCAAATGTCACGAGCGCGATGCTTGTGTTGCAGCACGCCGAAGCCTCTCCATCGCTGAGCGAGCGGAGCGCGCTTCGTATTCAACCCCTAGCTATCCATGCAGACGCATGGGCAAAGCTGCCCGGGGTTTCGAAGTGGGTGCTGAACATTATAAAAAGAGGCTATTCGCTGCAGTTTCGCCGACGCCCTCGCCGCTATGTGGCGCGCGTCGAGACCACGGTAAAAACAGAAGTAGCACATTTACTTCGAGCCGAAGTGACGAAACTACTGAGCAAAGGGGCCATAGAGCCTCTCTCTCAAGTTCAGAGCGAAGGAGGGCTATACAGCAGATACTTCCTGGTACCGAAAAAAGACGGGGGTCTCAGACCCATACTAGATCTAAGGCAACTGAACAAAGTGCTTGTGAAGCGACAGTTCAGGATGCTCACGACCAGACAAATCCTTGTGCAGATTCGCCAAGGAGATTGGTTTGTGTCAATAGATCTGAAAGACGCGTATTTTCAAATACAGATAGCGTCACGTCACAGGCGATATTTGAGATTCGCCTTTGAGGGCCAGGCATATCAGTACACAGTCCTGCCATTCGGTTTGTCCCTGGCACCCCGTACATTTACGAAGTGCATGGACGCGGCGCTCGCACCCCTCAGAATGAGAGGCATACGAGTGCTGAACTATTTGGACGATTGGCTGATTCTAGCGCAATCTCGCGCAGTGCTCATAGAACACACGACCATTTTACTCGATCACCTCGAGGATTTGGGTCTCAGTGTCAATTGGGCGAAGAGCTCTCTGTTACCCAGTCAGAAGATATCTTTCCTGGGCACAGAATTGGACTCGCTGTCCATGATAGCGCGACTATCACCACAGCGCGCGGTAGACATTCAGCGCACAGCGAACGCGTTTCGCTGCGGCGCGTCTGTCCCGCTCAAGAAATTTCAGAAGATGCTAGGTCTCATGGCCTCAGCATCGTCAGTGCTCCAGCTGGGCCTGCTCCGCATGCGCCCGCTGCAGTTTTGGCTGAAAGCGCGAGTCCCACGCAGAGCGTGGGCATCCGGTTCGCTTCGCCTCAGGGTCAATCAGAAGTGCGTCACAGCTCTGAAACCTTGGAGAGCGAACGACTGGTACCAATTAGGTGTAAGCCTGGGGACTTCCTCGAGGGTGAAAGTGGTGTCCACGGACGCGTCCACCTCGGGATGGGGAGCGCTGCTCGAGGGCAGACCGTTCTTCGGCCAGTGGTCGGAACGGGAGAAGCTCCTGCACATAAACTGCCTCGAAATGCTGGCAGTAGACAACGCGCTGACGCGTTTTTGTCCCCAGATAAAAGGACGCCACGTCTTGGTCCGTTCGGACAACATGTCTGTGGTGTCCTACATAAATCGCCAGGGCGGCCTCAGGTCCAAGAACCTGTACAGGCTGGCAGAACGCCTCCTGGTATGGGCTCAGTGCAACCTGCGCTCGCTCAGAGCAGCGCACGTGCCAGGGCTCCTGAACATAGGACCGGACAGACTGTCCAGGAACAATGTTCCGGCAGGCGAGTGGTCTCTACACCCACAGACAGTCCAACTGCTGTGGAAGAAATTCGGCAGAGCGGAAGTAGACCTGTTTGCGTCTCAAGAAAACGCTCAGTGTCAGGAATTTTTCTCAAAGAGCAGGAGCGCGCTGGCCCATGTGTGGCCCCACCGCCCGCTCTATGCTTTTCCCCCCGTCTCTCTCCTGCCTCAGGTGATAGAACGGATCAGGGAAGAAGGATGCTCAGTACTGCTGGTGGCACCGTTCTGGAAAAACCAACCTTGGTTCCCAGTCGTGATGCAGTTAGCAAGTACTGCCCCGTGGCCAGTACCAGTGAGGAGAGACCTCCTCTCACAGGCCCACGGTTCGATCTGGCATCCTCACCCGGAACTGTGGTCCCTTCATGTCTGGGCCATCAACGGGTACATGTTGGACTCCCTGAAGGAGTATTAAACACGATCACGCAGGCTAGAGCTCCGTCTACGAGACGACTCTATTCCTCGAAATGGTCAGTGTTTTCGGGCTGGTGCACAGCCCGTGGTGTGTCACCCACAGACTGTGGTGTGGCGGAGGTGCTTTCCTTCCTACAAGAGCTGTTGGATGGGGGCAGGGCCCCCTCCACGCTCAAAGTTTATGTGGCGGCTATAGCAGCGTTCTCAGAAACAACGCTTGGTCAGTCAATAGGAAGGAACGATTTAGTCATCCGCTTCCTTAGAGGGGCTAAGAGACTGAATCCTCCCAGACCTCCCTCAGTCCCCGTATGGGACCTTTCTACGGTTCTGGAAGCCATGAAAGGTGCGCCATTTGAGCCTTTACAGTCAATCGATTTGAAACACCTGTCTTTCAAGACGGTGTTTTTGCTGGCTCTCGCTTCGGTGAAGCGCATAGGGGATCTGCACGCGCTCTCTGTGAGCGCGGCGTGCATGGAGTTTGGGCCTAATGACTCAAAAGTTATACTCAAACCTAAGCACGGTTATGTTCCGAAATCCCTCAACACACCGTTTAGGGCGCAGGTTATTTCCCTGTCAGCCCTACCGGTCCCTGATGAGGAAAGCGAGCCTCCTCTGCCCAGTCAGGGCATTACGAGCTTATGTGTCTCGCTCGTCTGGTTTCAGACAGACGGAGCAGCTCTTTGTTTCGTTTAGCGGACGTTCTAAGGGACTAGCCGCGTCAAAACAGAGCCTATCCAGATGGATAGTTGATGCTATAGCGCTGGCATACGCCTCCAAGGGCATGCAGTGCCCGTTGGGTGTCAGAGTGCACTCCACGAGAGGCATGGCCTCTTCGTGGGCCTGGTCAAGTGGGATTGCCTTGCAAGATATTTGTATGGCGGCAGGCTGGGCCTCCCCGTCTACATTTATAAGGTTTTATAACCTAGAGGTTCCCGCCCTGCAGGCCAGGCTGCTGTCGGTCTAAGTTTACCAGTATTATCTGACCTGATGCGTCAGCTCAGAATGCTGCGTCTACTGAGCACAGCTCAATGTTCGACAGTAAAAAAGTAGCAGCACGAGATGTGCCTGGGCAAACTGTGTAAGACCCACATTCCCCCATCAGTTCAGGCCGTACCCCGCCCTGTCTGTATGATGAAATTCGCGTCTCAGCGACGCTACCATATGTGGAAGAGTGCGGCTTCGCCCCTCCCTCTTCCTGGACTCCCTGTGAGTTCCCTGAGTGATTGTGCACTATATGTACCCCGGGCTTTCGCCCTTGGGTCTTTGGTGTCAGATCTCAGCATGCACGGCGTTTTGCATTGGGTCCCCTAGCGTAAGATATCTTACGCAGTACGAGAGACCTCTCGTAAGAGAACGTACTCGGTTACTAACGTAACCTCGGTTCTCTCTAGAAGAGGGAACGAGTACTGCGTATCTTGCCGTGCATGCACACGCTCTGGTTGCTTCGATGATGATAAACCAGATAATAGCTGCCTGCGAGCGGTATTTATAGGCCTAGACCACGCCCATTTCGGCGGGACGTGACGCAGCGGGCGCGAAGTGCCGTGATTGGGTCTGACGTCACGCCAGGCCTCGCTCGATAGGCTGCTGCAGTTGCCGCAGAGCAGCCAATAGGCGCGCGAGCTGTCTCGCCTATGTCTGCATGCTGCCGCAACGCGTTTTGCATTATTACAAAATTAAGGATAATTTTTGGCTTCAATATCTCGCGGAAAAAGGATTTTCCCCTAGCGTAAGATATCTTACGCAGTACTCGTTCCCTCTTCTAGAGAGAACCGAGGTTACGTTAGTAACCGAGTACGTTTTCCGTCGTTATTATTGGGCTGCTAATGCCAGGGCTATGATGTTCTGGCGGCTTAGTGATCAATCTGCTGATAAACTGATGGGCATCCAACCCAGGTGGCTGTACATGGAGGCTCGGTCGGTTGTTGGTAGCTCTCTTGCTGCTATTCTTTTTTCGTACCCTGTACCTTTAAAGAAGTCACAATGTAAAAATGTTGTTGTGCTCAATTCCATTAGAATTTTAAATCAATTGAAGACTGTTTTGAATATTACGCGTCCCTCAGTGCGCCAGTCCATCTGTGATAATCATAATTTTTTGCCTGGCCAGTCAGATAAGGGGCCCTATTTTAACGATCTGAAACGCAAGTGTCAAAGCGCAAAGCGCAAGTAACTTTGTGGGCGGGTCTCGGCGCTGTTGCTATTTTCCCGGCGGGATAAATGACTCTTGCGCCGGGCGCAAATCTAAAAGGGGTTGGTCTGAAGTAGCTTCATTATTCATAGGTGTGGTTTGGGCGTAACGTGAAATAAACCAATCAGAGCATCATCTCACATTCCCTTTAAGAGCAGACGCACGTTTTCCTTGGCGTATTGCTATTATAACGGCGGATTTGCCAGGCGCGCGTCAAGAGCGGTTCACAGCCGAGGAGAGCAACGCTCTCGTCACGGCCGTAAAAGAGAGAGAAGTGACATTGGGGATGGGAGAAACACACCCAAATTAGCTTCGGCTAAACAGGCATATAATAATGTGGTAAATGTGTAAGCTAGATGTATGCTTTTATAATAAATTATTATATTTATAATAAATTATCTATCTATCTATCTATCTATCTATCTATCGTTTGTAATAATATGATTTGCAAAAATGAAAACTGCTGCTTCTGTGTAGATTAGAGAATCACAGTGTATGAGCGTTTGTGCACTCTATACATTATGGTCAAGCATGCGCCCTTAAAATAGCATAATGAACAACGCGCAACGCGTCACTGACTTTAGACTAGGTTTTTTCTGGCCAGTGGCGCAATTGTTTTATGGAACAGTAAAATAGCACCAGGGAACGTTTGCGCCAAAACACGCCTCCTTTTTTGCGCTGAACCGCCCAGAGAGCGCAAGTTCATTCCCTAGTTTAGCGACGTGCTTCTGTGGAGGGAAAAGCGCGCTTTGCACGGGTGCAAAATAGGAATGAAACATGCGTCGGTGTACAAAGTCAATTGCGCTGGGTGCAAGATAGGGCCCAAGGTATTTTTACAGTGGAGAAGCAAAGGACTGACCATGATTAAGGACTTCTATATTGATGGAAAATGTGCCACTTTCGAGCACTTGTATAAAACCTTTGATCTTTCCCAATCACAATTTTTCCGATATCTACAGGTGCGCCACTATATTAAACACTCTTTTACTGAGTTTCAGGAGTTACCTCAGGATCATTATCTGTATGATCTTTTTGGTCAACCCCCTAATGCCAAACAATTGGTGACTCGGTTTGTTTCTTTGTTTGCATCTCATTTTTCAGTTTCTTCAGATCACATCAAAGCAGCATGGGAAAATGACACCGGAATTAATATCTCAAACGAGATTTGGGAAGAAGGGCTGAAGCGAATCCATACCTGTTCTGTTAATGCAAGATTACAACTTATTCAGTTTAAAGTGTTGCATAGATTACACTATACCAAATCTAAACTTAATAAAATTTACCCTTCAGTTTCCCCGTTATGCGATAGATGCAAGAGCGCTGATGGGACGCATGCTCATACTTTTTGGTTTTGTCCTGAGATTTCTGAGTTTTGGAAGAATATTTTTCTGTGGTACTCAAACGTTGTTGGAGAAGATATCAGTCCAGATTTGGGGTTAGCGTTATTTGGATGTTCTGACCCTATATTAGCATTGACACATTCTCAGCAACTGTCTCTTATGTTTGGTATGGTGGTGGCTAAAAGGGTGATCTTGATGGACTGGAAGTCCACTGTACCACCCAGCTTTCATAAATGGCTGGCTGAAATGGTTGCTGCCCTCAAGCTCGAAAGGATTCGTTTCTCTAGAGTGGATGCTTCTAAAAAATTTGATAAAGTCTGGGACTCCTTCCTTAGGCATCTTTCTAAGAGTTGAAATATGTTTGAGCCTATATGTATTATGGATAACTTCTCTCTTTTATCTCTTCACTCCATTGTTAATGTTTTGTTTTGTTTAAGTTTATGTATGGTTTTAAGGTGTAATTTTTCTTTCTATCTGGTGCGGGTTGGGTGGGGGGGTTTGTGTGTGTGTGTTTTTTTTTTCTTTGTTTATTTTATGTATAACATACTTTTTGTATACATTTTGTGCATCTTTCCTTGTTTTGTGTTTGTATAAAAACTGTTATAGATAAAATTATGAAAAAAAAAGAAAAAAGAAAGGAAAAGGACATCAGAAACGCAGAAAATTTAAAGTATATACCTAAAATAGGTAATTTCTTCACTCCTGTTAATGTTGCCGACAGTTCTGTTAAGTCAGCTTCCGTCAACGACGAGTACAACTCAGCTAGCCAGGACTTTTCTACACCGCCAGCTTACATTTACAGCCCGGAGAGCGAAGAGCCAGCAGCAACTTCAAGCAACAACCCAGAGGCGGCGAGTCTGATCGTAGAGGGAAGCGGTGATGGCGGGTCTCCAGTGTCACCGCCGGCGCCACCTGAGCCGCTTGTCGAGTCTGGGAGCAGCCCCTGCATCTCAACGCCTCTACTCCCTGGGGATCCTGCACTGTGGGGGGCCGTTACGGAGCGGCTCCGGGAAGAAGCGATTTACCGAGGGCCTGCAGCTTTCCAGAACCGGGCCGCCAAGTATCCTGCATCGGTAAGGGAGTCCGGACTTGGAAGTAGGACACGCTCCCTCACCAACGATTTGCTTCACTGCCGGCTCCCAAACAATCAAATTGTGCCAAGGGAATGGCTTCTTTACTCACCATCAACTGGATCAGTTTATTGTTATGCCTGCAAACTTCTGTCATCCCAAAAGCATGCATTTAGCATCGGATTCTGTGATTGGAAACATCCAGAGAGGGTTAGTGATCACGAAAAGAGTGCAGAACATAGACAAAACATGCTGTCTTTATTGCACAGATCTAAATATGCATGCAGAGTGGACGCTTCTCTTGCCCGACAGTGTGAGTCAGAACAGCAGTACTGGAAAGAAGTCCTCAGACGTGTGGTGGCTGTTGTTAAATTTTTGGGAGCGAGAGGACTGCCATTTCGAGGCGACAACGAACTGCTGGGCTCTGCGCACAATGGGAACTATTTGGGACTGCTTGAATTGATAGCGGAGTTTGACCCCTTTTTAAAGGAGCATCTCGAGAAACATGGCAATAAGGGTAGAGGTAAGCCATCTTACATGTCATCAACTGTGTGCAAAGAATTTATTTCTTTAATGGGTGAAAAAACTAAGCAAGTGATTGCAGAGGAAATCAAACATGCAAAATATTTCTCTGTAATCGTTGATTCAACACCAGATTTAGCACATGTAGATCAGCTGACATTTGTTTTTCGTTTTGTCAGTGCAGATGGCAGAGTAGTGGAAAGATTCCTCGGGTTTGAGCCCATCCAGAGCCACACAGGTGTCAGCCTAGCTGAATCTGTGATTGAAATGGTGCGTCGCTTGGGGTTAGACTTGTCAAACTGTCGTGGCCAAAGTTACGATAATGCTAGCAACATGGCTGGCAAATACAGCGGGCTCCAGGCGCACTTGAAAAAACAAAACCCGCTAATTCATTATACACCGTGTGCTGCCCATTCTCTGAACCTCGTAGGTGTTAACTGTGTTGATAATTGCTGTGAGGAGGTTAACTCTTTTTTTGAACTGCTGCAGTCTATATATAGATTTTGTAGTGCATCAACACATCGCTGGAATACAGTTTTCAATAACAGCGAACATAACATTAAATACACTTTTAAATCCCTCAGCACCACCCGATGGAATTGCAGAGCAGACTCCACAAAAGCTCTCAAAGAAAATTACGGGGCAATTAGAGATATATTAGCCAAAATAGCTTTAGACTGTGATGAGAAAACACAAACTAAACTCGAAGCTGCTGGATTGGTCGCAAAACTTGATAAACTGGAGACGGTAATAATGACTATGCTGTGGGACCGGGTACTGCATAGATTTAAGGCAACAAGTGACCAACTCCAAAAAAGTGATATGGATTTAGCTACTGCTCTTGGCCTTTTGCGCTCACTGCTTTCATATGTTGGCACTCTACGAGAACAGTTTTCAGAGCTCGAAGAATCAGCACGCGCGGTCAGTGTAACACAAAACTACCAGTTTGACACTAAACGTGTGAGAAAGAGAAAGAGATTTGCAGATGAGTCTGCTGATGACAGCAAAGTAGATTTTAATGACAGCAGTCAGAAATTTAAAGTTGAAACACATTACGTCATCATTGACAGACTTTGTTCATGCCTATCCAAGCGCATAGAAGCCTACACACATGTGTGTGACCTCTTTGGGGTTTTATTTGAGAGGGACTGTGATGATTGTGATGTGCGTGTAAGAGCTGCTAAGCTGAGCTCCACTTATCCAACAGATCTGGATAGTTCCTTGTCAGATGAACTTATTCAGTTCAAGCACTTTGTGCAGCATGAGACTTCACCTGTACAGCTGCTGCAAGCTCTTGACAGACATGGACTTAAGACAACATTTCCGAATGTTTATGTTGCACTAAGACTGTTTTTAACCTTACCTGTGTCTAACTGTGAGGGCGAGAGGTCATTTTCTGTTTTGAAACGGGTTAAAAATGAGCTGAGGACCACAATAGTTGGCCACAATGAGACACGGCTCTCTGCACTTTCTCTCTTAGCCATTGAACATGAACTTGTAAGTGGCCTTGATTTTGAAGATATTATACATCAGTTTGCACAGTCAAAGTCCAGAAAAAAGCCAGTATAAGATGCCAAATGAAAGCAAACATGCACTTCCTCATTATGTAGGATTAAAATTGTGTGTTTTGCCAGGTTTTGTAGTATTTATTTTTATCTTGTCTTCTAGAGAGAAATTGTGTCACAGACATGGCTCTGCACTTTCTATTTTAGCTATTGGACATGAACTTGTTAGTGGCCTTGATTTTGAAGTTGTTATACACCAGTTTGCACAGTCAAAGTCCAGAAAAAAAGCCATTGTAAGATGTGTTTGCCAAATGAAGGCATTTCAAATTCAAACATGCACTTCCTCATTATTTAGGACTAAAATTGTGTGTTTTGCCAGATTATGTAGCATTTATTTCTGTCTTGTCTTCTTCAGAGAAATTGACAGATTTCTAAATGTTTATGTAGCACTAAAATGTTTAACTGGTTAATTGTGCTGTGATATGTTGTTGTTCTATTTTAAAACAAGTTAAAATGAGCTTAGGATAAAAAAATGTATGAGCAGATAATAGTGATACTGCATTTTATTTTTTTATTTTTTCTTGAGTTGCCAGCTTTATTAAAATGCTGTAAATTGTTGTGGAGGGATCTGGCAGATTTCAAATTGTTTGTGTCTGACTAATAACTTGATTGCCTTGTTCATTTCTGAGGAGACAGGGTCACCCTGTCAGGGTGATTTCTGCTTAAAATGAGCTGAGGACCAAAATGTTTCTTGATGTGTTGTCTGCGGTCTTCTGTTATAGCTCTATCAATTCAATACATTTCTATTGGGAATAAATGTTGTTACATAAACGATGGTTTGAAAGTGGTTGCTTATTTATTCATTTTTGTGAAAATGGAGGATATTTCCCTCCCTCTCAATGTAGGCTAGTTGGTCAATTTTACCAGATTATACAGATGCTGATGTGTTTTGTTTTCATAGCATCATATGTGAGTGAATGTCTTTGATAGGGGACATAGTAGTGCATTTGTAGTTCTATGAGCATTTAAATATTTGTAAATCTGATGACAGTTAGAATTTGAAGTATTGAGTATATTTACTGTATATTACAGTAATATATTCTGTATATGACCATATTATGGTGATCCTGGGGTCGTGATGATGGGGCCCTTGAATATTGTTGCCCAGGGTACAACAAAGTGTTAATCTGGCCCTGGGTGTGTGTGCTGCTGCTCTGGCTCTTCAGTACTAGCCTATTCGGTTCTGTGGCTTTTATATTGTTTAAAACATGGATTTTTTACATCGGACTGCTACATTTTTATTTTGAGCGAGTTGCGGGATGTTAATGAAGAACAAACAAGGAATATGGACAACGCATTAACAACGTGTAACGGACATATTGCAATCTGCGGAAGGTAAATAACTTTTTATTTTATAAAAACAATTCTGCTACATCAAAATATAGTGTGTTAAATTGAGAATCTAAACGCGATTAGAGCAATATCGATATTAGTACATGTTTCAATGTATTAGGATAATGTTATGTGTTGCTAGCATGTGTAAATATTGTCAGCTAACTTATAGTTTTTGAAAAGAAAAAAACTCCGCATAGGAGCTTTACAATGACTGAGAACATTGTCTCTTTAGACAGAGAGGAACTCGAACCACACTATTTGACTCTAGAAGAATATGCAAACTAGGCTTTTGAATCATGTTGATCGCGGGATATAGGCCTAACGTTACCGATCAGTCATCATAATAAGTATATGTATATTATAAACATAAATAATTTTGGAGTTGGTGAGTAAAATTTTGCAAGCTTTCGCAAATGCCTCTGTTAGTAAGTAAATACAAATAACGTTAGCTAATATTGCTGTGTATATGTGTGTTTCCCTCATGATCCAGGAATATTGGGAATAAATATGATACAGCCACATGATCTTCAGATGCGGTGAGTATTGTTATATTAAAATACACGTGAAATAGAGACAGAACATGTAATCTCTGCTCAAAGGCACACTGGTTCAAACCCTTCAGACAATATTTTACCTATCTTCTTGAGTTCACAGGCCTAGCTGACCCAAACATAAATGTCCTTTCAAAATGAAAGTATTTTCAAACCTGTATGACTTGGATGAGCTGTTCTTTTTAGGACATGTCCCAGGGTCCTTTGCTAAATTAACCATGTTTTTTATTATAGTAAAAGTTTAGAAACCATGTTTTTATGGTGGATTGATTACAATACTTTATTATTACCATTTGGTAGCAAAACTATGGTTGATGTTAGTAAGGGTTCCCCAGATTTATATAACACTTAAGGAACACATTAATAAATGGTCCTATGTCACCCAGATCAATAGTCTGTTAACACACAGGTAATAATTAACACACTTTTTAACTTTTTTTTTTAATATATATATTTTAGATCAAGCATTGGAACAATGTTTACGGAGCAGAACAGGCACCAACAGAGAAACAAGCCCATCATTCAGTAGTAAGTATCCAGTATATAAAACAAAAAAAGTTATCTCTTTTTTTCTCCCTCGTGCCATCCCAGATGTATATCTGACTTTCTTTCCACAGAGATTTTTTGAAAAATTATCCATTATTGTAAGCCAATATAATGCAAGTGCATGCTCCAGAAACTACATGCAGCCTACAAACAGCTGCTGTGTTGTTCACACAGGAAGTTTTCTGCACTTATCATGTGAGCTTTACAATGCTCTTGGATTATTGTCAGGATGTGTGTTTGGACTTTTTCGACCTTCAGCATTTTGTTGTCTATTCACTTGCATTATTCGACACGCGAACACAAGAGACTTTTTCTATAAGTATAGTTTATTTTTTCTAAAATTTGTGTTCATCTGAAGAAAGAAAATCATATACCTTTCGGACGGCATAAGGGACCGTAAATGAGGGGAGAATCCCCTTCCACAAATGCGTTAGCAAAGGGTACATGCGATGGTAAATTAACTGAAGTAATTTTATCCTATAGTAATTTTATTTTATATTTATGGTAATGTGACCTAGGATGGCAAGTCTCCGTGATTCATTTTAAAACTAGATATGGTGGAAGAGTTCAATTTAACAGAATAATTTGAGTTGTTTGTTTGGGTTTGCTATATTACACACATTTTCATCATACATTTCATATAAGGTTTAAATAATTTCCATAGGTAAAACTATTAATACGTTTAGATACATTAAATGTAACTACCTGCAGGGTTCAAAGCCGTCAAGAACACACAAACGTCTCGGTTACGTATGTAACCCTCGTTCCCTGAGTAGGGAACGGAGACGTTACGTCGGATGACGACGAATGGGGTTTCGCTTAGAAATCCTATCATCTTCGAGTATATAAAACGAGCCAATGGCAAAGAAATGCCATGGGTCTGCGGAATTTGCATAGCGTAACTCCGCCCCACCCTGGGGGTATATAAGGAAGTGCGCTAGCAACATGCAGATATGTCTTCGCTGAGGAGCCGAGACTGAACTCAGGCGTTTGCAGCGGTACAGCGGAAGTGGCAGGGAGACGTAACTCGGAGTGACAACGAAAGGGAATGTCTCGGTTACGTATGTAACCCTCGTTCCCTGAGTAGGGAACGGAGACGTTCCCTTTCGTTGTCACTCCGAGTTACGTCGGATGACGACGAATGGGGTTCCCAGTGTAATCACGCCACCTCTCGACTGTCTTCCAGTGCCCTGCGTAAGTCTGAGCTCCCTGTCGTGAGACTAGCACGGACGAAGGAGTCCTACTTAACACAGGAATACCAAGGTACACTGGGAAGCATATCTCAGTGGAAATATGCAATCATGCCCAACCCGAAGGGGGGGACTTGGAATACACATATGACCCCGAAGGGCTGCATACGGAATAACACTGGGGTGTCCAGCCGCAGGTGGAATATTTCAACCCCAGGGGTGGTAAGGTGGCTTGCCAAGGGAAAGACACATGCTCAAAGAGGCTTACAGTGGAATACACATGTGGGGGTCACCCGGAGGGGGAACCATGCACATGGAGGCACCTAGCCAAGCGCGAAAGCTGCCGGTGGCATAACTCTGGCGTTGACGTCGTCAGTGCTGGAGGAGACTCAGGGCTTATTAGGCTCACCTGAGGAGAATATCGCACATATCCCGTCCGTGGAGAGGAATGGCGAGCAAGCGAAGACACCTGAGCAGAATCTATTACCGGCTAGTTGAAGCGAGTACATGAGAAGAAACTGGCTCCACTCGGAGATTGTAGAATCTCGCGAATGTGTTAGGTGTCGCCCAGCCTGCAGCTCTGCAGATGTCTGTTAGCGAGGCGCCATGCGCTAGAGCCCAAGAGGATGCCACACTCCGAGTGGAGTGGGCCGTCACACCAAGGGGGCACGGTCGACCTTGCTGCTGGTATGCCAAAGCAATGGCGTCCACTATCCAGTGATGCCTTTCCCTTCAGCTTCCCACCATGACAGACAAAGAGCTGGTCTGAGGTCCTGAAACACTGCGTTCTGTTGACGTAGGCACGGAGTGCGCGTACTGGACAGAGCAGTGCCATGGCTGGGTCTGCCTCCTCCGAGGGCAGCGCTTGCAGGTTCACCACCTGGTCTCGAAAGGGAGTGGTGGGAACCTTGGGCACATATCCAGGCCGGGGTCTCAGGATCACGTGAGAGTTAGCCGGCCCGAATTCCAGGCACGCTTCGTCAACCGAAAATGCCTGCAGGTCCCCTACCCTCTTGATGGAGGCCAATGCAACCAGGAGCGCTGTCTTCATTGACAGCCACATGTGAAAGTGTCTCTTGCCCTCGAACTGACGAAGGCAAGTCAGCAGTGACTGCGCGCGCTCGCTCGTAAGCTGCGCGCACATGGCGACCGAGTCGATCTCCATACCGAGAAAAGAGATCCTCTGCACTGGGCAGAGTTTGCTCTTCTCCCAGTTGACCCGAAGGCCCAGACGAGCTAGGTGCCGGAGCACTAGGTCCCTGTGTTCGCAAACCTGATCTCGAGAGTGAGCTAGAATCAGCCAGTCGTCGAGATAGTTCAGGATGCGAACCCCGTGTTCCCGGAGGGGAACAAGGGCTGCCTCGACGACCTTCGTGAAGACGCGAGGAGACAGGGCTAGCCCAAAAGGGAGAACCGCGTACTGGTATGCCTGCCCCTCGAAAGCAAACCGTTGAAACGGTCTGTGTCGAGGAAGAATGGAGACATGGAAGTAGGCGTCCTTCAGGTCGATCGCTGCAAACCAATCCTGCGGCCGTATGCACTCGAAAATGCGTTTGGCCGTGAGCATCTTGAACGGCATCCTGTGAAGGGAGCGGTTCAAGACGCGCAAGTTGAGAATTGGTCGTAACCCACCGGATTTCTTCGGTACAATGAAGTAGGGGCTGTAAAAGCCGGACCTCATTTCGTCTCGATCGCACCCTTTGCCAGTAAGGTAGCGACCTCCGCTCTCATAACCGGGGCATTGCCACCGACCAAAGTGAAGCGGACTCCCCTGAAGCAGGGAGGAGACCGCGCGAACTGAATCGCGTAGCCGAGCCTGATGGTCCTCGCGACCCAGCGGGACAGCCTGGGAAGCTCTAACCAGGCTTCCAGGAACTGTACCAGCGGGGTCATGCGGACCACAGACGTACCCTCGGTGGTGCAGCGAGGCGGAATGACCGGCCCAGGCGTGGGTGGCATAGCGGCCCGGTGCGGGGGCACGGTCATTAGCCGCGTCCTGCCAGAGGAGGCCAGGGGAGGACCAGCGTCCCACTGAGGCGTGCTCTGGCAGGGAACTGGCGACAGAGGGGGACGAGAGTGGCGAGGCTCGTGAGCGGCGCGCACTGTCATCCGGACACTCTGTGTGCTCAGAGATGGGGAAGTGAGTTCTTTCTTTAACCACATTAGGGTGCTGCCCGTCGTGGGACGAGCAGCGGGGTGGGGAAAACCAAGGATTCTCCCCCGGCCCTCCACCGGGGGAAGGAGCGGCCCTGCTACCGTCTCCTGGGAAGAACTCAACGCCATCTCTGAGCAGCCCGTCTCAGGAGCGCCGCTTGGCCTGGCGTTTTGCGGGGCACGGGGCGGGAGAGGGCTGTGGCGCCTTCCTACGGCGTCCTCCACGACGCGACCCGGATGGAGGCTGCTGCTGGGGCCGTGCGGGAGGGGCGGGAGCCGTAGAAGGGCGCCCTCGGCGGCGAGCAGACTGAGGCACCTGTGCCGACGGCTGGGTGGAGGCAGCAGCTGGCCGTCGGGGCAGGACGTGTTTGAGAGCCTAAGTCTGCTTCTGGGCGGTCGAGAACTGCTGGGCAAAGTCCTCAACCGCCCCGCCAAAGAGGCCAGCCTGGGATATGGGAGTGTCGAGGAACCGGGTCCGCTCGGCCTCACGCATATCAGCCAGGTTGAGCCACAGATGTCTCTCCTGGACCACGCAAGTGGACATCACCTGACCGAGGGAGCGTGCGGTCACCTTCGTCGCTCGGAGAGCAAGGTCGGTGGCGGCACGCAGCTCATCAAAGAGCGCTGGGTCAGTCCTCCCCTCGTGCATGTCACGCAACATCTGGGCCTGGTAGACCTGGAGTGTCGCCATGGCATGCAGTGAGGAGGCCGCCAGCCCCGCAGCTCTATAGGCCTTCGCCACAAGGGTGGAAGAGAACCTACAGGCTTTGGAGGGGTGCTTAGGGTCACCACGGGAAGAAGCACTCTGAGGACACAGTTGCATCGCAACAGAACAGCTGCGAGCGCACCGGACCAGGTGGCGGGGACCACTCAAGCCCGATGGCCGCGGCTGCCCGGGAAAGCATGGCAGTCATCTCGGGATCAGACTCGGGCAATGCTGGCACACCCGAAGGTGGCAGCACAGCCGAATCCTCACTTCCCAAGGACTCTTGCCCACCCTGTGATGCAGCGAGCGACATCGAATCTTCCTCTGGAGCGCCAAATGAGACCCGCGGCAAGTCAGAGGACTGTACCGCGGGCTCATTTGAAACACTCGCGGGTTGCACGCCGCTAGAGGACGGTGTGGAGCGTGGAATTGTCGGCGCTTTGTCCCACACCGTAATCCTCAGGTCACCCTGGCCGCCAGCCGAAGTACTAGCTCTCGCGGAGCCCGTAGATCGGGGTGCGGATGAGGGGACTCTCACATGAAGATCATTGAGTCTAGACCGCAACCGTGCGATGGGCATGTTCCCGCAATGGGAACATGACTCATCCACAAACGCTGCCTTAGCGTGCTCAATACCCAGACACACAAGACAGCGATTGTGCCCATCAGAGTCAGAAATGAGAAGACCGCAACCAGAAGTGCACGGGCGAGGCATCTTTAAAAAGACGTGCCGCGTGCAAGCTCTTTTAGAAAGGAGATTTCTCCACAAATGCTGAAGCGACCAGGGAGAGAACACACAAACACTGGCAAATCACTGCACAGATAAGCAGGGAATGTGCACTCGCTGGAACTCGCTGTCACACCAACACTTGGAGAGAGGCTCGTCTCGAAGAGAAATGAAGAGATGAATCTCAGGATTGGCTGTGGAGTGAAGTACATCAACTTGACTCCGAAGCGAAAACATATCTGCATGTTGCTAGCGCACTTCCTTATATACCCCCAGGGTGGGGTGGAGTTACGCTATGCAAATTCCGCAGACCCATGGCATTTCTTTGCCATTGGCTCGTTTTATATACTCGAAGATGATAGGATTTCTAAGCAAAACCCCATTCGTCGTCATCCGACGTAACTCGGAGTGACAACGAAAGGGAACTTAGGTACTTTACACAACAACGATGTACTAAAAACAGAAACGTTTTTTCTTTGTACAGATGACAATGTTATTAAAACGATTCCCGTTCTCACAGATCGGCGAAAACGTCTAAATCGCTGTTTTATCCATGCCACAAAGTAACTGGTGATGTCACTCTGTAAAGAAAGACTACACGCCTGTGCACATTCGCATTCACACTATAGACTAAACACATAATGCATGCCTTTACCGTTTTCACAGATTCACATTTCAGTAGTTTAGACCGAGACGATTTTAGTTGGAAACTGAGTTGTGTAAACGGCCCCTTACTAAGCATATATTAAAAACCCCAGGGCATAGGGATGCTCACTTTTGATTGGAATTTGCCCACTGTCATGCAGATTTTAGCTCAAACCCTAATTAAACTGACCTGAACCAGCTAATCAAGATCCTCAGGATAACCAGAAACAGTTTGGAGCTACACTCTGCAGGACACTAGCCTCCAGGAGTTTGGCACACATGACCTGAAGGGATAGTTCACAGTCAGGCAAACAAGAAAATTCTCCCAAATAATTTACTCACCCTCATGTTGTTCCAAACCTTTATGCATTTTTTGGTTGCCAACATTCTTCAAAAATGTGTCAGAGAATCATAGTGTGTCCTTTTTTTTTCTTCCCAGATGCACCAAGGATCCAGCTGATTACTGGCCGTTTGCTGGATTGCTGTTTATTTGCTGTATCTGTCACTTCTGGTACACTTTTGTTGTATGTTTTGATTTAACTTATTAATAAACTTGTATAGTAAGGAATAAGGATTCTGAATGTAAAGAGTATATAATATTTAATATCAGAACTATGTGACCCCCAGGGGTCTGAATAATTTCATTTTATTTAGATTACAAGTTTACATTGTTTAAATACTATTCAATTATATGTAAACACAAGTGCTGCAAATTAAAGTTTGAGATGATTTTAATCAGTTTTATTGTTTTTTTACAGACTTATTTTGTCTTCTAAAATAAAACTGTTTTCTTACATTCTTGAGCACGTCTTGACAATTTATTGAATGTGTTTGATCGTTATAATTTAGGAAAGATCTGTTAAATAACAGTGTTTCTCAGTAGAACTTTTAGTGCCGTCACTTTATTAAAGGTGTTTGATTGTAATAATTTAGGAAATACCTGTAAAATAAGTGTTTCTCAGTAGAACTTTTAGTGCCATAACTTTATTAAAGGTGTTTGGTCATTATAATCTTGGAAAAATCCATAGTTTTACACTGTAAAAAAATCGTAAAAAAACGGTCAAATGACTGGCAGCTACGGCTGCCAAACAAAAACCGTAAAATTAAGGTAAAATATCTTCATTCAAACAAGGAAAAAATCTTTAAAATAACAGTGTTTTTTTCTAAACCTTTTAATGAAAAATTCTGTAAAATTATAGTTTTTGCACTTCATTGGAATTAAGATATTTTACTTTAATTTTACGGTTTTTGTTTGGCAGCCGTAGCTGCCAGTCATTTGACCGTTTTTTTACGATTATTTTTTTTACAGTGTGGAATTACTGGGATCTTACCATAGACTGTAAAAAATAGGGTCTTACCCTATAATCTGTAATAGCTACGTAACTGTAGCTATTACAGATTATTGGGTAAGATCCCAGTAATTCCATGGAAATAAAAAGGCTTCCTTTTACAGTACAGTTTCACTTTACTTACTGAGAATGTTCAACGTGATCTCATGAGAATACGTGTGTATTTTTACGTAAAGAGTAATTCTACCATACGTACATTTACTTACGTTTTATACACACAGAAACGTATAATACTGACGTATTTACAGCACTAAAACGTAAAATGTTTACGTATTAACAGCACAAAAACGATTAGCCTGCATGCAGTTAAACAGGAATACACTTTAAAACCTTAAAAATACCTTATTTAATCGTTTAACCATTTTAATATTTAGTTTATTTACAGTGAGACACAAAATGCGTTTTCTCCAATAGAACAATAATACACCAAAACCCAACATAAATTCACAAAAGACATCAATTTTATTATACTTGATATAATCCAAATCTTTAGAATCCATACGTTTGCAAGAAAGAGATCCAAATTCAGCCCTTTATCCAGTGAGTGATCTTCATCTCCATTTCACAGGCTATCACAGCAGCGCAGTCCGTAACTGTCAAATCCCGCGCTCGTGATGAATTCAAATTCAAAAATTGCGCCCTCAAGAAGCGTTACGACATGTTTTACGGCAGTGATATCAAACGCTCATTGGCTCTCGCCGGTTCGTCCATGTTCGTCACAGATTGCGACATGCCGTATTTCAGTCGGTAAACTACATTTGAAATGGAGAAGCGCGCGCGCCTTCACACAGAGCGAAGCCGGATTAACATTTTCATGGATTGATAACTTAAATTCTGCTCTGTACCTCATTCAAAACTATTATATACTGAAAGAGAGGACTGTGACTGCAACACATCGTCATGTGAACGACTTTTGGTACCGGTTTTGACATTTTCGCAATAAATAAATTATTGTGATTACACGTATGTTGTTTTTCTTCATAATTGTTGCCTATGTAGTTTTCTATCTTTGAAAATTACGTATTAATACTACGTATTAATGAGATCAGGCTGGAATGTTTTAGTTAAGTTGCAGAACACACATGGTAAAAGTTTGTGATTTCAAAAATGTTTAAGCAGTAGCAAAGGATGTGGTAAAATCCCAGTAATTCCATGGAAATAAACAAGGCTTCATTTTACAGTACAGTTGCACTTTACTTACCGAGTAAATTGTCATGTTTTCCTTGGTAACGTTGCAGGACATACGAGGTAAAAAAAAAGAGTGTTTTAGCGCAATTTTCTCACGTCATGGGATCACAACATTCAAAATTCAATTTTTGAAGCATAAAGGAAAGATTTTTGATCAAATCTTTTTTTCTAATATTATTGTAAATTTTAGAAGCTATCGATTGCAATTTGTTTCAACTCGATAGCTATTATGGTTGCCGAGAAATTTGCAAAAAACTGCATTTTTTCTGGAATTTCCAGGAAATCCAAAATCTTTTCATGGATTTTTTTTGTGCATTCCCGAGATTAGACCTTCCTTAACATAATGCCGAAAACCCGAAGTCTCTAGGTGGTCTGGTTGAGGAGTAGATAGAAGTGCAAGATTGGTGCGCACAGACAGAACAGAAATCATGAGTTAACAATCGCAATTTTGTCCGGTGGAAAATTGCGCTAAAAAGTGCAAGAAAAGGGAATGATCGGTTATATGGTACAATTCCGGTAATACCATGGAAATAAACAAGGCTTCATTTTACAGTACAGTTGCACTTTACTTACTGAGTAAATTGTAAAAACATCTGCAAGAACATACCCAGTATTTAAGATGTGCCATGACATTAGGGAAAACTGTTCCTGCGGGGTAGTTACCAGGTAAGTGTAAGGTAAATTATTTGATAAACCCTCTATAAATGGGTGTAGCAATGAACAACAACTATGTAAGACAAGGTAATTTATTGGAAACTACCGTTTTAATTTCAAGATAGTAATAAATAAACATGGACTGTTACCAACATAACCCTAGGATAACTACAAACCTAACTTGAATTGATGGGTAATACTGGAGGTGTTTCTAAAAATTGGCTGCCTACATTCTGAGGAAGTACACAATTAAATCTGAGTTATTACCAGCCTAAACAGGTAACAAGTACACAGTACTTTGTTGAGTTGATATTTAACAGTGGTGTTTTTTCCCCTGGTAGTTTCTCTGTATTTGGATACTAATCACCTGAAGTAATTACACACTAAAATATTATAATTTACCATATGCTTACCAGGTAAATACTTAGTAATTAGTTTGTAGTTTCTCTGCATTTACATACTTGTTACCTGTGGTAATTACCAATAACCAACTATAACTTACCATATATTTACCAGGTAAATATCTAGTAATTAGGGGACTGTAAAAGGAAGGGTTACCATAGGGGGATAACCTAACCTTTTACAGTTTTGGATAAAATAGGCCTAGGCATAAGGCCTTTTGCATAATTTTTGCTTAAAAATAAAGCATTCATAAATTATTTTATGATAAACATATTACTGTCTTAAGTGAACACATTTATAGTTATTAACTCAAATAATAATAATAATAATAATAATAATAATTATTATTATTATTACATTTTAGGCTACATATTTAGAAGACGCTTTTGTCCAAAACTTACAAAAAAATGAACAAAGCAATTCGTCAAATATCAGTCATAATACAGGTTAGAAAATAATAATAAAGTGCTAAGATTATCACAAATAAACAAAAGATTTTGATGCACGTCATGAATATTAAATCGTATATTCCACCCATACCCGCTACAATTGAGAATCACTTTAAGCATGCAGACGCAGTTAAGACAATTTGATGTTTTCCATTTAATATTCAATAAAACAATATACAATAAGATTCGTTAACAACGTATTCTTCTAAAATGAGGGTGAGCCACAAATCCGTGAGTATATTTCAAACCCGTGGGAACGGATTGCGAAAGCGTGGGCATGGTTTATGAATTTGTGGGTACAGATTGCAAAAACTGAAGGCACGGTTTACAAATCTGAGAGCGCGGATTAGAAACTCGTGGGTACGGTTTATTAATCCGTGGGAACGATTTGTTAAACCGAGGGAACAGTTTGAGAATTCCTGAGTACGGTTTATAAACTGAGCGGACGGATTGCAAAACCGTCGCCACAGATTTTTTTTTTTTTTTTCACAGGTGACTTCCCGGGCTCCGTACGTTTCTGTTTGTGAATGAATGAACGGCAGAGATGCGTGCTGTTTACCACAGCTCGCAAAAAGACCGTTTAAATTTAAATCGCTTTCTGTGTGTGAATGAATGATGATGTTTTAGCAAACTGTATTGCTATACTGAGATAAGTAAAAATCGACTGAAATATGTTGAAATAAAATGTAGGCTATTTGTATAAGCAACGAATTAAACTGCAAATTAACATTTATATGCCCCAATATTTAATAAAAACAACGTTACAGTCAGGCGAAATATGAAAGACAACATTTTGTTGACTAGATTTGGGTACAGTTTCTACTGTAGAATATACTGCCACATCAAATAAGCTTTTGTTTAGCAATTTCTGCTCATATGTTATATATATATATATATAAAATACAATTTTTGTCAAAAATAAAGTCATCAACTAAGATGTTAGCTGTTCCAATGTTGGCTATATTCAAACTAATGAATACATATGATAAAATGTAGGCCTATAATCATTTTTTACAAAGAAAGAGTACACTTGAAATATTGTTGAAATTGTAATTATTGTTGTAATTGTAATCTTTTTAATAAAATAGCAAAACATATTTACAAGATAGATGTAAGCAAAATCTTAAATGGTAAATATAAGTCTTCTTCTAAATATATCTTTTGTCCTTGCATTGTGGCTCAGTCAGTGTCACACCTGAATGAATGGCTCATTATGCAGAGTGGGTGGGACATTGTATTCTCAGGTGTAAACTACTCCCCCTTTACGCCCCCCTCGCATATTGGCTTTCCAAGCAAAACCTGTTTTACACAATTTAAATCAATGTATTGTTTTTTGTGAACGATAAAGCAAGACTATTTTCACATAATTTTTAAGCCAGAACTCGAAGCGACAACATCCATTAGGCAAAAGTCTTATTGACACATATTTAGTATGAGTTTTGTGGTCTTATTTCAGCAACTTTCATTTTTATTTTTTCCAATAACCACGCATAAACATTATTCTCTTAAAAATACAAACATCTACATTCATGTTGCTCACATATTATGGTAGCCCTGTTTGTGCTATACAGAGTGAATTTACACCTTTGCCATTATCATGTTTATAAATAACTGAAAAAAGCACAAATGTCAGAGCATGTCAGAACATCCCATGGGCCCCAAAAACACCTTAGACCCCAGAGGGTTAAGGTATTTGTGCACTGGGCTCATGTGGACTTGAATCAGACAGTATCTGTGTTATTAATTGTCCTTATAGTGTTCTTCAACATATTACGATTCGTCTAGGTTTAATCATAACAAAAATATAGACATGACTCCCACGCCCAGTCGTCAGACCCAAAAGATTAAAAAGACTACAAAATTCAAGAAAAACGATAAACGTTTTATTAAGATGGGGGAAAAAAATAAAATTTATAAAATTGAGTGTTTTCAGAGTAACAAAAAAAACAGTAGGTGTAATAATCTTCAGGAAGACTCAAGGCCCAAAATAACAAACAAAACAGATGATAAATAAAATGTCAAACTAACTTCTCTCAAAGTATCCAAAACAAAATCCAACAAATTACCCTCAATACCCTAACAAAACAGAACGAACGTGATTTCAAAAGAAAGGGGCAGGTCAACCCTACAAAACACCACTGAAATTAAAAGACAACATAATCTAAATCAATTACAACAACAACAGTCTGACGGCTGGAGAGGAGACAGGGGAAGTGCGACCGGCCCGGGATCGCAACAACCGACTTCTGAGAGCGGAAAATCCACGTTAAGGGGTGGAGCCATCTCGCAGCTGATCAGATGATATCCTGCTTGGAACAAACAGCAAAATAACCACACACAGAGAAATAACAATGACAGAAAATGCAAATAATATACAGACTCAAAACATTAATACGAAATTACATATAATTCCGTAACACCCCCTCCACTAAGAGTTAACATCATTCCCATAAAGAGTAAAGAGCTTTTAACACAGGGGTGCTACATAAAATTTTAACTGAATCAAAAGCTGTTTGACAGAGATCAGACCAAACAAAGTCTCGAGATTGACTAAGCAAATTCGTAAGAGGCAAAACAATATCTGAAAAATTTCTGCAGAAGCCACGATAATAACCCACCATGCCTAAGAACCGTCTCAGTTCTTTTTTAGTTCCTGGCGTAGGGAATTCTAGAATAGCTTGCACTTTAGCAGAAACTGGGCAAACTTGTCCCTGACCCACCTGTTTTCCCAGGTAAGTTACGGTAGCTTTACCAAACTCGCACTTTGCGAGATTAATGGTAAGCAAAGCCTCTTGAAAGCGATTAAAGACATCGTGAAGGGTTTTCAAATGATCGTCCCAAGTGGAGGAATAAATCACAATATCATCTAGGTATGCCTCACAATTAGAAACACCGGCTAATACAGAATTCATAAGGCGCTGCAATGTTGCCGGAGCATTTCGAAGGCCGAAAGCCATAATGGTGTGTTCTAGTAGGTTGTCAGGAGTGACGAACGCAGAAATTTCGGCAGCGCAGGGCGCTAAGGGTACCTGCCAGTATCCCTTAAGCAGATCTAACTTTGTAACGAACACAGCAGAACCAACTTTATCCACGCAGTCCTCCATACGAGGAAGGGGAAACGAATCTGCTTTCGTAACTGCATTAACCCTTCGATAATCAGTGCAGAAACGAACTGAACCATCACTCTTGGGAACTAGAAGACAAGGTGAACTCCAGGGACTGTTACTAGGAACAGCAAAACCATTGTCAGGAAGATACTTTATCTCAGATTGCATTATTTCACATTTGGTGGGGTTTAAATGGTAAGCATGCTGCTTAATCTGGGTATGATCTCCTACTTCAATGTCGTGAAATGCAGCAGTAGTACAAGAAGGCACATCTGAGAACAGAGCATGGTAAGACTGTATTAACTCACATCATTTCGAGATGAATCAGGCAGATATAACAGAAATGATTCTAAATCTGCCAAAAATTAGTGAATTCTGCAATCGCACTCCAGTCACAGGAATATTTCGTAGAGTCAAACCATCTTCGTCGGGACAATATGTCGTAGGCACAGAAACAGAAGCAACCGGGACAATAGGGTTATTAGACTCTTTATCATCGTCTTGCGTCACATATGATTTTAACATATTAATATGACATTCGCGAGTCTTCCTTTTTCTGTCCGGAGTACATATCACATAGTCAGTTTCACTGAGTTTAGACTCGACAACATACGGACCATAGAAACGTGCTTGCAGAGCAGACCCCAAAATTGGGAGTAAAACTAAGACTTTGTCGCCTTTTTCGAAACCGCGAGAAACAGCCTTTTGATTTAAATGAGCTTTCATTTTCGCCTGGGTAGACGATAATGAGATACGAGCCAGATCACAAACTTTATGCAACCGCTCACGAAAGGAGCTCACATAATCCAACACATTAGTCGAAGTGGATTCCCTAGACATCCACTTTTCTTTCAAAAGCTTAAGTGGACCTAGGACAGTGTGCTCACAAACCAAGTCTGCCGGACTGAAGCCCAAAGATTCTAGTGTGGTTTCACGTATAGCGAACAACAATAATGGTAAGCCTTCGTCCCACTCTTTCGCAGAATCAGTGCAATAAGTATGTAAAATAGACTTCAAAGTCTGGTGAAATCTTTCCAAAGCGCCTTGCGACTCTGGATGATAGGCGCTGGCCACACAATGCTTTATGTTCAGTTGAGTCAAGACTTGTTAAAACACCCTGGACATAAAATTAGATCCTTGATCAGTCTGTACTATTTTTGGTACCCCAAAAGTAGAAAATAATTTAATCAAAGATCGCAAAACAACCTTAGTACTCAGAGAATGTAATGGTACAGCCCCTGGGAAGCGAGTAGCGGTACACATCATTGTGAGTAAATATTTATGCCCAGTTTTCGTTTTAGGCAACAGACCAACGCAATCTAGTATGAGGTGTTCAACTGGTTCTCCCACAACGGGTATAGGACCCAAAGGAGCAGGAGGAATTGTCTGGTTTGGCTTTTGTTGTGGCAAAAACAATAATTAAACAAACAGCATCACAGCATAAGAGACATCAGGATTCAAATTGTATTTTAAAAGATATTTATTCTTTTAAAAGAGGCTTGGTCACAAAATCACAGAAGCTACCCAGTGAGAGGAGCAAAAACCTAAATCACACAGAAAACAGACAGCCTTCTTATACCCCTTTCTCCAAAGTCTTAATTTTTCACTCACCCCCGTAAACCAGATCTAGCTGTTTTTTTTTTAGAAATACAATGGTCCTTCTACCCCCTGGGCTTTACTGTCCTTACACCTGTGAGGTCAAAAGGCTAGATAACCTCTCTGCCTTTCCTGAAGACATTGGCCCTTCTAAACCCCCCTGGGCTTTAGAAGTTTTCCCACCCGTGAGGCCAAAAGGTCTTTATTTATGGCTAAATAATCCCTCTGTCTTTCCTGAATACAAATTACACATACTAAAGAGTTAAAAGGCTCATCTGACCATTTGTTTTACTGTGTGTGTCTTTGTTCCTGTCATGTGCACAAATACATTCCAGGAGAGAAAACACATGATTGAATTTTTCCACAACACTTTCCAACGAGCTGACATACATGACAGGATCGACAGTATTTCGCAACATCCGATTTCAAACTAGACCAGAAAAAAATGTCTTAAGATGCGTTTATATGTCTTCGTAATGCCCAAATGGCCCGAAAAATTATGGTCATGAGCCAAATTCGTAACGTGAAACCGTGAGTTTACAGGTACCACGATCTGATAAACTGAATTGCATTCAAATTCACAAACAATTGATGACCACTTGCGCATTAATAATCCATCGTCCCAGAAATAAGCAATAGGTCTCTTATCTAAATCATCTTTCTCCACCACTGACATTCGACAAAGAGAAAGAGAAACATCCTGTTGTTGTTCAGTGATTAATGACGCTCTGTCAATGAACAATGACAGGTCAAGTTCAGCACTCGAGTGCGTGAACAGCGGCTTAGAGCGCTTTAACACATGAACATCAGAAGAATTAAGAGATTCATCAACGGGTTCAGTCAGATTCAAGAAACTATCAGAAAGACCTACTACATCTCCGAACCTACGAGCTTGCGCTCGCATAACTGCGCACGCAGGAAACACAGAAGGAAATTCCGAAGCCAAATCTTTTGAATTTTGAAGTTCATAAATCGGATCATTGATCACTTCGGGTAGCGGCAAAACTTTTTCTCCGGCAAGATCATTGCCGAGGATCAGATCAATTCCTCTAATAGGCAACTGCGGACGTACGGCAATTTTAATAGGACCAGAAACTAGGTCAGACTTGATATTCACATAATGCAAAGGTACTTCAAGTATTCCCAGTTCAATGCCTTGAACCAAGACATTTGAATTACATGACGAATCTTTTGAAAATGGTAACACACTATCAAGTATAAACGATTGAGCTGCTCCGGTGTCACGGAGAATCCGAATTGATTTCATCTCTTTTTGATCAACGAAAGACACTATACCATCAAAAATAAAGGGATCATAAACTGAATCAACCTTTCGGTCATCGAGGTTAATTTTCGATTTCACACGAACAAAACCAACACTTTTAGGATTATCCCCTCTTGGTGACTGGTTTTTCCTTTTAAGTACTGGATACACCACAATCAAATGGCCAAATTCGTGACAGTAGAAGAATTCGTGATTTTCTACTTGATTTGGAACTTAGACAGGGGCAATTTTCACAAAATCAGAACCCCGAGGGCATTTTGTGATTATTTATATTTTACAACATTTCTAGGGGTATTAAGGGGTGCTGAATCCAAATCTGCTGTATATGAAGTTCAAAAATGTCCAAAAATGCCTCAAAATTGAGAAATTCAAAATGGCCGCCACCACCAGGCTGAAATCTATTTTTCAGTATATCTTTTTAACTAAACAAGGTTCAAACATGAAATAAATGTGCTTTTGTAAGTTTTCCTACATGGGCAATTCAATGCCATATTCAGATTTGAGAAGTAATGTGAAGAAACAGCTTAGATATTGCAAATATAGTTGTTTTTAACTATGAATAATTACTCAGTTATTATTATTATTATTATTATCATTACTACTATTATTGTTGATATTATCAGGCTATTTACTTACTTTGTATTTTTTTTGTTAGGTCGAATGTACAAACAAATACAAAAAGTTACAAACTTTAATTAAATGTTCACAGGTTTTCACACATGGGGAATTTAACATCTTGTCCTGATTTAGATCAAGTGTCAATAATCAGCTTGAAAATCACACAAGTATAGAGAAAAAGGTGGTCATTAGTGATAAAGAAGTTGTCAATCAAATAAGATCCAAAAGCAGGAAGATCCATGGGTCATGGTGATATTCATTGAACTATATCCCAGTAGAAGTTACAGTGACAGCTTATTCGCAGTCCTCTTCAATGTTATGGCAAGTGTTGTCAAGCTTCCTGCAGTTGCATGTGTCTATACATTCCATGCAACTCTTTCTGAATAATAGAAGTACAGGTACAAGTACAGGTACATTGGAATACTCTACCAGTCTATCATATTTGTACATTCTTGTACACAATGATCAACTCCAGCTAATTCCCTATACACATACCTGCAGCTGCAGCGTTGGCTGAGGCATCCCTTGGTACACCCACATGAAGTGAACTCCCTGCAAATTCATCATGAAGTTTCATATCATGCGTTCACACTATCAAGCGACAATCTGGAACCAAGCTCACCTGCCACATCCTGATCTTCCTCCAGTGGATGAAATGGGATGGATGCACAAGGAAGGTCAATTAGTGCCACGGCTAATGTCTCTGCCACCTATGCCTAAAGCCTGCAGGGAGTTCACTTCATGTGGGTGTACCAAGGGATGCCTCAGCCAACGCTGCAGCTGCAGGTATGTGTTGATCATTGTGTACAACAATGTACAAATATGATAGACTGCACTGTTAACCCTTGCTGTAAAAAAAAGGGCCAAATTCTGACAATATCATACCTTTTCCCATTAAAACAGTAATATACCATAGAAAACAAAAATAGCCTACAGGGATATACTGTGAATTAACAGTGCTCAAAATCGACACTCAGAGGCTGTTTTCCCAATCACACCCTATACCCTTCATTCACTATTCCCTACATTAGTTCACTAATATAGTCCTCTTGACAGAGTGAATGAAAAGAAGTGAGTGAATTGAGACACTGATGAACACCTGATAAGCATAATCACTGAAGGACAGAGAAACAAGAACAGAAAAAAGAGAAACACAAGAACTACAACTGACTTCCAGCCACAGAGTGTGAAACCAGTTTACGAACCAGTTTAACATTATTTATTTCGTACAAAAGTTATTGTTGATAATTAACTCTTTCACGCATAGTGGTCACTACAGTGGACAGCTATTAAAAAAAAACATTTTCTTGAATTTGCACGGGTTTTTATGGCAAAGTTGCACATCAACCTCTTCATTGGACCCTGGTGCATCATCCTATAAATTGCAACCAACTGGCAAGCCATTGTGTTTCAATTTTTTTTTTTTCTTCTCCAAACGGCTTGCCAGTTGGTTGCAATTTATAGGATGATGCACCAGGGTGTGAAACCAGTTTACGAACCAGTTTAACATTATTTATTTCGTACAAAAGTTATTGTTGATAATTAACTCTTTCACGCATAGTGGTCACTACAGTGGACAGCTATTAAAAAAACATTTTCTTGAATTTGCACGGGTTTTTATTGCTCCGGAATATCCACCCATTCCTTCTATCCTAGAAGATTCTTGTAGGTATAAAAAATATTGCAGCATCAAGCAATATCTAATGAGTCATATCATATCTTTCCAAGTTTTGATTTTAGATTGAGAGAAAACTCTGATTAATCACATGTCCACTGTAGTGGACGTCATGCATCAATGGCTATATTTCAGCTACAATTCATAATTATAATGTGAATATTGTTTTTGAAACTTAAAACTTAAAAACTTAATCTGCAGTGACTTTTTTTTACTGTAAATAAATGTATTTGTATTATTAGAATGTAATTTTCATTGACATCGAAAAAAGTAATGTGATTACATAATGTATGACACTTGTAATGCATTGCTTTACTTGTTAGAAAAGTAATCTGATTTCGTAATGCACGTTATTGTAATGTGTTTTTTTACTCATAACATCAAAAAGTAATCTGATTACGTAATGCATGTTACTTGTAATGCGTTTCCTTACTCATAACATCAAAAAGTAATCTGATTACGTAATGCACGTTATTGTAATGCGTTTCTTTACTCATAACATCAAAAAGTAATCTGATTACGTAATGCATGTTATTTGTAATGTGTTTCTTTACTCAACATCAAAAAGTAATCTGATTATGTAATGCATGTTACTTATAATGCGTTTCTTTACTCATAACATCAAAAAGTAATCTGATTAGGTAATGCACATTACTTGTAGTTAATTACTTGTTAGATCAAAAAGTAATCTGATTAGGTAATGCATGTTACAATACATTACTCGTAACATTAAAACAAAACTGATTACGTAATGCATGTTATTTGTAATGCGTTTCTTTACTCGTTACATCAAAAAGTAATCTGATTAGGTAATGCACATTACTTGTAGTTAATTACTTGTTAGATCAAAAAGTAATCTGATTAGGTAATGCATGTTATAATACATTACTCGTAACATTAAAACAAAACTGATTACGTAATGCATGTTACTTGTAACACATTACTTTACTTGTAACATCAAAAAAGTAATCTGAATGCGTTATGCATGTTACTTGTAATGCGTTACCCCCAACACTGATCATTTCAGATGAGATTGAAAAAAACGTATCGCTAGGTTTTCTCAGAGGAGGGCTATGATAGAAATGTGCATGTCCATCTTGAACATAATCAGAATTATCAGCTAATAAGGGTAAATATCCATACTCTGGTGCACTGGAGGGAGCATCTGAGTGGTTTCCACAGTTGTACCTTGACAGGCTATAGAAAATTCTGATGGAATCACGTCCTCATGTTCTGATATCAAAGATACGCGATGTGAGTAGTACTTACCAGGGACCTTATGTCAAAATGATGAATGACTTTGACCTTTGACCTTTTGACAGGTTGAACTTCCGGTGACCTTTTGATTGATGGGTTGAACTTCCGGAATGAGGTCATGGGATTAAATATCATCTAAAATAATTAAACTAAAGTTGAAAACATACTGGTCTTTAAAACTATATAAATTATATAATATAAATGAAATGGTTATAAAATAATTTAACTAAGGTTTAAAACACACTGTTCTTTAAAAGTGTATAAAATAAAAAGCTACTAAAACCAATTCTTTCAGTTTAGATAAACAAAAAGAATATAAAATCATCTTACATTATTTTAGAGAGAGTTGAAGAAGCTCTTAACACATCAATGTCCATACAATGTCCATACCATTGATGTCCACAAAAAATTGCAATGAGTCTCTCAACCAGAGGCCCCAGCTCGTGTGTGTCAAAGCAGGGGTAGGGGTGCGCGCGTGTCTGTGTGTGTGTGTGTCAAAAAGTAAAGGAGCCATGCGCGTGTCTGTGTGTGTGTGTGTGTGTGTTAAACATAAATCAGAGTGGTTCTCTCTCACACCAGCGTCTCTGACTCAGAGGGGGTGTATTCAGTGATGAGATGAGACATGGTGAATGTTGTGTTAGGGCTAAAATTATTTCAAAGTTTAAATGATATCTTTTAAAAAAATATTTGTTTCATAACATATAGATGTCCATACATCCTATGAATGAGATTGCAGTTGTAATAGAAAAGACTGTTTTTTCCTGAATGCCTCTCCAGTGCACCCCCGGCCTGTGCACGCGCGCGTGTCTGTGTCCGTGTGTGTGTGTCTGCGCTCGTCCCCCATTTCTGACAGGAGCTGCTCCGCTCCTTCGCATTCCTGAGCACAGTGAAAGTGATAATAATGTTTTATATTTCACACAAATAATATAATATACAATAATATCTTGCTAAAAATCTACTGAAACCAATTGTTTTAGTTTAGATGAATAAATAAAATTCATCTCACGTTTAGAGAGTTACGACTCTTGAACTTACGTGTTCAAGAAGCTTTTGAGAGCTATAAATCACAGAGTGGTTCTCTCTCACACCAGCGTTTGATAGTCTCTGACTCCTAGGGTTTATTCAGCGATCAGAATGAGACATTGTGTTAGGGCTAAATTTATTTCAAAGTTTAAATGATATCTTTATAAAATGTTTTTTAATTAAATTTAATACATTATTAAAAGTCGTAATAATGTTTTTAAATTCAATACATTATTAAAAGTCTTAATAAAAAATTCTCTCAAACAGAGGCCCCCGCTTGTGTCTGTCAGCAGGCCGACGGGGGCGCGCGTGTGTCTGTGTGTCTATGCGCGCGCCCTCTGCATTCTGACATCCCCTCCTTCGCATTCCAGAGGTAACAGTGAAACTGTGAAGTGTATCTCACACTAACTAAAGTTAAAAAACATTCTGTTCTTTATAAGTATATAAAAAATATCTGCTGAAACCAATTGTTTTAGATAAACAAAAATAATAAAATCCATCTTACATAAAACATTCTATTCTTTAAAAGTATATAAATTATATAATATAATACAAAATTATATAATATAATACAAAATCACAGAGTGGTTCTCTCTCTCTCTCTCTCTCATTTAAAAGCATAACCTTAAAAGTTTACATTAGAAATTTTAAAAGATTGATTAAATGATATCTTTAAAGTTTCAATACATTCATATCTTCTATTTATTTTAGAAGACTTATGTATGATATAAATTATTTTGCTTAACGGTAGGGGTGACCCCGAATAGTCGAAGATTTGATGCTTCGATTGGAGGAGCCTGATTCGACTACCGATCTCATGGTCGAATCTTCGCAGAGGTGTTATGAAACGAGGATCATGCCACTTTGGCTATATGAGGGCGCTCAATGTCTGATTTCACATAGAACTACCGGTTTTATGTCATATACGTTAATATTCACCCTATTATGATAATGCTGTATATAAAAAATGTGCAAAGAAAGAAGCTTTTAATAAATATTTTTTTAACGTGCGTGAATAAATCAAAACACCCCGTGACAGATTTAAGTTTCACTTTCAATCCGTGACCGACAGAGCGTCTTGACGCGCGGCAAGGATTTAAATCTTTAACAATGTCTGGGATAAGAAAATCTAAAGTGTGGATGTACACCATCAGAAAGGATATTCTCCAAGGCTGGATTTAGCATCAGGAAAACCATGATCGCACTTCTGCCGGCCAACGTTAACAAGTTGGTTTTCCACAGGACATTCTAAAATGCTTAACGTGAAAAAAGCTTTTAAAACGCTTAAAATGCACTTTTAGGGGCCGATCACACCTGACGTGTTTTTTTGCTGTGAGAGGCGCCTATTTTCAATTGGTTTCCTATGGCAGCGAGCGTTTTACCGCCTGCTACACCTCGCGTTTTCGAACCTGAAAAACGTCTCGGGTTACGTTTGTAACCCTTGTTCCCTGAGGAGGGAACGAGACACTGCGTCGTTGGAAACGACTCTTTGGGGACGCTCCCTTAGCGTGCGCCTCTGAAGTATGAATGAAACTAATCCAATCCTGATTGGTGTTGCGTCATGACGTAACATGTGACGGCATAACCGGATGCATAAAAGTGACGCTGGCACACACACACATTAGACTCGCGATGAAGCAAGCCGCTCCTAGGCATCGAGGGGCGTGGCAAGACGACGCAGTGTCTCGTTCCCTCCTCAGGGAACAAGGGTTACAAACGTAACCCGAGACGTTCCCTTTCGTTAGGGAACTCGAACTGCGTCGTTGGAAACGACTCTTTGGGGAACGAATGCCCACTAGGCCACGCACCGAAAAAGGCCTGCCCTAGAGTGAAACTGATCTCAGACACTAAGCTACGACTAGAGCATACGTGCGCCAGGCGTACTAGGGAGGTGCAGACTATTAAACCTGATAAAATGTGCAGGGTAGCCCACCGGCTGCCCCACAGATCTCCTGGAGGGGCACTCCCGAGGACACCATGCCTCTAGTAGAATGAGCCCTTACGGCCAAAGGTGAAGGCAAATTGTGCACCTTGTAGGCCTACTTATGGTCTGTTTAGCCGGGAGCCCCTATTAGGTGATCCAAAACACACTACAGTAAGTCCGACCTTCTCCAAGAAGAGGACCTCTCAAGGTAAATACTCGGAACTCTGACTGGCAGAGCAAGGAACCTCTCTTATTCTGCCGACACATGTGGTGGAGGATGAAATGATTGCAGGACCATGGACCTAGCCATGTTAGATTGCACTGAAGGCACATAGCTGGTTCTCGGATGCAGGATGGCCATAACTCCGCCGAGGGTAAACCCCAAGCAAGCTGGTACTAATGCCAGGGCTTGGAGATCTCCCAGTCTCTTTATAAGAAGTAGCTAAGAGAAAGGCTATCTTGAACGTGAGGTCCTAGCAAAGCCGACTGAAGGGATTCGAAGGGAGCCAGGGATAAGCCTTCGAGAACCACCGCCAGGTACCAGGAAGGGACCCTGGACCTGACTGTCAGTCTCATCCTCTAAGTACCAATGAGAAATAGTATGACCAGATGGTGCCTCCCCAAAGGCCCAATATTCAGTGGTGCATGGAACGCCGCAATGGCATCCATGTGCACCATCCATGTGGACAGGGAGAGATTCGCAGAGAACAATCTTGAAGAAGCTCCAGAACTGAAGCCACTGGGCAGTTAACTGGGCCTAACTCATGTTCTCTATACCAAGTGGAAAAACATTCCACTTAAGGCCATATAATCTCCTAGTAGACGGAACCCCAGAGATAAGTATGGTTCCGTGCACCCCAAATGATAGAACAGCACAGGGTGGGAATTATACCGCGGCCACGCGGCCATGGCCGCCGTTGCCCTACACTTTGGCCTTCATGCCCCGTGAAAAAAAAATCATCGTACGGCCACAGTGGCCTGTGTGCCCTGGCCCTGTCCAAGTTCCATGTATAAAGCAGAGCATGTGAGCGGAGTGGAGCGGGAGCGAGCAGGGAGCGCGAGCGGGCGGATCTTGGACAGAGCGCAGAGCGGCAATTTCAAAAGGACGGAGCGTCGCCCTATTTCCCGCTCCAGTTTCGCTCCGCTCACACCACGAGTCTGAAGCATGCTCAGTCAAGCCTGACCCTGAATCCATCTGTCTTGCACAGTCATCAACAGTAGACTATTTTCAGTCAAAACTCAGCTCAATAATGGAGTTCAAAAAGTACTTCAAAAAGGAAAATGAGAAGTCATACAGGTGTAGCCTACTATTAATAAGTTGCTCCGGAGTATAAATCGCAACAGTCAAAAAATGCGCCATGAAGAAGAAAAAACACATATAGGCCTAAGTCGCACTGGACTATAAGTCGCATTTATTTAGAAATTTATTTCAAAAAAAAAAAAAAAAAAAACAATGTTACAGACTGGACAGTTCTCCGTTAGGACGTGAGCGCTCTGAAAGCGGCACTAAAAGACTGCTTTATAAAACTTTCACAGAGACCTCAAACAGAAAGCACAAAGCCTGTCTTTAAATTTAATTTCGTTTTGTATTAATTGTATCTTAATTTTAATCAATGTTTCATCAACCAATTGTCTGGATTTAATAAATTAGAAGTGAATATATTAGAAAATAGATAATCACGACACGAAGGCGCCGGCGAAACTGGAGCTTGTCTCATAAATGAACCGAAACTCAGCGTATAGCCTACTTGCCTCACAGACCTGAGACATATATATAAAGCTTGAAATGTCTACTTTTAAACAGAACAATACAAAACGAAAGAAAACAGACTTCTCTCTTATGTAATCCGTTTGAAATGTGCATTTCTCTCTGGCGCGTTCACTACTGCGAAGATCGCGAGTCAGCATCTTTCCAGCCGACACAGACATAAAAAACAAAAAAACTGGTTTATTAGTAAACAATTAAAATGTCTCCTGCTATATTTTACATATTCATAATCATTAATTTTGCCGGTTCGTTGTGACAGCTTTTAGGTGCTTTATTGGCAGCAGCGCCACCCTTACATCGCATCAGCACCGAAAACATAGAGATTCTTTTCTTTTGGGGGCATTTTGTTTGTGTTCAGACTTTCTCAGTTGTTTTTAGGCGCGATATTAGAGGACGCTGCTAATAAAGCTGCTAGTAGGCCCACACATTGGATTCACGTTTATTATTATAGGCTAAAAAAATACCCCAGTTTTTATGCCGTTCGTATCATTTTATTTTGTTGTATTTATCCGCCACACCTTGAAGGCCGGTCCGTGAAAATATTGTCTGATATTAAACCGATCTGTGGCGCAAAAAAGCTTGGGGACCGCTACAAGTGATATACATGTAGATTTTTTTCCTTTTTTGGAGCGAGCGGGGGGCGATTTGAGTGGAGCGCGAAGCAAACTGCGTTGAGCGCTGAGCGATAATGATTGTGAGGGTGTATACCTTCTGGATGAAATGGCGCTCTCTCTCTCTCTCATTAAAAAATGTTTTTTTTTATTAAAAAAGTCATAATCCATGTCTTATTCCAAATTAGGATGTTATGATATCAATCTGAATGGGAAAACCATCAAATTGTTCTCAATGGCCTTTGTGCCCTGTCATATGGCCTTGGTGCCCCTAAAAAAAAAGAAAAGGTGGAGGCCAAATGGCCTTGCCCCTAAAATTACATAATTCCCACCCTGGAACAGCATCTAGGTACTGAGCCCCCTCAGAGGCCAGACCCACAATTTCCACAGCTCTGGGCGAGGATGGAATATAGTGCCCTTTGCCTGAGATAACAGATCCCTCCTCAGAGGAATCTGCCATGGCGGAGCTATTGTTGGAGAATTTCATCTGTCTCATACATGAGTCCAAATGCATGATACAAACATTGAAGGAACTAGGCCTAGGATAAGGGAGGCCTACAACTAAGGGAGAAAGAGAAAACAAAGAATGATGGGAAACACAGGACATGTCAAAAGTGTATGTGAGGATAAGAGTCGTGTGAGGACAAGACAGAAAAACTGGGTGAAAGGTTGAATTGGACTAGAGATGGAAAAGTACCCCAAAAACCATATGCAAAGTCATTGTCAGAAAAGCGCATGCGCCAGTATGGCCACCAATAGGAATTGGACATTAATGCAGGTGTTTCTAATCGTGGCGAAGTGACGAGGAGGAGCAAAAAGAAAGAGATAACTATATGAATGCTAATTGGTGTAAGAAATTATGTTCTGTTCCCAAAAACTTCCACTCCAATATATATATGTATATCAAAATGTTCCTTCACTTAAAAGAGTTTAATTATCATATAGAGAAAATTACATTCAATCTCAGTAATAAGTAAATAATAGTATCACAGAGGGCAACCAACAACCATCTTGATTAAAGGGACTTCAAACAATCTTATCACTTTAACCTTTGACTGTTCTTATTTGAAAGAATAACATAGAACCTTCTGTGGGACACTAGGGACCATGGGGTGTCTCAATTGCATTAACATACAGACCACAGCTGTTGCAAGAAGAGCAACTTCATTTACATTAAGACCAGGATAAAAGGTTTAGGATTGAGTATGTTCGGGGTTCATTCTGATGCCGGTGAACCCAAGGTGCTTTGTGTACCTTGCCACTGCTATGCTGTAATAAACTTCATTTTTGAGATCTTCGACGTCCACTTCATTTTTTCTTACATTGGCGAGCCAGACCCAGTCGACGGATTTCCAACAAAAAAGGGAAAAGGTAAGAAAAAGCTGTTTTCTTTCATTTATGCTGTTTTTGTCAAGGAATTCCTCGTTTTAAAAAAATCTAGAAAAGAAAAATTAAGGACAGAAGAGATCGAATTTGATTTATTCAGTATTAGCAGGAGGAGTTTTAAGCCTATTCCGTACAATTTTGTTTAAGATTCTAACGTAACTGAATAAGCCCGAAGCAGTGTGGTGGCAGAGTTGTATTGGAATTGTTGTTTCTAAAGTAATTGAAACAAAGTGCTTAAGTGTAAAGTTTCTAAAGTAACTGAAATTTGGTGTTGGTCTCTTATAATTCTGTTAAGATTCTAAAGTAATTGAATAAACCCGAAGTACTGTGGTGGCAGAGTTATATTAGATTGGTTGTTTCTAAAGTAACTGAAACAAATGTATATGTTTCTAACATACTTGAAACCGATTGGGAAGTGGTAATGATTCTGAGGAAATTCTAAAGTAATTGAATAGACCTGACGCAGTGTGGTCACAGAATTATTTCACAACGATTGTGTGTTAAAGTGTAGGCTAGTGAGTCCGATGCGCTGTGACTCGGTGAAGTTTAAAACAAGAACCCGAAGTAGTGTGGTTTTGCCCGACGTACTGTGGCAGTGTTTTAAATTGGATAAATATTGTTTAAGCCCGAAGTACTGTGGCTAAGTAAATTATTTTAAGAAAATAACATAAAACCCGACGTAGTGTGGTTTTGTCCGACGTACTGTGACAGTGTTGCATTTCTTAACTGTTTTGCGTAACGAAATTTAAAGACCAATGGATTGTGGCTGTGGTTAAGTTTAGAAGCCTCAGGTAGTGTGGCTATTTTGATCATTTGTGTCCGAAGTACTGGAGCTGTGAATAATTAGACTAACGGATATCTTAAAGGAACTAGATAACGTGTAGTCATTTAAATCAGACTTTGTGAATAACTATTAGATCACGAGATATTTTAAAGCTTGATAAGACTTTGAAAATGGAAGAAATTATTGTTAAATACATCGCTAATCACGGTTCTCAGGGAATGTTTGACGGAATAGAGAATATTGTTGATAAACCGTACAAGTGGGCTATCTCTAAGTTTGAAAATGATCCCAAAATGCCTAAGAACAAAAATGGGAAAATTGCTAATGCACTTCAAGCACTTTTTGCTTCATACAAAGTAACTAGGAGGAGAGTAGATGAGTTAGAGGCTGAAAATGAGCGACTCAGTGTTGGGGTAATTTCTACAAAAAATTACCTGGCTAGTGAAACGATATGGAAAGAAGAAAAGGTCAAGATGCAGAATGAGATTTCACTTCTTAGAACTAACAATAGTATGCTTAAATCATCTGTGGAAACATTGTCTAAAAATTTGGAGGAAGCGAAGGCGACTTGTCAGTTTATGATAAAGAATGGCTCAACAGAGAAAAACCCTAGTAAGACATTGTTAGGTGTCACGTTGTGTAACCCAGTTCCAGAGATGCCAGATTTGCAGGAAGACAGCGCTGAGGGTTTGGAAAAATATTATCAGTCATTCAGTAGACAATACTCTGACTGTAGAGTTAGATTTCCGATGGCACCAGTTCATTCTACTACGACTATGCGTGCTAGTGAAGGAAGGGAGGAACCAATGACCACCACCATAGTCCGAGGATTTAATCCAACTGAACTAGATGCTGTGATCAAGAATATTGGGAAATTTGATCCTGCCAAACAAGATCCATTAGATTTTCTGAAAAACTTGGAGGAATATACTGAAGTTTACAATTTTACTGATGGTGATGCGTGCGTTTTGTTAAGAATGTGCTTGCCTGAGACTTTGTCTGGAGCCTTAACTCAGAAAGTAAAGGACAGAAATGCTAATAAGTCGGAGAGGAAAAAGGCACTGCTTGAAGTCTTAGGTGTGATGTCAGTAAATTGGAATAAAATATCTGAGATGCACATGAGGAAAGGGGAGCATCCAGCAGCATTTTCAGAACGATTATTGGAGATGTTTAAAACTTTCAGTGGCAATCCGGACATTACTAAGAATGATGTCACTTTCAAGTCTGCCTTGATTAACAAATGTGACAAACTCACCCGGTCTGCTGTGACAATCCATGTGACACCACTATCTGAATATAATGACATTATTGCTAAAATGACACAGTTTTACAACAATAATGTTCATGCAAATAGTCAAATGAAAGCTGCCAAATCTAGACATCCAGTTGCTGCCTTTGGCGAGAAAGAATGTTCTATTACATTGCCTAATGGTTTCTATCAGGGAACAAGGAGATTTGCAAGAATAAATTCAGAAGGTGTTATTCTTTGCTATGCATGTGGAAAAGCTGGTCACATTGCTAGACATTGTCAAGACAGTGAGAGACCTCTTCAAAACTTTGTCTGTCATGCATGTGGAAAGGATGGTCACATTGCAAGGCACTGTTTAGAGATAAGAAAGAAAGATAAGGAGGTTGTTTGTTTTGCTTGTGGAATGATGGGGCACAAGGCAAGACAGTGTCACTTTTCACACAAAAGAAAGATGGGCTATAGTGGTTTGCTTAAGAAAATAGAGAATGTAGAGAAAGGTTTACTATCAAAAGGGGGGGGGGGGGGGGGGGGTGATTCTTTATGATTCTTTATGATTTTTGATTCATTATGATTTTTTTTTTTTGCATTGATATGTAGTTATAATTTTTTATAAATGTTTAAATGACATCAATTGTAAAGTGAAATTTTATGACATTAATGATGTTTGATGTTTATTTGATTAAACCTTTGACTTTAATGTTTTGAATGTGAAAAAATGATTGTGGGGAAAAGGGGGGGCAACTTCTTTTTGATTATCATTTCAGATATAAGCATAAAGATGTTTGCCTGAAAGGAGTAACCTCATGTAGAAACATGACATGGTCGTTTGAAGGACGAGAAGGAAGTACTGTAGAACCAGTGGAGCCAGGGGATTTTCTCATGAAAAATGAAAGAATATAGAGATTTCCAGACCTGCAAAATCATGAACTGCAGGCCTAAAAGACCTAAAAACCTTGAAACCCACCATGGGATGGATGGAACTGATGAAGAGGCACAGACTCGAACAACACCAGTGACTGCTTCTTCTAGAGGGACTTATGGTCCAAGTGGAAAAGAATGGACAATGAGAAGAGAAAGAAAAGGAGATTTCAGAAACAAACCATTTCTGAGACTATGGACAACAGTCTTTCCACAGAGGGAAAACAAGTGGATAAAGGATGTCCACACGGACAAAATGATACACACACACACACGCATGCACGCACGCACACACGCACGCACACACACACACACTATATTGTCTATTGATTGTTGATTATTTGAGTTATCAAAACTAATCAATATGCTAACATCACTGATGTGAACACCACTGAACATCTGACATTGTGAGAGCCCAACAAGGCCTTGAAGAAAGACAAGATTTTTACAAAACAAATGCATGATGGAGATATGGCCTATTCTGGTTTAATTTGGAATGTAACCTTTAAAACGGCTATATGTGTATGTATCTTTCTTATTATTTGCCAATGCATTATGTTATGTGTTCTATGTTTAAACATTAGATTATAGATTGATGTATACGTTCTATGTTTAAACATTAGATTATAGTTAGATTATAGATAATTCCATGATCAATATTGAATGTTCCAAGTGGATATGATGGTTCTTGGTTACCTCGTATAAAAAATAAAATAATAATAATACATTTCATTATCACAAACTATGATAATTTTGCTCAAGTGAAGTAGAGCCATAACTCAGTGTGCAGGAGGCGTAGATCCCGAAGGCGGGTAAGATTCTCTGATGGCCATAGATGGGAACGACCTAAGCCATGGGCTACGCCGCCACTGGGGCACCTGCCCACCAGGTTTCGGGAGGTGTTATCTACGAAAAGGGAGTGGTTGTGATGCTACTTTGGGCCAAGAGCATCAAAGGGGGGTCTGTAAGAAATTATGTTCTGTTCCCAAAAACTTCCACTCCAATATATATATGTATATCAAAATGTTCCTTCACTTAAAAGAGTTTAATTATCATATAGAGAAAATTACATTCAATCTCAGTAATAAGTAAATAATAGTATCACAGAGGGCAACCAACAACCATCTTGATTAAAGGGACTTAAAACAATCTTATCACTTTAACCTTTGACTGTTCTTATTTGAAAGAATAACATAGAACCTTCTGTGGGACACTAGGGACCATGGGGTGTCTCAATTTCATTAACATACAGACCACAGCTGTTGCAAGAAGAGCAACTTCATTTACATTAAGACCAGGATAAAAGGTTTAGGATTGGGTATGTTCGGGGTTCATTCTGATGCCGGTGAACCCAAGGTGCTTTGTGTACCTTGCCACTGCTATGCTGTAATAAACTTCATTTTTGAGATCTTCGACGTCCACCTCATTTTTTCTTACATTGGACACTAAGTGAGGTAATTGGACACCAAGTGGTGAGAAAAAAGGTATAAAACATGAGTGCAGACCATTGTAAGATCAGATGTCCGGATGGCCAGCCGGCTTCTCACTTTGTTGTTTGTACAATAAAGTTAATTCTTCTGGGACCTGAAACTTAGACTCTGAAAGATTTTTTGAAGACCTGAACCAGACATTGAAGACCTGAACCAAAGATCGTGAACTGGCCACAACATAATTGGCGAACGCCAGCCAGGAGGAAGGAAGGAGAGCAGCTGTGGTGTGGGCCCCTGGCGGAGAGCATACAAAACAAAGGCGCCAAAATAAAAAGGTAAGCAGTTTTTGCTTATATTTTGTTTTGTGTGGTCACTGCTGGTAAGCTATCACCATGGTTGGTAATTATTTTAACCCTCTGGGGACCAAAACCGCGCCCGCGCGTTTTGCTCGTTTTTTTTTTTTAGCAATGAAAATAAACACTAAATGCTCTGTTAATTTTGATCTTTCATTTTCGTGTAATACATCAATCGATTCTGTTCAGTTTCTATTTTTTTTCTGTATACTCACAATAAAAATAAAGTGTTTTGCTTTTTGACAAATAAAGAAAAATTAACATGATGCGATTTCTGCCTTCTCTCTGTCAGTAAACTCCCATTTGAAACGCGTTCGAAAATGATCTATAACTCCGCGAAAATTCAGTCAAACAGGCAAACAGACCCACGGGCATAAAGCTTGAGATCGCATCTTTTAAATTAAGTAATTTATATAAAAAACAAATATTCTCAGCTTCTGTAATCTGTACAAAAAGAGAGCGACTCCAGTCGAGCTCATTACGAGCCATTCAAAAGTAATTTGACCACTCCCCGGAGAGCGCGTGCTATTCAAACGCAAATTCTGAGAACGCCCACATCAGCTGTAAACCAAGCGCGTTGCAATCGAGTGAGGCATAATATAGCCTACCTTATGGAGAAAAGTTTCATCAGAACAGTGCTGATATGAGGAGCAATATCTCCTGATATGAGGAGCAGATCCCGCTGAGGAGTGAGGTAGGCTGTTTTCTTTTCTCAAGTGTTGATGTGGAATAACGTTATGGAATAACGTTAGTGTAGGCCTATGCAAACCGCAAAAAGATGAATCGCATTTCTATAATATGACTCGCCTTTCTGTGAGATGAATGAAGGGTACATATTTGTAAAGACTGTTTAGCCTAAATATGAATCGCGCGTCTGTGTGTGAAAGAATAAACTGCTTTGCTATAGCCTGCTGAGATGAGTAAAAATCGACTGGAATATGTTGAAATAAAATGTATTTGTATAAGCAACGTATTAAACTGCAAATTAGCATTTATATGCCCTAATATTTCATAAAAACAACGTTACAGTCAGTCACTTGTTGACTAGATTTGGGTACAGTTTTTAGGCTACTGTAGAATATACTGCCACATCAAATAGCCTAAGCTTTTGTTTAGCAATTTCTGCTCATATCTAACGTTATATATATATAACTATATTATTTATATATATTATAAATATTTATATATGTTATATATATATATATATATATATATATATATATATATATATATATATATATATATATATATATATATATATTTGCTATATTCAAAATAATGAATACATATGATAAAATGTTTTTTCTTTTTCTTTTTTACAAAGAAAGAGTACACACGAAATATTGTTGAAATTGTAATTATTGTTGTAATTGTAACATTTTTAATAAAATAGCAAAACATATTTACAAGATAGATGTAAGCGAAATCTTAAATGGTCAACATAAGTCTTCTTCTAAATACATCTTTTGTCCTTGCATTGTGGCTCAGTCAGTGTCACACCTGAATGAATGGCTAATTATGCAGAGTCATTATGCAGAGTGGGTGGGACATTGTAATCTAAGGTGTAAACTACTCCTCCCCCTCGCATATTGGCTTTCCAAGCAAAACCTGTTTTACACCATTTAAATCAATGTATTTTTTTTTTTTGTGAACGATAAAGCAAGACTATTTTCACATAATTTTGAAGCTAGAACTCAAAGGGAAAACATCCATTAGTCAAAAGTCTTGTGGACACATATTTAATATGTGTTTTGTGGTCTTAATTCAGCAACTTTCATTTTAATTTTTTCCAATAACCACGCATAAACATTATTCTCTTAAAAATACAAACATCTACATACACGTTGCTCGCATATTATGGTAGCCCTGTTTGTGCTATATAGAGTGAATTTACACCTTTGCCATTAACATGTTTATAAATAACTGAAAAAAGCACAAATGTCAGAGCATGTCAGAACATCTCAAGGACCCCAAAAACAGCTTGGTCCCCAGATGGTTAAATACTCCTCCTCCAAAAGAACCTAGAAAGGATAAAATAAATTAAAGAAAGAGGAAAGTCTGATTTTCGGGTCCTAGGGAGAAAACGTATGCAAAGTCTTTGTTTGTGTTAAGCATGTTTGTTTGTTTGTTTTAAAAAACGCGAGAAGTGCGTGTAGTGTGAGAAAGTGCGCTACGTGGCGTGAGAAAGTGCGCCATAGTGAGTGAGAAGTACTCACATGTTTGTTTGTTTGTTTTAAAAAACGCGAGAAGTGCATGTAGCGTGAGAAAGTGCGCTACGTGGCGTGAGAAAGTGTGCCATAGTGAGTGAGAAGTACTCACATATATGTTTGTTTGTCTTAAAACGCGAGAAGCGCGTGTAAGCGTAAGAAGTACGCTACAGTGACGTGGAGATTGCGTCACAGTGACGTGGAGATTGCGTCACATATTATGTTTGTTTGTCTTAAAACGCGAGAAGCACGTGTAAGCGTAAGAAGTATCCCACTGAGCACAGACACGTCCAAACGACGTCATTACAACGTCTTTGTCGAACGTTCAGAAGACGTCCACTGAGTAGCCAGAATGAAAGTTTTTATGACGTCTTTTTTAGACGTCTTTTTGACGTTCAATGTTGACGTCCAAGTGACATAAAAAGTCAGCGTTCAAAAGACGTCCAATGAAGAGTCAGCTTGAACGTCTTTTTTAGACGTCTTTTTGACGTTCACTGTTGACGTCCAACTGACATAAAAAGTGAACGTTCAGAAGACGTCCACTGAGGAGCCAGAATGAAAGTTTTTATGACGTCTTTTTTAGACGTCTTTTTGACGTTCAATGTTGACGTCCAACTGACATAAAAAGTGAACGTTCAGAAGACGTCCGCTGAGGAGCCAGAATGAAAGTTTTTATGATGTCTTTTTTAGACGTCTTTTTGACGTTCAATGTTGACGTCCAAGTGACATAAAAGGTGAACGTTCAAAAGACGTCCAATGAAGAGTCAGCTTGAACGTCTTTTTTTAGACGTCTTTTTGACGTTCACTGTTGACGTCCAACTGACATAAAAAGTGAACGTTGAGAAGACGTCCGCTGAAGAGCCAGAATAAAAGTTTTTATGACGTCTTTTTTTAGACGTCTTTTTGACGTTCACTGTTGACGTCCAACTGACATAAAAAGTGAACGTTCAGAAGACGTCCGCTGAAGAGCCAGAATGAAAGTTTTTGACGTCTTTTTTAAACGTCTTTTTAGCGTTCACTATTGACGTACATAGTGAACGTTCATTAGACATCTCTTTTAAATGTTGATTTTTGATGTCCAAGTAACATCTTTACAATATTGTAAATGAAAGTTTTCACAACGTCATTTCAACGTCACTTACAGACGTCTAAAGAACATTCATACAAAATTTTAAGATGCACAAACGAAATTAGCTTTACTATTAGCTTTATTAAACCATGTTTTGGTCATCAAACAGGCTTTTGTTCCAAGGTTGGATGACAACATGGTATTCAATAAAACTCATTCTAGTCATAGTAAAAGCAGTGTGCAGAACTACTGCTTTAAAATTGTAAATAATAAATTAATACCTATCCCTTTGATGCACCTGTCTAAAACATGCAAATACTTTTTAGTAGCCTTATATTTTTGCAATTGGAAATAAGTGACATCTGATTATTGATTAAAAAAAAAGCAAAAATAGTTTGAAATGACAATTTTTTTCCATCTTTAATGAGGTTTTCAGCAAATTATGAACAGGCTGATAAATAAAACAACTCTAATGGTTACACTGAACTGCCAAGTGAACAAAAAACAAATTACTCCAGACCAAGATTGGGGGTGGGTGGTTGGAAAGGGGGAGAGAGACATAAAGTCCCCTAAACTAGAAATAAACACACGCGCCTTACAGTACTCATGTAAAATTCCTCATTATTTCCACCCCTGTATGCCCTCCACGGCACGTTTAAGATGTTCTGCTGCATGATGCTTGATTGTAGCCTCTGTAGCTTCTTTATCCCATTTTATGACTGCAGCTGCAAGAGTTGAACAAAAACAAAAAATCCATAAGTAACATTGCAAGTTAACATACAATATTTTTATACCGGCTCATTGTTTACAAGCGTGGAGGAGGATTGTTCAAATTTATTGTATGTTGAATGACATATTTATGGATTTTTGTCAGTTTATTTAAAATGGTTTGTATTAGTCTTCGCAAGTTCACTTTGTAAACAACGGGGCGGTACTTCTGCCTACGTCCAGCATGAAACTGCATTGATTTGGACTTCAACAATTTGGTTACCGTTGAAGTCCATTGTGTGGAGAAAAATCCTGGAATGTTTTCCTCAAAAACTTAATTTCTTTTCCTCTGAAGAAAGAAAGACATGAATATCTTGGATGGCATTGGGGTGAGTAAATTATCAGGAAATTTTCATTTTGAGGTGAACTAATCCTTGAAGTGGCAATACTACAGTGACCAATGGTGACTGGTGTGGTATATGGCAGCAAACAAATGACTGAAAATGGGTTCTGTAAACTCGCGTCGCTGTATGTTAGGAAGGTGTAAGACTGCAATAGACAGTGGCCTTGGGTGACAAGATATTTAAGATAGCAATCATGAATTGAGAGAGACTGCATATAATAAAATTTCTCAAGCACAGCCCAAATGTAATGCTTTTGGATACTATAACTTCCATTTTAGCAAATACTAGATTACTTGTAGATGAGTTTAGAAAGAGGTAATCCAGTGAAGTATCCAGCTCCAGCGTTATCAGTTCTGCTGTCAGTACTGGAGAAATTGAGAAAATGCACTTACTATTTATTAATGAAATATAGATGTTATCTTGCAAATTCCATCTTTGCCAGCCGTTTCTATACGAGATAATATTAAATCATCTGTCTATGATGCATTTTTGATATTTGCAATGCAGAAGAGAGTTGTTGTAAAATGCAGTCTCTACTGTTGCATTGCGGTTACTTGTTTGATAATAAAAAAGAGCTATTTAAGTAAGGGATAATGTAAAGCAAGGCGGATGTTATAGCGAATACAACCCCGCAGGCTGATGCGGAGGGGTCTTGAATCTGCCTGAAGTGGTTGTATTCGCTATAACAACCGCCTCGCTCTACATTATCCCGCTTATTACATGGCTACCCACCAAATAAATTAATAATTTGACATAAAAAATTGATTTAAAAAGGAGTTTATTCATTTAAAAAGGATTGTATTGCTTCTGCTAAAGAAAATACTCCGTTACGTCTCTACGGTTAGAATCCTGCGTCTATAGCAAACCTGTTTTTCATGGCAACGGTGTGTTATACTTAGCAGATGTGTTATCAAGAAATAACACACCGCTTTCTACATTAGAGTTCAACCAAGCCATGTAATAATGGACAATAATTTCGAGCAAGGGACGCTGTTTCCAACTTCAAGGTGGCTTATGTGTGTGCGCACCGAAACCGACCGCAACTAGACAAGGAAATTATATTTTAGGCTTTGTGTGCGCATTTAACCATCAAATACACAACAAAATATGTCAAAATGACCGGATTGGAGAGTATTCACTTAAACAGTTCATATCTTAAATTGGTGTAAATAGTTTGGAGAAAAGGGGAGATTGGTATTATTTGATCTGCATTCAGTCTAATAAACCTTCTGATGATGGCATCATTAATGTGAATCAAACAAAAGGCAAAGAGAAAATACTCACAGCCCTTGAATGATTAACTTTGTCTTGATGAATTGTCTTAATGCTTACCCTCACTTTTGTCTATCTGAGTGCTTTTAATTTATTAAAATAGAACAATGTAAAAAAAAAAGTAAAAAAAAAAGAAATTAGTTCATTGTGTTTTTAAACTTTATGCATGTAGCATGTGCTTTTCAATTTGCAATTTTTTTAAAAGTTTGTTCAGTAGGTTACCAGTTTAAAAAGTACAATTGGGTATCATTTTATTATAATAATACTAACATAATTTGTGTACCTTTACCTTTCAAAAGTTTTAGTCGTCTCCAGAGGCAGTTTCTGCTTCTTCACCTTCCCCTTCATATTGAATTTTGCCATCAGCCGGTTGGTAAAGAGCCTGAAGAAACAAATTCACCATTTAGAAATTACATGTGTGTGGTAATCTACAGGAACTGTAGCATGGGTGAGAGTGCCAAGAGTGAATTAAAGAAATGGGGGCATGGGACACTGTTGTTTTCTGGAATCGATTAAACAAACCTCTTAGAAGTGACCATTTGCTCTGAGAAAGACCTCCCAGAGTATCTTGAGATTGGCCTTTGAACATTTTCAGAATCTGAAAGACAAAATTTGTCAAATATTACTTTATTGTTCGTAATAGTGGATATAGCTCTTGTAGCAAGTTGTGTGCCCATATAACTCGAGCAACCCCAGTGCAGAGCTCCTGCCTCTGTTGTACTGAGCGGACAGTGTAAAGATATCTAGGCTATATACTTCTGGCAAGGGCTGCACGATTTGGGGAAAATGTCATTGTCATTGGAATTATTGAGGTCAATATTGTGATTGAGATATGCAATCACGATATAATAAACAAATGGTTTCATGAGTCAACTTGCTTGGTTCTCAAGGAAAATGCACACACAGATTATTGATGATAATGCTGAAATGTGTATTTCTCGACTCACACTAGCAACAACAACTTAATTATTGATAATACCTATAATGATCAATAAGCCATTGATGACTGGATAAAAACTCTTAAAACTTAATTGTAGCTAAGAAGACACACCTAAGAAGACTGCTGACAAGAAATGTATACACACACACAGACACAGTATATTGCTTTTAATTTATTTAGCATATAGTTAACAAAATAATACTAATATAAATGAAAGTCAAAAGCCCACAGTCATACCTGGAAACAAATCCTGTTCAAATAGGATATATGGGCCATTCTACAGAATTGGTTTAAAGTTAAACAAATTTTTATGCAAGCAAATTTTATAATATCCAATGTAAACATTTCTAGTAATTGTGCAGTTAATCATCATATTGTATTTTCAGACAGGTTTGGAATATTTATCCTCTCCCCAAAATTGTGACTAATGAAACACAATAATATGAAAGTCAACAACAATTACAATTTTAACTATTCCAAGTGTAATTTTTCCTTTGTAAAAAGCATAAATTTTATCATACGTATTTCAAAGTTAAGGATTCATTAGTATTGTCTAAAAACATTCATATTTCGTCTCAAGCATATATATTTTATGATACATTAATATAGGGCGTATACATTTTAATTTGCAGTGTAATAGCATACGTTTAAAACATTGCATTTTATTTAAACAACATATTTCATGAACATATTTCAGCAGATTTTTACTCATCTCAGTATTGCAATATAGTTAAGGAAAAGCTAAACTATAATAGCGTTACGTTCATGTAAAAATAGCATGTTGTAATTGTAGTAAACGAGCATCTGAGCCGTTCATTCACGCATACAAACGCGATTCATATTAGAACAAAGATATTTACGTTTGAATAGCGCGCGCTTTCAGCGGGTGATTAGCAGATAATGAGTTGACGTCTCTCTTTTTATATAGATTACATAAACAGAATATTCTCTTTCGTTTTGAATTAGATAATTAAAAAGTAAACACTTAAATTATTATAAAGATTACTCTTGACAGTGTGTATTTGCTGAGTTTTGCTTACGTTTAGAGACCTGCTCCAGAAAAAAAGTTCATGTAGAAGGAGAGGCAGAAAGCACACAAAAGCATAATGTTTTGTTTCGATTGTAAGTGGACACATAAAAAAGACATTTTACAGTTTATTTTTCCATATTTCAAGTCTGTATGACCATAAATGACGGAGTATTTTAAGTCTATTTTGCTGCTATGTGAAAAAAAAAAAAGAAAAAAAAAACAGCAGAACGCGCGGGCGCATTTGTCGACTTTTCGGTTAATGTGCCCGCGCAAATTGCCGCAGTTTTAAGAAGTTTTTCAAGGTATTAGGGGGCATGTGTGACTTCCAATTCATCTGATATCATCTCTCAACTGAATAACATATTAAATTAATTTTTTTTTAATGTTTACTTACCTGTTTTAGGGTTTTAGTCCAATTAAGGCAGTGTCTCTCTCCACGTGTCAGCAGCCTCTTTCATCGGCAGGATACTTTTCCTGGTGACTTTGCAGTGTGACGTGCGATTCTTCTTCTTTGATTTTTTAACGGCGGTCGCAAACTGTTTTAGTGCATTACCGCCACCCTCAGGTTATAAATGATCTCTGGCTTACATGCTATGTCATTATACGAAATAAATAAATAAAACAAATGATTTTATCCAGCTTGGTAGCTCTTAGAAACTAAAAATAAATATTACATTATTTTATGGCCTGATGATTTATTTAATATTTCTTTTAAAATCCCTCCCATGCCCTAAATTTTCCTCTTCACTATGCTATCATATTTATTACACATCATAACAATACTCTGCTGATCAGGTACATTGCAATTATTACATAAACCAGTATCATGCTTCCCTATTAGATGCAGAGTTTTGTTTGGTCTAGTGTGCCCTAACTGTAACCTTGCAATGATTTCCCCCTTCGTACCCCAACTTAAGGGTTTATAAACATAGTTCCCCTCCCTTGTTTCCTCTATTCTATTGTTCCTGCCACATTCTCATAACTTCTTTCTTTATTATCGATTTAGCTTCTGATTTTCCTTCTTTGCTGTATATTGAAATATTTTGTGCTAGGGTTAGGGTAACCCTAACCCTAACCCTAACCCTAACCCTAATCTCACACATACGTATTTGCTATATTTGTTCATCAGTACAGGATTCTGTGTCCTCCAATGACATCAGGACATTTTGTGATGAGATATATGTGCTAAATCAACATTGAATTAGGAGTCTTTACAAAAACAAAAATACACATATGATCCCACTCCAACATTTTTTATATAAATCTGTAACATTTTAGGCCCTTTGTGGGCTCAACCCTATTTGGAAGATCCAGAGAATCATGAAGCGTGCTCTGCACCACTTGATAGTGGGTTGTAATTCTACTGAATTGCTTTTAATGCTGGAAATGTGCATGCACTGTGCAAGTTTGAGCACACATTCACATCCAAAATTTCACAGTTTCTATTACTTAATCCATATATCAAATAAATAATTGATTCATTTTAGAATGATTGCATAATATCAACTTATTATGCAATATCATTTGCCATTTTCATAATAATGTGATTATTTTAATTTTTTTATTTACCAGTATTTCGTATGACTATTTGTCAAAAAACTTTTTGCATTTCACAATGACACATTTCAGATTGGTTCAGATACTGAAATAGTCTTCTGTCCAAAAGGAGTCCTGGCTTTCTTGCACATCCATACATATCCACAGTAAGGGTCCCTATTCAGATGTTCGATATTAAACCAAATTTGCACTTCCACAGATGTCCAAAGGGTTCCCTAGTCAGATGTTCAGATTTTGAACCAGTTTTGCATGTCCACAGACATCCAAAAGAGTCCCTAGTCAGACGTTCAGATATTAAACCAGTTTTGCACGTCCATAGACGTCCAAAAAAGTCCCTAGTCAGACGTTCAGATATTGAATCTGTTTTGCACGTCCACAGACGTCCAAAAGAGTCCCTAGTCAGATGTTCAGATTTTGAACCAGTTTTGCACGTCCACAGACGTCAAAAAGAGTCCCTAGTCAGATGTTCAGATATTAAACCAGTTTTGCACGTCCATAGACGTAAAAAAGAGTCCCTAGTCAGACGTTCAGATATTAAACCAGTTTTGCACGTCCATAGACGTAAAAAAGAGTCCCTAGTCAGACGTTCAGATTTTGAACCAGTTTTGCACGTCCACAGACGTCAAAAAGAGTCCCTAGTCAGACGTTCAGATATTAAACCAGTTTTGCACGTCCACAGACGTCAAAAAGAGTCCCTAGTCAGACGTTCAGATATTAAACCAGTTTTGCACGTCCATAGACGTAAAAAAGAGTCCCTAGTCAGACGTTCAGATTTTGAACCTGTTTTGCACGTCCACAGACGTCAAAAAGAGTCCCTAGTCAGACGTTCAGATATTAAACCAATTTTGCATGTCCATAGACGTAAAAAAGAGTCCCTAGTCAGACGTTTAAATATTGAACCTGTTTTGCACGTCCACAGACGTAAAAAAGATTCCCTAGTCAGACGTTTAAATATTGAACCTGTTTTGCACGTCCACAGACGTCCAAAAGAGTCCCTAGTCAGACGTTCAGATTTTGAACCAGTTTTGCGCGTCCACAGACGTCAAAAAGAGTCCCCAGTCAGACGTTCAGATTTTGAACCAGTTTTGCACGTCCACAGACGTCAAAAAGAGTCCCCAGTCAGACGTTTAAATTTCGAACCTGTTTTGCACGTCCAAAGACGTCGAAAAAAGTCCCTATTCAGACGTTCAGATATTTAACCAGTTTTGCACGTCCACAGACGTCCATAGGGGGTCCTAGTTAGACGTTCAGATTTTGAACCAGTTTTGCACGTCCACAGACGTCCATAGGGGGTCCTAGTCAGACGTTCAGATATTGAACAAGTTTTGCACGTCCACAGACGTCAAAAAGAGTCCCTTGGCAGACGTTCAGATTTTTAACCAGTTTTGCACGTCCACAGACGTCCATAGGGGGTCCTAGTTAGACGTTCAGATTTTGAACCTGTTTTGCACGTCCACAGACGTCAAAAAGAGTCCCTAGTCAGACGTTCAGATATTGAACCAGTTTTGCACGTCCACAGACGTCCATAGGGGGTCCTAGTCAGACGTTCAGATTTTGAACCAGTTTTGCACGTCCACAGACGTCAAAAAAAGTCCCTATTCAGACGTTCAGATATTGAACCAGTTTTGGACGTCCACAGATGTCCATAGGGGGTCCTAGTCAGACGTTCAGATTTTGAACCAGTTTTGCACGTCCACAGACGTAAAAAAAAGTCCCTATTCAGACGTTCAGACATTTAACCAGTTTTGCACGTCCACAGACGTCCATAGGGGGTCCTAGTTAGACGTTCAGATTTTGAACCTGTTTTGCACGTCCACAGACGTCAAAAAGAGTCCCTAGTCAGACGTTCAGATTTTGAACCTGTTTTGCACGTCCACAGACGTCCATAGGGGGTCCTAGTCAGACGTTCAGATTTCGAACCTGTTTTGCACGTCCACAGACGTCAAAAAGTGTCCCTAGTCAGACGTTCAGATTTTGAACCTGTTTTGCACGTCCATAGACGTCCATAGGGGGTCCTAGTCAGACGTTCAAATTTTTAACCTGTTTTGCACGTCCACAGGACGTACAAAAGTGGTTCTGAACTGACAGACGTTATACAGACATGATCTGAACGTCTATCTGACGTCGCGTGTTTGCTGGGATGCTACAGTGACGTGGAGATTGCGTCACATATTTGTTTGTTTGTCTTAAACGCAAGAAGTGCGAATTAAGTGCGTCAAAAGGTGCAAAAGCACACTATTTGTCTGTTTGTCTTTAGTAGGAGAAATCTGCACAGAGTGTAGAGTGAAGAGAGGTCCGCACAGAGTGTGGAGTGAGGAAGAGAACTGCAAAACTGCAGAGTGGGAAGAGAGAGGATATTAAAAATAAATATATATATGCAAGGAGTACACTGATTCAAGTGAGAATTATTAGAGTACTTTATAGAACAAGTGATTTAAACTGAAGTGATTAGGAGATATAAGATCATTATTATATTATAGTACAGGAGAATCTAAAATAGAGGAGAGAGAGAAGGGGTGCTGTCTGTCCGGTCTGAGCGTGCTGCCAGCTGTCCGGCCTGGGTGGGCTGTCGGCTGTCCGGTCTGGGCGAGCTACCAATTTATTTTGGGCCTGCGGCCAAAAAGGCACTTAATTAGTCATAAATCCATATTGTGTTGAACTGCAGGTGAAAACCAAGTTTAGCAAAACTGAGCAGAGGATTTGATTTAGAAAATAATACAAATATTATAATAATTATAAAAAAAAGGAGGAATAAAACTATTAACATTGGATGGATGGTGAGAAACAAATTAGTGAAGAAAGAGTACAAAGATATAGATATCACAGAACAAGAAATAGTCCACAAAGTAGGTTTTGTCGATTGTTTGGCCATTTGCCAGACTGCAGGTGATGCGATCCAGACAGAGAAACACAGCTTTTGCTGGACAAGAACTGAGCAAATAAGCATTGTTTCTGCATAAAGATATCAAACGGATGAATGAGTGTGACTGAAATCCCAGGTGTATGAATGAGGAGTGGAATAAAAAAAGCATAATTATATGTGAAGTGAAGAACTAAAGAAGGTAGAAGGGAGTAAGGAAATACAGACAACTGATAAAGTTTTCTTCAAGAAGTCTAAAAGCTAAGAGAGAATAATGTGGAACGGACTTACCGACAGTGAAAAAGACAAATATAGGAGGTGGGATAGAAGGCAGAGAGAAGAGGAAAAATTAAGACAGACATTAGAACTATCAAAAGGCATAAGCAACAGTAAATGGTGACTATGATAAGAGAAAGAGAGGCAGAAAGGAGGGGCTGCCTCTGACAGAGAGAGGAGGGGCTGCAAGAAGAAAGTGAGACTGCATGTGTGTGTGTGTGTGAGGAAAGGAGGGAGACAGAGAGAAAGAGTTCACCTTTCCAAGTTCTGACTAGCAGATAAACCAGAAAGTGAGTAACCATTTCCAACATACACTTTGAACAACACATCGAGAGATTTTATTTGTAACCGTCATCCCCACCAGTGGACCTGTTATAGAGGAACTGCATTTTTAGAATACCTGAGAAAGACTAATCAGATATCTTAATAAATGTCAGACCATCTTGCTGAAAACTAGTTAAGAATAGATGCAAGCTGGGGTTAGTAAGGTATACTAAGAAGGTATGAAACACACTGATAATAATTAAGATTATAATGGCACCAACACCTGTAGAGATACCAAGATCAAAATATTAATTTTGCAGAGATAACCCTCCAAAAATGGGGAAAGAAGCCTAAGAACAAAATGACCGGCTGAGGGAACATTAGATGTGGCTATGTGCAGAGACACTGAAACATTCGTAAACAAAAACAAATAAATAAATAAATAAATAAATAAATAAATAAATAAATAAATAAATAAATAAATAAAAAGGTATTCAGAAACAGTTTACTAAGAGATCAAGTAAGATTGGTGAAATCTGCTAATCCAGTCAGAATTAAAAGTAGACTAATTTCACAAATACCAAGAAAACACCAATAAAAATAACTGATAAGAAATTAACCTGAAAGAAAATATAAAAATTGCTTAAATGTTAGTTGACCGGTCTATGGGGGAGTTAAATTAATAAGCAGGCCTAACAGGGATTGATATGGAGGATTGCGAAAACTGGTGGCCATCAAAAACACTTGAGTTTTCTCCTTAGTATAAGTGGTTTGTGTAGTCCGAGGGGAAAATCAAATAATTGATAAAAAGGTTTATAGAAATATCTGACATTTAGAGATAAAATACGTATGCTAGATGTGGGTATGACTGACCTGTTATTTAAAGACGTAGCCTATGATGTTTGCATCTTGTTGTCCCTGGGAGACAGTTTTAAATTTGAGCCATTGCAGAAATTGAGATCTTTGGATTGTGTTACTTAAAATAACTTGTGCATTGTGTTGAATGAGCAGGATTGGGTGACCATAAACAGACATTTTTAACAGCCATACTGTATTATACACATTTCACAGTAATGAGACTCATTGATTTAATCATAAAATGCTTGAGAGAGTAGGGATAGATATAACGAATGATAAAATACTATATATGTGACTGAAAATGAGGCAACTCAGACAGACTGAAAGACTGCTATTTTCTGCATTCTGCAAAGAAGAAAAATGCTTGCTCTTTTCTGCAAAGAAGAACTTGCTTTATTAGAATTGCATGGGGAAACTGCTGTTATCAACCAGATGATGCTTCTGAAATTAAGGGACAATTGAAAGAGATGGTTGAAGAATTTATAAAGGATGAATTTGATTAACACGGATCTCTGAGTGTTCAATTTCCAGATGACACCAGACAGATTTTGGGACGGCTACCCCAACATAACCAACAGCAATTGGCAATTGGCAACAAGTGAGAGCAAGAAACATAAGGACACGGCTGCGTAGAAAAGAAGAGGCGTTTGGTTGGTGGGCCTTCATTCCCTCTGAAAGAGGGAGCTGAAACTTCTGAGGGGCTGGAATGGACAAAGACTGTGCTGATGCAGAAACCACCAAGAAAAACGTCTCGGTTACGTATGGTAACCCTCGTTCCCTGAGTCCAGGGAACGGAGACGCCTCGTCGGGGGAGTTCCCCTGACGAATTGGGATCCCTACCAAAACGCCATGGTGCTGGTCTCAATATAGCATGAGAAAGGCCAGGCCCGAACTCTAGGCACGATTCGTCGACCGAAAAAGCCTGCAGATCCCCTACCCTCTTGAAGGATGCCAATGCTAACAGGAGCGCTGTCTTAATGTCGAGTGAATTAAAACGAGCCAATGAACATTGGCATGCAAGACTTGCATTCCGCGGCCCGCCTACCAGTGCGGGTATAAGGCGGAAGCAAACGCATACACAAACGCTTTTCGCTGAGGAGCCGAACGGTGTCCAGTCCTCCGCGAAGGTACAGCAGCATGGCGATGGGACGAGGCGTCTCCGTTCCCTGGACTCAGGGAACGAGGGTTACCATACGTAACCGAGACGTTCCCTTTCGTCAGCAGGGAACTCCGACGCCTCGTCGGGGGAGTTCCCCTGACGAATTGGGATCCCTACCAAAACGCCATGGTGCTGGCCCCTTCCAGCGCCCAGCTAAGCTACAGCCCTGCAGCAGTTTCCAGAAATTTTGCGGGAGCTAGCTAGGGAATCACACTGCTGTTCCGCAAGACCCAATCAGTGGATATTGGATAACACTGGGAAAGCGTGCCCGACCCCAAGGAAATAATAGGGGGGGGGGAACGCTGCGGAAGCTGAGGCAGCCTAGAGGAAGGCCCTCAAATACACACATGTACTAACCACGTAGGGTAGTGAAACATATGGCAGTCCATGAAGGTAGTCCCAGTCCGGAGGAGTGAGGAGCGTACTCAACAGGGACGACAGAATGAGTCTGTCAAGGGGAAGACACGGCTGAACTGCACGTGGCAATCACGGGTCGCCGCAGGGACCACTGGAAAAAGCACCCAGTCTACTAGCAACTCCTTACTGAAGGTAGCAGACCTGGTGCCGGGCGGTCCGCAACGCCTGGCACCGGAGGGGGTGATGGAGGAACTCAGGAGGTTAGCCGTTTGTTGGGTAACCAACGGAGCAAGAAGACGCACGTATCCGTTCACGGAATGGCGTCGCAAGCCGACACACCTATTCCCTGTAATTATTGGCCGTAGCAAGTACTCGGGAGGAAAAAGGTTCCACACGTAGGCTATAACCTAGCGGACGTGTTCGGTGTCGCCCAGCCCGCAGCTCTAAAAATGTCTGTTAGCGAGGCGCCTTATGCCAGAGCCCAGGAAGCGGCAACACTCCTAGTGGAGTCTTTTTTGAGCCCGCAACCTGGGTGGGCAGGGCTCACCCTGGGACTCATAAGCCCTGGTGATAGCATCCACTAGCCAGTGGGCTAACCTCTGCTTGGAGACAGCCTTCCCCTTCTGCTGGCCTCCGTAACAAACAAAGAGCTGATCTGAGGTCCTGAAGCTTTGCGTTCTGTCTATATAAACCCGGAGGGCCCGGACGGGACAGAGAAAAGCTAGGGCTGGGTCTGCCTCCTCCTGGGGCAGCGCTTGCAGGTTCACTACCTGGTCCGCGAAGGGAGTGGTAGGAACCTTGGGCACATATCCGAGCCGGGGTCTCAATATAGCATGAGAAAGGCCAGGCCTGAACTCTAGGCACGATTCGTCGACCGAAAAAGCCTGCAGATCCCCTACCCTCTTGAAGGATGCCAATGCTAACAGGAGCGCTGTCTTAATGGACAGGAAATTAAGCTCAACTGTCGGCAAAGGCTCAAAGGAAGGACTTTGGAGTGCTTTAAGCACTAAAGTTAAGTCCCAAGAGGGTACAGGGTGCAAATCGTGAGGTGGATTTAGCCTCCTAGCACCCTTAAGGAATCTGATGACCAGGTCGCCACAGACTTACCTTCAACTACATCGTGATGTGCAGCTATTGCGGCAACATACACCTTGAGGGTGGAGGGAGACAGCCTTCGCTCCAACCCCTCTTGTAGGAAGGAGAGCACGACTCTGATCAGGCAAGTTTGTGGGTTCTCCCGGTGGGAAGAACACCAGCCGACGAACAGGTTCCACTTCAGAGCGTAGAGGCGCCTCGTAGAGGGGGCTCTAGCTGAAGAGATGGTGTCCACCACTGACTGTGGCAGGCCATCTAGAACCTCCACGTCCCGTCCAGGGACCAGACATGGAGTTTCCAGAGGTCTGGACGCAGGTGCCACAGAATGCCCCGTCTCTGAGAAGTAGGTCCTTCCTCAGAGGAATCGGCCAAGGAGGGGCTGTCGCGAGGAGCATGAGTTCTGGGAACCAAGTCCAGGTTGGCCAATACGGGGCCACCAAAAGGACCTGCTCCTTGTCCTCCCTGACCTTGCACAGGGTCTGTGCAAGAAGGCTCACTGGGGGAAACGCATATTTGCGTAAGTCCCGGGGCCAGCTGTGTGCCAGGGCATCCGTGCCGAGAGTTCCTTCGGTCAGGGAGTAATACCACTGGCAATGGGTCGTGTCCGGAGAGGCAAACAGGTCTACCTGTGCGGCTCCGAAGATTCGCCAAATCAGCTGGACCACCTGGGGATGGAGTCGCCATACTCCCGGAAGGGGAGGCTGACGTGAAAGCTCGTCGGCCACACAATTGAACTCCCCTGGGACATGAACGGCACGAAGCGACCTCAGATGCTTCTGACTCCATAGGAGGAGGTGGGAGGCGAGTCGCGACATACGACGGGAGCGTAGACCACCTTGTCGGTTGATGTACGCAACGGTCGCAGTGTTGTCCGTACGGACCAGTACGTGCTTGTGTTTGAGAAGCCCCTTGAGGCGACACAGGGCTAAGCATACTGCTTGCAACTCTAGGCAGTTGATGTGCCAATACAGCTGGGGCCCCGTCCACAGACCCGAGACTGCATGCCCTTTGTACGTGGCCCCCCAACCCTTGGCAGAAGCATCTGTGAACACCACAGCATGCCTGGAAACCTGGACTAGGGGCACTCCGGCCCGTAGAAACACAGGATCCGACCAAGGGGTGAAGGTTTGGCGACAGTGCGGGGTGACTTTGACCCGGAACGTGTCGCTCGGCCACGCCCACCTCGGGACTCGATCGCGAAGCCAATGAATTGCAATTCCGAGCCGGATGGTGCGGATGAACCAGCGCGACGGCCTCAAGAGCCCAAACCAGGCTCCGAGAACCGCCGCAACGAGCCCACCCGCACCACCGGCGTACCCGCGGAGGGGCAGCGAGGTGGAAGGCAGGGACACGGCTCCGGTGGCATTGCAGCGGCCGAGAGCGGGGTCAGGGTGTGTACTTGGACAACACCTACCTGCTTCCACCGGGGGGACAGACGGCAGAGAAGACCCGAGAGTGTTCTACTGCGGGCAATTCTACTGGATGGGCAATTCACCAATGCTATTAGCCAAAGTAGTTCTCTTTTTTGAAAAGGAACTAGATGGGGAATAAGCAAAGGGACTCAACCTCATAGAGGTACACGAGTCTCGATCGCGCATCTAGAGCGCCGAATGACACGCGCTCGGTTGCCGTGACAACCCGCGCTGTCAGCCAGCGCTCGGCAGCACACGGCACGCTGAGCGGCTCGAGCCTTTTAAAAAAGGGGAGACGAACAACGTGCCGACGTGGTCATGCACTCCTGAGAGAACATGAACCACCCACGAACGTAGTCTCACACACTGATTAGGTATGTGAAACAATGAACGTGGCCGTCAGTGAGGACAGGAAACGATCACATCCAGAAACACACGAGTGAAACGTCATCCTGAAAAGGACGCGATCTTCACTCGTGTTGCTCTTTCAGAAAGAAAATACTCTCTTTATTGTGCTGAAGCACACAGGGACCCAACGCGGCGACACAGCGGGGAAACTGCAAGCCCGCTGTGCGCACTCAACCGTTTACCAGCTGTAAAAACAGCTTTTGAATTTACAGTGTATAGACGCAGCCGGCAGACAGGAAATCGCGCGGTCGCTGAAACGCCGTCTCACCAACACAGAGAGCTCCCTTCCCGAAACAGCAGACTCGTAGAGCGTAAGATAAATACAATCTTAAAGCTCATTCACTCAGAGAGGACACAATCGGTCGGCTCCGAAGCAAAAATCGTTTGTGTATGCGCTTGCTTCCGCCTTATACCCGCACTGGTAGGCGGGCCGCGGAATGCAAGTCTTGCATGCCAATGTTCATTGGCTCGTTTTAATTCACTCGAAGGCAATTGGTCTCCCTAGCGTGATCCCAATTCGTCAGGGGAACTCCCCCGACGAGGCGTCGGAGTTCCCTGCTGACGAAAGGGAACATCCTGCCATCATGCAAAATTGCCTCCTCCGTGGCTTGGCCAAAAGCCAGACTGAGGAGAGGCAGAGAGACAACAGCATCCAGAGTCAAACCATTATGTCCCAACATGACACCAGACCCTTGAATGCCAACAAAGACTGACAGACCAAATGCATCGGATGAGGAGGGAAACACTCAGACAGCAGCCCAACCAGTTCAACTGATCGCTGGTCCAAGCAGAAGGACTGCATCCTTTACTAAGTGGAAAACAGGTGATGCGTTTTCAATGATCACTACAGAGACCGCTTCAAATTTCATTGTTTGGCCATATTAATTATATTTTGATTATTCACTGGTCCAACAGCAGTTCTCTATATTCTGTGAAGCTGACACACTCTATTTGCTTTCTTTCAATAGACATTAGTCCAGCTGTAAGCATTAAAAACCAACTTGGGGTAAATGCATAATTAGATGATGATGATGTTGTCCATTGAACAGAAAGCTTTTGGGCTCTGCTTTCAAGACAGAGCTGATATAAGCTTGAGTGATACTGAGCTCTCTATCAGGAAAAAAGAGGACATAATATGTTCAACAACAAAAAATATCGATGATAAAGCTATGGTGCTGGTCACTTCATCTTGGTCAATTGTTAAATAAAAAATAAAATAAAAAAGTGACTACACAAATTACAAACACGTGATGTCACAAGTGCTGTCATTACCAGGGATTGCACGATGTTAATATTGTTGGTCATGAATTTGAGATTATGCTGAAATCTCCAGTCATTTAAAAGAGCATCTCATAAGCAACAGAAGAAAAGATTTTGAAGAGAAATTAAATTAACAGATGAATGACAAATCAGATAAGAAAAATTGATAATGTTTTTTTCAAACGACAGCATGTCCCAACCTACTAGAAATTTTTATCTATTAGATATTGAAAAATGTGGGGTTTATGACAGCAGTGGTTAACACAATCAAATGGCAACTGATATCGGCCAGCTGTGTTATTCTAAACATTTAGACACTGTCACATGGGGAATGACACATTGCCTACATCCAGTAGCTTTTGTCATCAGAGTTGTGTTACCAATTTACAATTGGTTGTATTCGCACCTTGGAATTTAGAATAGATACTTGAATATAAAATTAAGTCTATCATTAGTCAAGAAGACATAAGCAAAACCCTCAACTTCAGACTATTGGACGAATGAGGTATTAAAAGACAAATAATTACACTAGCAACCCTTTTTACTATTTTAATTTCAGATGCGCATGGTTTTGACCATTGCGCAAGGGGGGAGATTATTTGAAAATTATTAGAAAAATAAAATTAGAAAAATAAAAAAGACAAAGATTCACAAAATAATGTCAGAAAAGGAACAGCAAGTCCAATAGGATCTATCTCAGTTCCAGAAGGACCCTTCAAACATCTAGTGATGGATTATGTGGACAATGGACATGATAAAATCAGTAAGAGGAAAAAGATACAGATACAGTTTTCATTGATAGATTTAGCATATGGGTCGAAGCAGAACCCTCAGCAGACCAAGGAGCAGAAACTGATAAAAAATTTAACCAAAGAAGTCATCCCAAGATTCGGCATACCATCTCAGATTAGCTCTGACAATCAACAGAACAATTAAGACTAAGATCAAGCAATGGATGCCTTAGGCCATCAGCTAAAATACACCAGCAAAATGACATGGCAAAACAGACAAGCTCTGAATTGGCTACTGGCAGAAAAAGGAGGGGTATGTGTGATGTTTGGAATTGACTGTTGCACCTTTATTCCAAATAATACAGCCTCTGATGGAGCTTTTACTAGGGCCATGAAGAAGCTGAAGGACCTGAGACAAGAGATCACTGAAAATGCGGGGAGAAACAGACACATTGGATACTGGTTTGACTCTATATTTGGGTCCTGGAATGAATGGTTCATTAAGTTGGGAATAATAATAGCTGTGGCTGTTGTTATTTTTCTTTTGTGTTTTGTGTTTTCTTTTGTTGTTCTGTTGTGTTGTGCCTTTTCTCAGATCCATGCTAGCCAACGCAGCTGCCAAGCAGATGACCAATGTGTCAGTAAAACGATCGGGAGTTGATATTGGAGGCACCAACTCAGAAATACATCCAATTGGCCCAGGCATGGATGAGCTGGATGACTTTTTGTAAGGGTTTGGATGGAAAAATAAGGAAAAGGGTACCTAATTACTTTTAATACATGTATGACTCTGTTTTTGGTAAGAGAGGGAGATAGCCCCACTGTGTATTTTATTTTGGGGTAAAAATAGACAGAATAATTAGAATGTGGGTAGAGTAGGGAGTTAGTTAGAGGGATTTTTGTATTTCTTTATTCTTTTTATAATGTTTTTATTACTAATAATCACTTTATTCACTTTTTACTTTTTTATTTTGAATACATCCTGTAACAAGTTAGAAGTTTGGAAATTACATGCATTGAACCATTGGAACATGTATATAGTTATAGTGCAAAAGAGGAATTATTTGCAAGCGCGGTTGTTGACTGTTGAAGAAACATGAGCTGACTCAACTGGTGGTTTAAAAACCCGCTGTCAGCTCCAACACCAGATAGCGCCCTAGCACCTCTGGCAACGATGGAGCAACCCAGATAGCACTCCAGGCCACCGGAAGCGCCTGCGCAGTTCCTCTGGCACCGATGGACAAATACAAAACTCCAAGTTTATACAACAAGATGGGTTGAAAGTATTGAAAATTTGATGTTTGAAGTAACACATCCCTTAAAATGATGATATGACAGGAAGGTGAGATCTTTTACTCCGCTTTAGCCAAGTGGGGGCGGAGATGTTTGGTCTCATTCTTCCTACAGAGTGTACCTTTGTGATAAGGGTCTGTTGATAAAAGATGGATGGTCTATATTGACCATATTGAATAGATGATAGAAGAAAAGTGACCTACTCATGAAGATACATTCTGGGAAGAAAATATTTGAAGGTGGGACTAGAATTAGTCCCAAAGGGGGGATGTGTTGGAGAATTTCATCTGTCTCATACATGAGTCCAAATGCATGATACAAACATTGAAGGAACTAGGCCTAGGATAAGGGAGGCCTACAACTAAGGGAGAAAAAGAAAACAAAGAATGATGGGAAACACAGGACATGTCAAAAGTGTATGTGAGGATAAGAGTCGTGTGAGGACAAGACAGAAAAACTGGGTGAAAGGTTGAATTGGACTAGAGATGGAAAAGTACCCCAAAAACCATATGCAAAGTCATTGTCAGAAAAGCGCATGCACCAGTATGGCCACCAATAGGAATTGGACATTAATGCAGGTGTTTCTAATCGTGGCGAAGTGACGAGGAGGAGCAAAAAGAAAAAGATAACTATATGAACGCTAATTGGACACTAAGTGAGGTAATTGGACACCAAGTGGTGAGAAAAAAGGTATAAAACATGAGTGCAGACCATTGTAAGATCAGATGTCCGGATGGCCAGCCGGCTTCTCACTTTCTTGTTTGTACAATAAAGTTAATTCTTCTGGGACCTGAAACTTAGACTCTGAAAGATTTTTTGAAGACCTGAACCAGACATTGAAGACCTGAACCAAAGATCGTGAATTGGCCACAACACTATCAGGAGTGAAATTAAGTCCGAAAACCATACTCGGGCCGGCCAAAACGGGGCTACCAGAAGAAGACTGATGCCCTCCTGACGGACCCTCTCCAGGACTCCCGGGAGCAGAGCGATCGGGGGAAAAGCGTACAGGCGAAGCCTCGGCCAGGCCTGTACCATGGCATCCAACCCCAGCGGGGCTGGATGAGTGAGGGAGAACCAAAGTGGACAGTGGGACGTCCCTTGAGACGCAAACAGATCCACTTCCATTGGTCCAAACCTCTGCCATATCAGCTCCACCACCTCTGGATGGAGTCTCCATTCCCCGGGCCTCAGCCCCTGCCTCGACAGGATGTCTGCTCCCTGATTCTGAACCCCCGGGACATATATTGCTCTTATAGATAATATTTTCCCTTGGGACCATAAAATAATCTGATGCGCCAATCTGGATAGAGGGCGCGATCTGAGACCCCTTGTCGGTTCAGATAAGCTACCACTGATGTATTGTCCGAACGTATCAAGACGTGGTAACCTTTGATGTCTGGGAGGAAGCTCCTCAGAGCCCTGAACACAGCCAACATTTCTAGGCAATTTATATGCCAAGAATGATGATGGTCCTGCCACAGACCCCTGGCAAAGCGGCCGTCCATGACCGCGCCCCAGCCAGTGAGGGAAGAGTCTGTCGAAACGGTTTTCCGGCAACATGACGCCCCTAACACTGGCCCTTGGGACAAGAACCAAGGTTTCTTCCATATTAACAGGGAACGAAGGCGTCTGCGCGTAACCTTTATTATACGGAATGGATTCCCCTTGGAGGAAAACCCCTTGGCTTTGAGCCACCACTGAAGGGGCCTCATGTGAAGAAGGCCCAAAGGAATAATGTTGGATGCCGCTGCCATGAGGCCCAATAGTCTTTGAAATTGCTTTACAGTTATGGCCTGGCCTAGCTTTATCCCTGACACCATGGTCAGGATGGATTCGATACGTGCGGGAGACATACGTGCCTGCATCGTAACCGAATTCCATACCACACCCAGAAAAGTAGTTTTCTGAGCTGGTTCTAACACACTTTTCTTAGTGTTGAGTCTCAACCCCAATTTCTGAATGTGGCCAAGGACAACATCTCGATGTCGAACTGCCATTTCTCGAGACTGGGCCAATATGAGCCAGTCATCGATATAATTCAATATACGGATGCCCTGAAGCCTCAGTGGAGCCAGAGCTGCATCCATACACTTAGTGAACGTGCGGGGAGAGAGTGCTAGGCCAAATGGAAGAACCCGATATTGGTACGCTTCGTCCTCAAAAGCGAACATCAGGAACCTCCTGTGACATGGAAGGATGGAGACATGAAAATAGGCGTCTTTTAGATCTATCGTGACAAACCAATCCTCGGATCTGATTTGATTCACGATGATGGGAATAGTGAGCATCTTGAACCTGAATCTCCTCAGAGAACGATTCAACTGCCTCAAATCTAAAATTGGCCTCAGCCCGCCATCCTTCTTTGGAACTATAAAGTACCGGCTGTAAAACCCGGACTCCCTGTCTGGTAGGGGAACACTTTCTATGGCCCCTTTATCCAATAGAGTCTGTACCTCTTGTTCCATAACCCGAGCCTGTTCTGGAACTACTGCAGTCGGTACCACCCCAGCAAACTTGGGAGGTCGGTGACCGAACTGCAGTCTGTACCCATTATTTATTATATTCAGAACCCACAGAGATATATTCGGAAGGCGTTGCCATTCTTCTACAAAATCTACTAAGGGAACCAGCCTCTCGAGACTGGCCTCGGGTGTTTTTCGAGCACTGTTCTCGACCTCCTGAAACGGAGGACCGGCAGGAAAAAGTCGAGAAAGATTTTGTGACCATAGTCGGTGCTCTTTTGCAAGCTTTTGGGGCGAACGCCACTGTGTGCTTTCGCTGGAAATCGATGCAGCCCGAAGCGTCCAGGACGGCGGGACAACATCTTTTTCCAGAGGGCTCCGCTGTGAAAACAACCTCGGTTGCTTCACTGCGGGAGGGGCAGCCCTCAGAGGTCCTATCACATCAGTTAGGACCTCTTTCCCGAAGCCCTCTTCGCCTGAATGACGTCCCTCAGGTCGCCCTTCTGGCTAGAGGACTTCGAGTGAGAGCGCTTCCTCTGTGGCCAAGCTCCCGCAGGAGGGGCTCTAGAGGAAACGCTCTCTTTCTGTTCCTGGCAATAGGAGGAGGAGCTAGTTGACGGCTGGGGCTGACCACTTGGACCAGCCCTCCTAGACCTGGATTTAGATCGGCGAGGGAGAAACTGCTGGAACGCCGCTGATTGTTTTTTCGCCTCCTGAAACCTGTCGATGACAGTAGTGACTGCGTCGCCGAACAGGCCAGAAGGCGATAGCGGTGCGTCCAGCAGAAAAGATTTGTCTCGCTCTTTTATTCCCGACAAATTTAGCCACAGATGTCTCTCCGTGGCCACCATAGCTGCCATCGAGCGGCCAATAGCACGTGCCGTCTCTTTAGTGGCCCGGAGTCGGTCCCTCGCCCTCATCTAGGTCTTTAAGAAGGTCGGCCTGGTACGCTTGCAAAATCGCCATTGAGTGCAAGCACGTACCAGCCCGACCAGCCGCCATATAAGCCCGGCCAACCAGTGCAGAAGTGTCTCTGCACGGTTTGCTGGGCAGCGCCGGGGCTTTAAGCGAAGATGCCGCTTCAGGAGAAAGATAACTCGCAAGAGCTTCCTCCATTTGCGGCATCTTGCCATAACCTAACTCTCTCGCACCCACCACATTACTATAATCACATGATGTTGGTGATGAGATGCGAGACGAGTGTGGTTTTTCCCACGATCTTGAGATCTCTTTATGCAGATCTGGGAAAAAATGGTAAACCCCGGCGCTGAGGTTGTGAACGGTGCTGCAGGAATCTCTCGTCTAGTTTACTTTGACAAGGATCATCCTGCTTATTTTGTGGCCAGCTGATGTTGAGTCTGGCCACAGCACGCGTTACAACCTCTATTAACTCCTCATAAGCGGGAACATGAGCCGGCGAGTATGACTCATGTTCCCCGCCCTCGATGCTGAGCACATCCACTTCCTCAGAAGCAGATAGCTTGAGCACCGGGCACTCGTTGTGGGCAGAAGAAGCCGCAGCGCGGGCTTCTGCATCGCGAACGGGCGCCACAGAATCTTCGGATGATGAACGAGAAAGTGCCTCAGCAGTCTCGTTCTCATCCGCAAGATCCTTTTGCGATCCCCACGATCTAAGCCGCCGCGCCGCCTCAACGGACGCGGGACCCGATCCGCGGGGATCGCGAGCCTGGCCATCTTCATTAAAAACAGCCAAGCGGGAGCGCAGCACTCTTATAGGGAGTGCTTCACAGTGTTCACAGGCAGCCCCCTCGAGAGCTGCCTGTGCGTGCTGCGCTCCCAAACAATATACACATAACTGGTGTGTGTCCCCACCCGTCAGAAATCTAGGGCAGGGGTGCACACACCTAGTATATTGTTCACTCGCCATGTTTTATATCTGAGATCAAACTGACAGACAACACCAAATATGACAGACAACAACAGAGAGCGCTTGCTGAAGAGCGAAAGCTAATGTGTGTGTGTGCCAGCGTCACTTTTATGCATCCGGTTATGCCGTCACATGTTACGTCATGACGCAACACCAATCAGGATTGGATTAGTTTCATTCATACTTCAGAGGCGCACGCTAAGGGAGCGTCCCCAAAGAGTCGTTTCCAACGACGCAGTTCGAGTTCCCTAACGAAAGGGAACGCGTTTTAGAATGTATTTTATCCGCGCGCACAAAAGACTCCAACGGACACAGACAGAGTGAAAGACTGGATTTGTTCTCTCGATCAGGTAGGGTAGAAGTGATTTCAAAACTTTTCAGCCGGTTCTTAATTAGATTTTTGGATGCTGTGAACATGTTTAGCTAAAAAGACTGCCACTCCAGTTTAGCATTTATTGTTGTTTCTGCAGTTAAAAATACAAAGTTGAAAATTCTGACTAACTCGTTATTTTAATCAATTGTTTATTTTTTCGGTGCATCGATGTTGTGCTGTAGCCTAGCCTACTTAGAGCCTTGCTCGCACAGCCGGTAATTTAGCCGATTTAATTTGATTTGCATGTGAAATATAAATCCTGTCTGCAGTGAGGCCTTTCTGGAGTTATTTATGTTATTTCTTAGTTTTATTGATGCAAAATGTATTTATACATTTTCTTCTATATCTTTGTGTGATTTTTCTGTACATCGCGGCTTTGAAATGTTAAAGTCCCGCCCCCATACACACGATTCGACTATCAGTCGACTATAGGCAAGACATGACGATTCTGATTCGACTATGAAAATCCATAGTCGGGGACAGCCCTACTTAACGGTGACCTAAAGTATAATTGTTATTAAACAATGTCTGTTCAAAACTTTAGAGTGTTGAAAAACTGTACTTTGCCGTCTTAAATCGCAGATGGGAGTTTTACTTACTCAAACATGTTCTGAGGGCAGAAAGGAAAATGATTGGTTTACAGCTTCAACCAATGAAACTGAAGCAAGGGCGGGGTTTAGACGTTTGAATTTGAGATGCGCTGCGAAGGGATTTCTTGAGGAATAGTCGGAAGAAAAGACAGATGTTCGTGGGAGAATGCATTTATTGCAAGGTAAGTGAATTTACAACTATATTTTGTTAATTCAACATCCTCTAACGTTTACTAAGATAATAAGCGAACATTTAAAAATGCACAGAACTAATCATCGTCTAAATATCGTATTGTATGCATTTTGATTTGACTGTTTCATCAGTCGACCAAAACAAAGCTGCTTATGGGGTAACTAGTGTAAAACATGCTTTTCCAATGCTTCCTCGCTGTCTGTTAAATTGATATGCGAGAACAGAACTCGTTCAAATTTTCCGCGATATTTCAACGGTCAAAATGATACATCTCCCGCCTTCGCGCTGCTCTCAGGGCAGGAGTACTCGATAGATTCAAACTGCTGTTATTTTAGTGTATTACGCGCTGCTCTCAGGGCAGGAGTACTCGATAGATTCAAACTGCTGTTATTTTAGTGTATTACGCGCTGCTCTCAGGGCAGGAGTACTCGATAGATTCAAACTGCTGTTATTTTAGTGTATTACGCGCTGCTCTCAGGGCAGGAGTACTCGATAGATTCAAACTGCTGTTATTTTAGTGTATTACGCGCTGCTCTCAGGGCAGGAGTACTCGATAGATTCAAACTGCTGTTATTTTAGTGTATTACGCGCTGCTCTCAGGGCAGGAGTACTCGATAGATTCAAACTGCTGTTATTTTAGTGTATTACGCGCTGCTCTCAGGGCAGGAGTACTCGATAGATTCAAACTGCTGTTATTTTAGTGTATTACGCGCTGCTCTCAGGGCAGGAGTACTCAATAGATTCAAATCACAGTTATTTTCAGTGTATTACGCGCTGCTCTCAGGGCAGGAGTACTCGATAGATTCAAACTGCTGTTATTTTAGTGTATTACGCGCTGCTCTCAGGGCAGGAGTACTCGATAGATTCAAACTGCTGTTATTTTAGTGTATTACGCGCTGCTCTCAGGGCAGGAGTACTCGATAGATTCAAATCACAGTTATTTTCAGTGTATTACGCGCTGCTCTCAGGGCAGGAGTACTCGATAGATTCAAACTGCTGTTATTTTTAGTGTATTACGCGCTGCTCTCGGGGCAGGAGTACTCAATAGATTCAAACTGCTGTTATTTTTAGTGTATTACGCGCTGCTCTCAGGGCAGGAGTACTCGATAGATTCAAACTGCTGTTATTTTAGTGTATTACGCGCTGCTCTCAGGGCAGGAGTACTCGATAGATTCAAATCACAGTTATTTTCAGTGTATTACGCGCTGCTCTCAGGGCAGGAGTACTCGATAGATTCAAACTGCTGTTATTTTTAGTGTATTACGCGCTGCTCTCGGGGCAGGAGTACTCAATAGATTCAAACTGCTGTTATTTTTAGTGTATTACGCGCTGCTCTCAGGGCAGGAGTACTCAATAGATTCAAACTGCTGTTATTTTTAGTGTATTACGCGCTGCTCTCGGGGCAGGAGTACTCAATAGATTCAAATCGCTTTTATTTTACTGTATTACGCGCTGCTCTCAGGGCAGGAGTACTCAATAGATTCAAATCACTGTTATTTTAGTAACTTATATTACGAGCTGCTCTCAGGGCAGGAGTATAGATTCAAATTGCTGTTATTTTAGTATATTAAACGCTGCTCTCAGGGCAGGAGTATAGATTCAAATTGCTGTTATTTTTAGTGTATTACGCGCTGCTCTCAGGGCAGGAGTACTCAATAGATTCAAATAACTTTTATTTTAGTGTATTACGCGCTGCTCTCAGGGCAGGAGTACTCAATAGATTCAAATCGCTGTTATTTTTAGTGTATTACGTGCTGCTCTCAGGGCAGGAGTACTCAATAGATTCAAATCGCTGTTATTTTAGTGTATTACGCGCTGCTCTCAGGGCAGGAGTACTCAATAGATTCAAATCGCTGTTATTTTTAGTGTATTACGAGCTGCTCTCAGGGCAGGAGTACTCAATAGATTCAAATCGCTGTTATTTTTAGTGTATTACGCGCTGCTCTCAGGGCAGGAGTACTCAATAGATTCAAATCGCTGTTATTTTTAGTGTATTACGCGCTGCTCTCAGGGCAGGTGTACTCAATAGATTCAAATCACTTTTATTTTAGTGTATTACGTGCTGCTCTCAGGGCAGGAGTACTCAATAGATTCAAATCGCTGTTATTTTAGTGTATTACGCGCTGCTCTCAGGGCAGGAGTACTCAATAGATTCAAATCGCTGTTATTTTAGTGTATTACGCGCTGCTCTCAGGGCAGGAGTACTCAATAGATTCAAACTGCTGTTATTTTAGTGTATTACGCGCTGCTCTCAGGGCAGGAGTACTCGATAGATTTAAATTGCTGTTATTTTACTGCATTACGCGCTGCTCTCAGGGCAGGAGTACTCAATAGATTCAAATCACTGTTATTTTAGTAACTTATATTACGAGCTGCTCTCAGGGCAGGAGTACTCAATAGATTCAAATCGCTGTTATTTTAGTGTATTACGCGCTGCTCTCAGGGCAGGAGTACTCAATAGATTCAAATCACTTTTATTTTAGTGTATTACGTGCTGCTCTCAGGGCAGGAGTACTCAATAGATTCAAATTGCTGTTATTTTTAGTGTATTACGCGCTGCTCTCAGGGCAGGAGTACTCAATAGATTCAAATCGCTGTTATTTTAGTGTATTACGCGCTGCTCTCAGGGCAGGAGTACTCAATAGATTCAAATCGCTGTTATTTTTAGTGTATTACGAGCTGCTCTCAGGGCAGGAGTACTCAATAGATTCAAATCGCTGTTATTTTAGTGTATTACGCGCTGCTCTCAGGGCAGGAGTACTCAATAGATTCAAGTCACTGTTATTTTAGTAACTTATATTACGAGCTGCTCTCAGGGCAGGAGTATAGATTCAGATTGCTGTTATTTTAGTATATTAAACGCTGCTCTCAGGGCAGGAGTATAGATTCAAATTGCTGTTATTTTTAGTGTATTACGCGCTGCTCTCAGGGCAGGAGTACTCAATAGATTCAAATCACTTTTATTTTAGTGTATTACGCGCTGCTCTCAGGGCAGGAGTACTCAATAGATTCAAATCGCTGTTATTTTTAGTGTATTACGCGCTGCTCTCAGGGCAGGAGTACTCAATAAATTCAAATCACTTTTATTTTAGTGTATTACGTGCTGCTCTCAGGGCAGGAGTACTCAATAGATTCAAATCGCTGTTATTTTAGTGTATTACGCGCTGCTCTCAGGGCAGGAGTACTCAATAGATTCAAATCGCTGTTATTTTTTGTGTATTACGCGCTGCTCTCAGGGCAGGAGTACTCAATAGATTCAAATCACTTTTATTTTAGTGTATTACGTGCTGCTCTCAGGGCAGGAGTACTCAATAGATTCAAATTGCTGTTATTTTTAGTGTATTACGAGCTGCTCTCAGGGCAGGAGTACTCAATAGATTCAAATCGCTGTTATTTTAGTGTATTACGCGCTGCTCTAAGGGCAGGAGTACTCAGATTCAAAGCGCTGTTATTTTAGTGTATTACGCGCTGCTCTCAGGGCAGGAGTACTCAATAGATTCAAATCGCGGTTATTTTTTAGTGTATTACGCGCTGCTCTCAGGGCAGGAGTACTCAATAGATTCAAATTGCTGTTATTTTAGTGTATTACGAGCTGCTCTCAGGGCAGAAGTACTCAATAGATTCAAATCGCTTTTATTTTAGTGTATTACGCGCTGCTCTCAGGGCAGGAGTACTCAATAGATTCAAATCGCTTTTATTTTAGTGTATTACGCGCTGCTCTCAGGGCAGGAGTACTCAATAGATTCAAATCGCTGTTATTTTTAGTGTATTACGCGCTGCTCTCAGGGCAGGAGTACTCAATAGATTCAAACTGCTGTTATTTTAGTGTATTACGCGCTGCTCTCAGGGCAGGAGTACTCAATAGATTCAAATTGCAGTTATTTTTAGGTTATTACGAGCTGCTCTCAGGGCAGGTGTACTCAATAGATTCAAATCACTTTTATTTTAGTGTATTACGCGCTGCTCTCAGGGCAGGAGTAGCTACTCAATAGATTCAAATTGCTGTTATTTTAGTGTATTACGCGCTGCTCTCAGGGCAGGAGTACTCAATAGATTCAAATCGCAGTTATTTTAGTGTATTACGCGCTGCTCTCAGGGCAGGAGTACTCAATAGATTCAAATCACTTTTATTTTAGTGTATTACACGCTGCTCTCAGGGCAGGAGTACTCAATAGATTCAAATTGCTGTTATTTTAGTGTATTACGCGCTGCTCTCAGGGCAGGAGTACTCAATAGATTCAAATTGCTGTTATTTTAGTGTATTACGCGCTGCTCTCAGGGCAGGAGTACTCAATAGATTAAAATCACTTTTATTTTAGTGTATTACGCGCTGCTCTCAGGGCAGGAGTACTCAATAGATTCAAATCGCTGTTATTTTAGTGTATTACGCGCTGCTCTCAGGGCAGGAGTACTCAATAGATTCAAGTCACTGTTATTTTAGTAACTTATATTACGAGCTGCTCTCAGGGCAGGAGTATAGATTCAAATTGCTGTTATTTTAGTATATTAAACGCTGCTCTCAGGGCAGGAGTATAGATTCAAATTGCTGTTATTTTTATTGTATTACGCGCTGCTCTCAGGGCAGGAGTACTCAATAGATTCAAATCACTTTTATTTTAGTGTATTACGCGCTGCTCTCAGGGCAGGAGTACTCAATAGATTCAAATCGCTGTTATTTTTAGTGTATTACGCGCTGCTCTCAGGGCAGGAGTACTCAATAAATTCAAATCACTTTTATTTTAGTGTATTACGTGCTGCTCTCAGGGCAGGAGTACTCAATAGATTCAAATCGCTGTTATTTTAGTGTATTACGCGCTGCTCTCAGGGCAGGAGTACTCAGATTCAAATCGCTGTTATTTTTAGTGTATTACGCGCTGCTCTCAGGGCAGGAGTACTCAATAGATTCAAATCGCTGTTATTTTTAGTGTATTACGCGCTGCTCTCAGGGCAGGTGTACTCAATAGATTCAAATCACTTTTATTTTAGTGTATTACGTGCTGCTCTCAGGGCAGGAGTACTCAATAGATTCAAATCGCTGTTATTTTAGTGTATTACGCGCTGCTCTCAGGGCAGGAGTACTCAATAGATTCAAATCGCTGTTATTTTAGTGTATTACGCGCTGCTCTCAGGGCAGGAGTACTCAATAGATTCAAATCGCTGTTATTTTAGTGTATTACGCGCTGCTCTCAGGGCAGGAGTACTCAATAGATTCAAACTGCTGTTATTTTAGTGTATTACGCGCTGCTCTCAGGGCAGGAGTACTCGATAGATTTAAATTGCTGTTATTTTAGTGCATTACGCGCTGCTCTCAGGGCAGGATTACTCAATAGATTCAAATCACTGTTATTTTAGTAACTTATATTACGAGCTGCTCTCAGGGCAGGAGTACTCAATAGATTCAAATCGCTGTTATTTTAGTGTATTACGCGCTGCTCTCAGGGCAGGAGTATAGATTCAAATTGCTGTTATTTTTAGTGTATTACGCGCTGCTCTCAGGGCAGGAGTACTCAATAGATTCAAATCACTTTTATTTTAGTGTATTACGTGCTGCTCTCAGGGCAGGAGTACTCAATAGATTCAAATTGCTGTTATTTTTAGTGTATTACGCGCTGCTCTCAGGGCAGGAGTACTCAATAGATTCAAATCGCTGTTATTTTAGTGTATTACGCGCTGCTCTCAGGGCAGGAGTACTCAATATATTCAAACTGCTGTTATTTTAGTGTATTACGCGCTGCTCTCAGGGCAGGAGTACTCAATAGATTCAAATCGCTGTTATTTTTAGTGTATTACGCGCTGCTCTCAGGGCAGGTGTACTCAATAGATTCAAATCACTTTTATTTTAGTGTATTACGTGCTGCTCTCAGGGCAGGAGTACTCAATAGATTCAAATCGCTGTTATTTTAGTGTATTACGCGCTGCTCTCAGGGCAGGAGTACTCAATAGATTCAAATCGCTGTTATTTTAGTGTATTACGCGCTGCTCTCAGGGCAGGAGTACTCAATAGATTCAAATCGCTGTTATTTTAGTGTATTACGCGCTGCTCTCAGGGCAGGAGTACTCAATAGATTCAAACTGCTGTTATTTTAGTGTATTACGCGCTGCTCTCAGGGCAGGAGTACTCGATAGATTTAAATTGCTGTTATTTTAGTGCATTACGCGCTGCTCTCAGGGCAGGATTACTCAATAGATTCAAATCACTGTTATTTTAGTAACTTATATTACGAGCTGCTCTCAGGGCAGGAGTACTCAATAGATTCAAATCGCTGTTATTTTAGTGTATTACGCGCTGCTCTCAGGGCAGGAGTATAGATTCAAATTGCTGTTATTTTTAGTGTATTACGCGCTGCTCTCAGGGCAGGAGTACTCAATAGATTCAAATCACTTTTATTTTAGTGTATTACGTGCTGCTCTCAGGGCAGGAGTACTCAATAGATTCAAATTGCTGTTATTTTTAGTGTATTACGCGCTGCTCTCAGGGCAGGAGTACTCAATAGATTCAAATCGCTGTTATTTTAGTGTATTACGCGCTGCTCTCAGGGCAGGAGTACTCAATATATTCAAACTGCTGTTATTTTAGTGTATTACGCGCTGCTCTCAGGGCAGGAGTACTCAATAGATTCAAATCGCTGTTATTTTTAGTGTATTACGAGCTGCTCTCAGGGCAGGAGTACTCAATAGATTCAAATCGCTGTTATTTTAGTGTATTACGCGCTGCTCTCAGGGCAGGAGTACTCAATAGATTCAAAGCGCTGTTATTTTAGTGTATTACGTGCTGCTCTCAGGGCAGGAGTACTCAATAGATTCAAATCGCGGTTATTTTTTAGTGTATTACGCGCTGCTCTCAGGGCAGGAGTACTCAATAGATTCAAATTGCTGTTATTTTAGTGTATTACGAGCTGCTCTCAGGGCAGGAGTACTCAATAGATTCAAATCGCTTTTATTTTAGTGTATTACGCGCTGCTCTCAGGGCAGGAGTACTCAATAGATTCAAATCGCTTTTATTTTAGTGTATTACGCGCTGCTCTCAGGGCAGGAGTACTCAATAGATTCAAATCGCTGTTATTTTTAGTGTATTACGCGCTGCTCTCAGGGCAGGAGTACTCAATAGATTCAAACTGCTGTTATTTTAGTGTATTACGCGCTGCTCTCAGGGCAGGAGTACTCAATAGATTCAAATTGCAGTTATTTTTAGTGTATTACCAGCTGCTCTCAGGGCAGGTGTACTCAATAGATTCAAATCACTTTTATTTTAGTGTATTACGCGCTGCTCTCAGGGCAGGAGTAGCTACTCAATAGATTCAAATTGCTGTTATTTTAGTGTATTACGCGCTGCTCTCAGGGCAGGAGTACTCAATAGATTCAAATCGCAGTTATTTTAGTGTATTACGCGCTGCTCTCAGGGCAGGAGTACTCAATAGATTCAAATCACTTTTATTTTAGTGTATTACACGCTGCTCTCAGGGCAGGAGCACTCAATAGATTCAAATCACTTTTATTTTAGTGTATTACGCGCTGCTCTCAGGGCAGGAGTATAGATTCAAATTGCTGTTATTTTTAGTGTATTACGCGCTGCTCTCAGGGCAGGTGTACTCAATAGATTCAAATCACTTTTATTTTAGTGTATTACGCGCTGCTCTCAGGGCAGGAGTAGCTACTCAATAGATTCAAATTGCTGTTATTTTAGTGTATTACGCGCTGCTCTCAGGGCAGGAGTACTCAATAGATTCAAATCGCAGTTATTTTAGTGTATTACGCGCTGCTCTCAGGGCAGGAGTACTCAATAGATTCAAATCACTTTTATTTTAGTGTATTACACGCTGCTCTCAGGGCAGGAGTACTCAATAGATTCAAATTGCTGTTATTTTAGTGTATTACGCGCTGCTCTCAGGGCAGGAGTACTCAATAGATTCAAATTGCTGTTATTTTAGTGTATTACGCGCTGCTCTCAGGGCAGGAGTACTCAATAGATTAAAATCACTTTTATTTTAGTGTATTACGCGCTGCTCTCAGGGCAGGAGTACTCAATAGATTCAAATCGCTGTTATTTTAGTGTATTACGCGCTGCTCTCAGGGCAGGAGTACTCAATAGATTCAAGTCACTGTTATTTTAGTAACTTATATTACGAGCTGCTCTCAGGGCAGGAGTATAGATTCAAATTGCTGTTATTTTAGTATATTAAACGCTGCTCTCAGGGCAGGAGTATAGATTCAAATTGCTGTTATTTTTAGTGTATTACGCGCTGCTCTCAGGGCAGGAGTACTCAATAGATTCAAATCACTTTTATTTTAGTGTATTACGCGCTGCTCTCAGGGCAGGAGTACTCAATAGATTCAAATCGCTGTTATTTTTAGTGTATTACGCGCTGCTCTCAGGGCAGGAGTACTCAATAAATTCAAATCACTTTTATTTTAGTGTATTACGTGCTGCTCTCAGGGCAGGAGTACTCAATAGATTCAAATCGCTGTTATTTTAGTGTATTACGCGCTGCTCTCAGGGCAGGAGTACTCAGATTCAAATCGCTGTTATTTTTAGTGTATTACGCGCTGCTCTCAGGGCAGGAGTACTCAATAGATTCAAATCGCTGTTATTTTTAGTGTATTACGCGCTGCTCTCAGGGCAGGTGTACTCAATAGATTCAAATCACTTTTATTTTAGTGTATTACGTGCTGCTCTCAGGGCAGGAGTACTCAATAGATTCAAATCGCTGTTATTTTAGTGTATTACGCGCTGCTCTCAGGGCAGGAGTACTCAATAGATTCAAATCGCTGTTATTTTAGTGTATTACGCGCTGCTCTCAGGGCAGGAGTACTCAATAGATTCAAATCGCTGTTATTTTAGTGTATTACGCGCTGCTCTCAGGGCAGGAGTACTCAATAGATTCAAACTGCTGTTATTTTAGTGTATTACGCGCTGCTCTCAGGGCAGGAGTACTCGATAGATTTAAATTGCTGTTATTTTAGTGCATTACGCGCTGCTCTCAGGGCAGGATTACTCAATAGATTCAAATCACTGTTATTTTAGTAACTTATATTACGAGCTGCTCTCAGGGCAGGAGTACTCAATAGATTCAAATCGCTGTTATTTTAGTGTATTACGCGCTGCTCTCAGGGCAGGAGTATAGATTCAAATTGCTGTTATTTTTAGTGTATTACGCGCTGCTCTCAGGGCAGGAGTACTCAATAGATTCAAATCACTTTTATTTTAGTGTATTACGTGCTGCTCTCAGGGCAGGAGTACTCAATAGATTCAAATTGCTGTTATTTTTAGTGTATTACGCGCTGCTCTCAGGGCAGGAGTACTCAATAGATTCAAATCGCTGTTATTTTAGTGTATTACGCGCTGCTCTCAGGGCAGGAGTACTCAATATATTCAAACTGCTGTTATTTTAGTGTATTACGCGCTGCTCTCAGGGCAGGAGTACTCAATAGATTCAAATCGCTGTTATTTTTAGTGTATTACGAGCTGCTCTCAGGGCAGGAGTACTCAATAGATTCAAATCGCTGTTATTTTAGTGTATTACGCGCTGCTCTCAGGGCAGGAGTACTCAATAGATTCAAAGCGCTGTTATTTTAGTGTATTACGTGCTGCTCTCAGGGCAGGAGTACTCAATAGATTCAAATCGCGGTTATTTTTTAGTGTATTACGCGCTGCTCTCAGGGCAGGAGTACTCAATAGATTCAAATTGCTGTTATTTTAGTGTATTACGAGCTGCTCTCAGGGCAGGAGTACTCAATAGATTCAAATCGCTTTTATTTTAGTGTATTACGCGCTGCTCTCAGGGCAGGAGTACTCAATAGATTCAAATCGCTTTTATTTTAGTGTATTACGCGCTGCTCTCAGGGCAGGAGTACTCAATAGATTCAAATCGCTGTTATTTTTAGTGTATTACGCGCTGCTCTCAGGGCAGGAGTACTCAATAGATTCAAACTGCTGTTATTTTAGTGTATTACACGCTGCTCTCAGGGCAGGAGTACTCAATAGATTCAAATTGCAGTTATTTTTAGTGTATTACCAGCTGCTCTCAGGGCAGGTGTACTCAATAGATTCAAATCACTTTTATTTTAGTGTATTACGCGCTGCTCTCAGGGCAGGAGTAGCTACTCAATAGATTCAAATTGCTGTTATTTTAGTGTATTACGCGCTGCTCTCAGGGCAGGAGTACTCAATAGATTCAAATCGCAGTTATTTTAGTGTATTACGCGCTGCTCTCAGGGCAGGAGTACTCAATAGATTCAAATCACTTTTATTTTAGTGTATTACACGCTGCTCTCAGGGCAGGAGCACTCAATAGATTCAAATTGCTGTTATTTTAGTGTATTACGCGCTGCTCTCAGGGCAGGAGTACTCAATAGATTAAAATCACTTTTATTTTAGTGTATTACGCGCTGCTCTCAGGGCAGGAGTACTCAATAGATTCAAATCACTTTTATTTTAGTGTATTACGCGCTGCTCTCAGGGCAGGAGTACTCAATAGATTCAAATCACTTTTATTTTAGTGTATTACGCGCTGCTCTCAGGGCAGGAGTACTCAATAGATTCAAATCACTTTTATTTTAGTGTATTATGCGCTGCTCTCAGGGCAGGAGTACTCCAATTCAAATTGACTTCAACATGCACTAACTGTGATAAGCACAATATAACTGTGTCTTTAGTGCTGTTTTGAGGGCATTATAAATGTATTTTAGCTTAAAGATCTTAAGATTTTTACAAGTAATTTTATTTGCTTACATTGGTACCACGTTACAATAAGGTTTCATTAATGTCCCTTGCACCAAGTTTACTCCACAAAAGAAATAGTCCAGGAAATATTTTAAAATGAGGATGAAACTGAAGCTTTCAGGTGAAATACATTTTACGTTTTGTTTTTTTATGACTATCAGCTTACATTGAAACCAACATCTTTATGTAATTCATTTGCAGGAAGACCTACAGATCTGGAGAATTTAAGGAGGAACTGACAGACATTTGACCAGGCGACCCGTAGCGTTGGGCCTGGTTTAACGGGAAGCCCATTCAAGTTCAATGACACCCATCTAAAAGAAAAATAATAAAGCAATTAAAAACCTCTAAGAATAATGATATGAGCTAGTTAAAAGTACAGCAGTTTAATGATAGGCTACATCTTTGCTCTGCATTTTTTTGTGATATGTTTCTGTTTTATACATTTAATTCACTGGAAATGTTTTGTAATACTATAAAAAAGGAAAGTCATGATTATGCTTGAATTGGTTATTTTGCAAAATTGGACCAAAAGACAGTTCAATAAAAATATAATTAGTAAACTAGTTATTTACAATAAATTTTTGTTCAGTCATTAAATGAAATCAAAATTCCATACTTTTGTAAGGATGGATTTCCTACAGGGGTTCAGGCTGCTAGACTGCCGAATTACTAAAGAAATGTTATCAGTAAGATGGTGGAAAACTGTAGATTTCTTGTCCATTACCACCCACTGCTACTTAAATCAACAACGGAAATAAGTGCAGTTACAAGTTGTAACAACAGCTAAATATGTGGCAGATTGCTGCTATAGAGTGACGATATTGTTTTGCAATAGGTAGCACTTCAAAGACAATACCTAATCAAAACTAGTTAGCACATTATATGTATTTGAAAGGGTCTAATGACACTATATATGGTTACACTTAAAGTTACAAAATAGATGTGATGATAAAAACTTATCCCATCCCAAAATACCATTAATTGTACCCCCATATATGTAAAGTGTTTCATGAGAGATATAAAGAGAGGGAGAGGGTGCAGAAAGAGACAAAGAGAGCCAGAGAATAAAAGGGACAGAGAAAATAAAAGGGACAGAGAAACTGTTATAATCTTTGATGCCTTCCTTGACCATGTGTCTGTAACCCAAATGTGAGACGTTCAAATCGACTAATCAGATAATTACAATTTCCCCCATTGTAAAAGGTGTGACAATTCGTTGACCCCCGAAGTACACACTTTTGACCTACAGGCCTTGAGCACTATCAGCACCTCTGCCTTTAGGAACTCCAGATGGTACCCTGGGGGGTAACACTTTAAAATACGGATCCTTCGTTAATGAATAACTACACAGGAACAAATGAGTAACACAATGTTAACAATCTAGTAACTACAGTTAACTAACAAGTAACTCTGATTAACGAATTAGTAAGTAATAGCACACAGATTTAAGTGGTAGTTCACTATTAACTAATCAATAACTACTATTTTTTAATACTTCCCAGAGAACTACTGAATTTTTTACAGATTTAAGTGGTAGTTCACTAATAACTAATCAATAACTACAATTTTTTAATACTTCCCAGAGAAATAATGAAAAAAATTCACAATTCATGCAAAACTTAATAACTAATGCAGGAAAAATTACTAGCACTAGATTAACATTACTGCTAGATACTGTACACTAATTATCAATATGTAATAGCGTAGCAGACTTATGATTTGGGAAAGCTGTCAATAATTAGCCTATGCACTGCTGTCTTTTAGAGAACTATTCATAAACTAAATAATTTTTAAGAATTGTTTTTATAAATGCACTTGTCTGGAACACTTACCCTGTGGCCGATTATCCGGCATTCCTCTGGACTGGCTTTGAATAACTAGACTCATCATGGTGAGTACTGGAACATACTGAGTCATCAGCCATCCAAATACCAGTTATTTTATTATTTAACCTACCTCTCAAAATTGTTTTTATGTATGTCTCTTTGTTCATATGTATATATATATATATATATATATATATATATATATATATATATATATATATATATATATATATATATATATGTGTGTGCATATATATCCTGTGAATGATTAGATGATTCTACCCTTTCGGGTTGACTCTTCATTAGTAACTACAGCATGGAATCATGATAACTAGTAATGACTCAAGTGTTAATGCATACTTTTATAGGACTTACAAATTATTTGGATCCGTATTCTAAAGTGAAGATCATGTTAACTAACTAGTAATGACTCAAGTGTTACTACATACCCCTATTTGGATCCGTATTCTAAAGTGAAGATCATGTTAACTAACTAGTAATGACTCAAGTGTTACTACATACCTCTATAGGAACTACTAATTATTTGGATCCGTATTCTAAAGTGAAGATCATGTTAACTAACTAGTAATGACTCAAGTGTTACTACATACCCCTATTTGGATCCGTATTCTAAAGTGAAGATCATGTTAACTAACTAGTAATGACTCAAGTGTCTCAAATGACTCAAGCTATAATAAAATAACTGGTATTTGGATGGCTGATGACTCAGTATGTTCCAGTACTCACCATGATGAGTCTAGTTATTCAAAGCCAGTCCAGAGGAATGCCGGAAAATCGGCCACAGGGTAAGTGTTCCAGACAAGTGCATTTATAAAAACAATTCTTAAAAATTATTTAGTTTATGAATAGTTCTCTAAAAGACAGCAGTGCATAGGCTAATTATTGACAGCTTTCCCAAATCATAAGTCTGCTACGCTATTACATATTTATAATTAGTGTACAGTATCCAGCAGTAATGTTAATCTAGTGCTAGTCATTTGTCCTGCATTAGTCATTAATTAGTTTTGCATGAATTGTGAATTTTTTTCATTATTTCTCTGGGAAGTATTGAAAAAATAGTAGTTATTGATTAGTTATTAGTGAACTACCACTTAAATCTGTAAAAAAATTCAGTAGTTCTCTGTGAAGTATTAAAAAATAGTAGTTATTGATTAGTTAATAGTGAACTACCACTTAAATCTGTGTGCTATTACTTACTAATTCGTTAATCAGAGTTACTTGTTAGTTAACTGTAGTTACTAGATTGTTAATATTGTGTTACTCATTTGTTCCTGTGTAGTTATTCATTAACGAAGGATCCGTATTTTAAAGTGTTACCCCCTGGGGTAAGAAAGGGGAATTGAAACAGTAAAAGAAAATGTTTTTGTTCATTTTCAAATATCTTTAATTATTTTTAATCTTACACTTTTCCACACAGACTTAAAATTGCAATCCTCTCTCTAGTTTTTTCTAACCATATTAAACATTAATGTTTCATAAAACATTACATCTTTGGTATACAGTACAAATGTTTTCTGGAAGTGATAAGCACTAACAGGATGAGAAGAAACCTAAAATGCTTTATAACCTGTGTGGTTTGATGTTGCATGAGTTAAATGGCAGTCTGCTCCTTTATCTGTTGCTGGTAGAGGGGTAAATGCACATTCATTTAGTGACATTCAAAAGAGACTCGCTTATGATAAAGACAAACAATCTCTAAATGATCACTAAAGTTTTGCCATGTATTCAATCGGCTTTTGATAAATGTATTTTTAGAAAATCTTAATTTTATATTTTGGCAAACAGAATGGTGGGAAAAATATGGAAACAAAAATATTTTTCTATACTTGGAAATTACTCAAATCAAATGCCAAACTTTTCCAAATTGCGTAGGAACCCTGAAATTAAGTGTCTTTGTTTCTCTGCAATACTCAGTGGAAAATTAAGTATTTAAACATAGATCCACATTTTGCAATCACATTTATGCATCACAAAGTCAACACTGAGATTGAGTGCTTGTATCAGGTGGAACCAAACGCTCTCCATCTTTGCATCCAGGTGTTAATCATAGACTGGGTAGCATCAGCCATCTTCAGTGTTGGTTCCTTTTATTCATCCAGTTTCTGCCAGCTGTTTCAGGTAACTGAAGAATGAGATAAAAGAACAAGTTAATAATAGACCAAAAAGAAATGGTCTACTTATGTAACAACAAAATGATTTAAAATAATCAAATATACCCTTAAAAATGTGTAGGGCTATAGATTTACTAGACTAACCAGCAAAAATATAAACAGAAAAAAAAGAGTATTTTGTACTGTATATTTTGGTATTGTGGGACAACTTTGCTTTAGTTTTACAAAAGTAATGCCCTGGGAGCTGACAGCCATGTTTACTGAATGTTTTTATGAGTGATGTTTTTTTTTTTTTTTTTAAGAATTAACAATGATTAGTTATAGAGAAAAATATAATTATTCTAGAACTGAGCTTAGTGTATCAAATTATTAGAGCACATAGTATCAATACTACTGTAAATTCCTGCAATACAGGAATATTACAGGACTTCATTTCTAGGAAAATGCAAAGCAATTAGAATCTCTTAAGTACTCCTTCACTGACAGCTTGGAGTACTGCGCTAAAAGAACAGCGATTTTAATCTATTGAGTACTCCTGCCCTGAGAGCAGCGCGTAATACACTAAAATAAAAGTGATTTGAATCTATTGAGTACTCCTGCCCTGAGAGCAGCGCGTAATACACTAAAATAACAGCAGTTTGAATCTATTGAGTACTCCTGCCCTGAGAGCAGCGCGTAATACACTAAAATAAAAGCAGTTTGAATCTATTGAGTACTCCTGCCCTGAGAGCAGCGCGTAATACACTAAAATAACAGCGCTTTGAATCTATCGAGTACTCCTGCCCTGAGAGCAGCAAGTAATACACTAAAATAAAAGCGATTTGAATCTATTGAGTACTCCTGCCCTGAGAGCAGCGCGTAATACACTAAAATAACAGCTATTTGAATCTATTGAGTTCCCTTTCGTCAGCAGGGAACTCCGACGCCTCGTCGGGGGAGTTCCCCTGACGAATTGGGATCACGCTAGGGAGACCAATTGCCTTCGAGTGAATTAAAACGAGCCAATGAACATTGGCATGCAAGGTTTGCATTCCGCGGCCCGCCTACCAGTGCGGGTATAAGGCGGAATCAAGCGCATACACAAACGCTTTCTGCTTCGGAGCCGACCGGTTGTGTCCTCTCTGAGTGAATGAGTTTTAAGATTGTATTTATCTTACGCTCTACGAGTCTGCTGTTTCGGGAAGGGACCTCTCTGTGTTGGTGAGACGGCGTTTCAGCGACCGCGCGATTTCCTGTCTGCCGGCTGCGTCTACACACTGTTAATTCAAAAGCTGTTTTTACAGCTGGTAAACGGTTGAGTGCGCACAGCGGGCTTGCAGTTTCCCCGCTGTGTCGCCGCGTTGGGTCCCTGTGTGCTTCAGCACAATAAAGAGAGTCATTTCTTCCTGAAAGAGCAACACGAGTGAAGATCGCGTCCTTTTCAGGATGACGTTTCACTCGTGTGTTTCTGGATGCGATCGTTCCTGTCCTTATTTGACGGCCACGTTCATTGTTTCACATGCCTAATCAGTGTGTGAGACTGCGTTCGTGGGTGGTTCATGTTCTCTCATGAGTGCATGACCACGTCGGCACGTTGTTCGTCTCCCCTTTTTAAAGGCTCGAGCCGCTCAGCGTGCCGTGTGCCGTCGAGCGCCGGTTGACAGCGTGGGTTGTCACGGCAACCCAGCGCGCGTCATTCGGCGCTCAAGATGCGTGGTCAAGATCAAGACTCGCGTGCCTCTATGAGGTGAGTCCCTTTGCTTGTTTCCCGATCTAGTTTCTCTTCTGGTGCACCAGGAGAGGGCTACTTTGGCAAATAACATTGGTGATCTGAGGGTTACAGTGCGGAATGTCTCGCCAGGTGAAAGACCCTCACGAGCTTCCCACTCCTCTAGCGCATCACAAACATGCTGAGACTGTGTTCGTGGGTGGTTTGTGCTCTCTACATGAGAGCATGACCACGTCGGCACGTTGTTCGTCTTGCCTGAGGGCTTGAACGCTCAGCGTGCCGTGTGCCAGCGATGGCCACGTTCACTGTCTTGCATGCCTGGTTGACGGCCATGATCGCTGTTTCACATGTCTAATCAGTGTGTTGAGACGGCGTTCATGGGTGGTTCATGTTCTCTCATGAGTGCATGACCACGTCGGCACGTTGTTCGCCTCCCCTTTCTCGTAAAGGCTTGAGCCGCTCAGCGTGCCGTGTGCCGTCGAGGCTTTGAGTGGGATTTTGGTCCTTATGAGGGACCAAGCATTTCATTCAGGGCCCCAGGGGAGGACAGATGTCGATTGCTACATCGGAGAGAGGGCTGTTATACTCTGAAAATGATGCTGAGTTCCTACTGTAATGGTGTGTTCCCATGCTGAAGGTTCAGACTTGACAGCCACACTTCCTGGGTCTAAAGTGCCTAGATGTGTGTGAAAAATTTTGGCAGTATGGAAGTATTTTGGTGCCAATATGGCAAGCCAAACATGCCTAAATCTGCAGAAGTTTTTCCTCTCTCACTACCCCTGCACATTCAGTGCACGTGGGTAGTTCTGACTCGGAGTAGAGCTGCGCTTTATGACTGACCGTGATTAGTCACAGCGCTGGCCTTCGGTCAGACGATGTCCACACTGTGGTCCAGAAGCGCCTTAAAGCCAGCCCGCTCGGAGTTCGTTTCCCCCCCAGCAAAAGGAGGGGAAATGACCCTGAGAGGAGCGACCCAGAGAGTGTGACGAAAACTGCTCTTTGGGAGTGTGTGTCATCACCACTCCTTCCCCCGGAGGAGGGCCGGGTGGAGAATCCTTTGTTAAATTTTTCTAGTTTCTGTTCCGCCGCCGACCAGCTGGTCGGTGGTACCCAAAACCTAAAAAAGAGCAGTTTCTTCCTCCTCTGGGTCATTCACGGTTGGGACTGCCGAACATGCAGTCTCTCCCGCTCAAGAGTAGGACGTCAGTGTGCGCCACCCTCGGGTCTCGCCACTCTCAGTCCTCTCTCCCCAGCTCTCAGATAGCAGTGGCGCCACCTCGGTCACGCCACTCCTGTCTGTCGCTGGGCGGGAAGGCGAGACCAGCAGCCGCCCTCGGGCCTTGCTCCTTGTCTCCTCCCCTTTCCTCGCCAGGCGACAGACCGCAGCAGAACACTCTCGGGTCTTCTCTGCCGTCTGTCCCCCGGTGGAGGCAGGTAGGTGTTGTTCAAATACACCCAGACCCCGCTCTCGGCCGCCACAATGCCACCAGAGCCGTGTCCCTGCCCTCCACCTCGCTGCCCCTCCGCGGGTACGCCGGTCGTGCGGGTGGGCTCGTTGCGGCGGTTTCTCAGAGCCTGGTTAGAGCTCCCGAGTCCGTCGTGATGGCTCATCCGCACCAACCGGCTCGGCTATGCAATTCAATTTGCACGCCGGCCTCCCAAGTTCAGGGGCGTCCACTTCACCCATGTGCGTCCAGTGGATGCCCCGGTCTTGCGGAAAGAGATCGACGTCCTACTGGCGAAGGACGCGATCGAGCCGGTCCCTCCAGCCGATATGAGGTCAGGGTTTTACAGCCCTTACTTCATTGTACCCAAGAAAGGCGGTGGGTTACGGCCAATCCTGGATCTGCGAGTATTGAATCGGGCCCTGCACAAGCTCCTGTTCAAGATGCTCACGCAGAAACGCATTTTCGAGTGCATCCGTCCCCAGGATTGGTTTGCAGCGATCGACCTGAAGGACGCGTACTTTCATGTCTCGATTCTTCCTCGACACAGACCGTTCCTTCGGTTTGCTTTCAAGGGTCGAGCATATCAGTACAAGGTCCTACCCTTCGGGCTGGCCCTGTCGCCCCGTGTCTTCACGAAAGTCGCGGAGGCGGCCATTGTTCCCATGAGAGAACAAGGCGTTCGCATTCTCAACTACCTCGACGACTGGCTCATTCTGGCACACTCGCGAGATGTGTTGTGCGATCACAGGGACATGGTGCTCCGGCACCTCAGTCAGTTGGGGCTTCAGGTCAACTGGGACAAGAGCAAACTCTCCCCTGTGCAGAGGATCTCTTATCTCGGTATGGAGCTGGACTCGGTCGCCCAGACTGCGTGCCTCACGGAGGAACGCGTCCAGTCAGTGCTCAACTGCCTCAAGTCTTTTCGAGGCAACTCAGCGGTTCCACTGAAACAATTTCAGAGGCTCCTGGGGCATATGGCAGCCGCAGCCGCAGTAACGCCGCTCGGTCTGTTGCATATGAGACCGCTCCAGCACTGGCTTCGCGATCGAGTCTCGAGGTGGGCGTGGCAGAGCGGCAAGTTCCGGGTCAAAGTCACCCCGAGCTGTCGCCAAACCTTCTCCCCTTGGTTGGATCCTGGGTTTCTACGGGCCGGAGTGCCCCTAGTCCAGGTTTCCAGGCATGCTGTGGTTTTCACAGATGCTTCTGCCAAGGGCTGGGGGGCCACGTACAGAGGGCATGCAGTCTCGGGTCTGTGGACGGGGCCCCAGCTGCATTGGCACATCAACTGCATAGAGTTGCAAGCAGTACACCTAGCTTTGTGTCGCCTCAAGGGGTTTCTCAGACACAAACACGTACTGGTCCGTACGGACAGCACTGCGACCGTTGCGTACATCAACAGACAAGGTGGTCTACGCTCCCGTCGTATGTCGCGACTCGCCTCCCACCTCCTCCTATGGAGTCAGAAGCATCTGAGGTCGCTTCGTGCCGTTCATGTCCCCGGGGAGCTTAATCGTGTGGCCGACAAACTTTCACGTCGGTCCCCCCTTCCGGGAGAATGGCGACTTCATCCCCAGGTGGTCCAGCTGATCTGGCAAATCTTCGGAGCCGCACAGGTAGACCTGTTTGCCTCTCCGGACACGACCCATTGCCAGTGGTATTACTCCCTGACCGAAGGGACTCTCGGCACGGATGCCCTGGCACACAGCTGGCCCCGGGACCTACGCAAATATGCGTTTCCCCCAGTGAGCCTTCTTGCACAAACTCTGTGCAAGGTCAGGGAGGACGAGGAGCAAGTCCTTTTGGTGGCCCCGTATTGGCCAACCCGGACTTGGTTCCCAGAACTCATGCTCCTCGCGACAGCCCCTCCTTGGCCGATTCCTCTGAGGAACGACCTTCTTTCTCAGAGACGGGGCACCCTATGGCACCCGCGTCCAGACCTCTGGAAACTCCATGTTTGGTCCCTGGACGGGACGCGGAGGTTCTAGATGGCCTACCACAGGCAGTGGTAGATACCATCTCTTCAGCTAGAGCCCCCTCTACGAGGCGCCTCTATGCTCTGAAGTGGAACCTGTTCGTCGGCTGGTGTTCTTCCCACGGGGAGAACCCACGAACTTGCCCGATCGGTGTAGTGCTCTCCTTCCTACAACAGGGGTTGGAGCGAAGGCTGTCTCCCTCCACCCTCAAAGTGTATGTTGCCGCAATAGCCGCGCATCACGATGTAGTTGAAGGTAAGTCCGTGGGGAAGCACGACCTGGTCATCAGATTCCTCAAGGGTGCTAGGAGGCTAAATCCACCTCGCTACTTGCACCCTGTACCCTCTTGGGACTTAACTTTAGTGCTCAAAGCGCTCCAAAGTCCTCCTTTTGAGCCTTTGCTGACAGTCGAGCTTAATATCCTGTCCATTAAGACAGCACTCCTGTTAGCATTGGCTTCTTTCAAGAGGGTGGGGGATCTGCAGGCTTTTTCGGTCGACGAATCGTGCCTAGAGTTCGGGCCCTTTCTCACGTTGTGTTGAGACCCCGGCTCGGATATGTGCCCAAGGTTCCTACCACTCCCTTCGCGGACCAGGTAGTGAACCTGCAAGCGCTGCCCCAGGAGGAGGCAGACCCAGCCCTAGCTTTTCTCTGTCCCGTCCGGGCCCTCCGGGTTATATATACAGAACGCAAAGCTTTAGGACCTCAGATCAGCTCTTGTTTGTTATGGAGACCAGCAGAAGGGGAAGGCTGTCTCCAAGCAGAGGTTAGCCCACTGGCTAGTGGATGCTATCACCAGGGCTTATGAGTCCCAGGGTGAGCCCTGCCCACCCAGGTTGCGGGCTCACTCCACTAGGAGTGTTGCCGCTTCTTGGGCTCTGGCACAAGGCGCCTCGCTAACAGACATTTGTAGAGCTGCGGGCTGGGCGACACCGAACACGTTCGCTAGGTTTTATAGCCTACGTGTGGAACCTGTTTCCTCCCGAGTACTTGCTACGGCCAGTAATTAGAGGGAATAGGTGTGTCGGCTTGCGACGCCATTCCGTGAGCGGATACGTGCGTCTTTTTGCTCCGTTGGTTACCCAACAAACGGCTAACCTCGTGAGTTCCTCCATCACCCCCTCCGGTGCCAGGCGTTGCGGACCGCCCGGCACCAGGTCTGCTACCTTCAGTAAGGAGTTGCTAGTAGACTGGGTGTTTTTCCAGTGGTCCCTGCGGCGACCCATGATTGCCACGTGCAGTTCAGCCGTGTCTTCCCCTTGACAGAGTCATTCTGTCGTCCTTGTTGAGTATGCTCCTCACTCCTCCGGACTGGGACTACCTTCAAGGACTGCCATATGTTTCACTACCCTACGTGGTTAGTACATATGTGTATTGAGGGCCTTCCTCTAGGCTGCCTCAGCTTCCGCAGCGTTCCCCCCCCCTATTATATCCTTGGGGTCGGACACGCTTTCCCAGTGTTATCCAATATCCACTGATTTGGTCTTGCGGAACAGCAGTGTGATTCCCTAGCTAGCTCCCGCAAAATTTCTGGAAACTGCTGCAGGGCTGTAGCTTAGCTGGGCGCTGGAAGGGGTCAGCACCATGGCGTTTTGGTAGGGATCCCAATTCGTCAGGGGAACTCCCCCGACGAGGCGTCGGAGTTCCCTGCTGACGAAAGGGAACGTCTCGGTTACGTATGGTAACCCTCGTTCCCTGAGTCCAGGGAACGGAGACGCCTCGTCCCGTCGCCATGCTGCTGTACCTTCGCGGAGGACTGGACACCGTTCGGCTCCTCAGCGAAAAGCGTTTGTGTATGCGCTTGATTCCGCCTTATACCCGCACTGGTAGGCGGGCCGCGGAATGCAAACCTTGCATGCCAATGTTCATTGGCTCGTTTTAATTCACTCGAAGGCAATTGGTCTCCGTAGCGTGATCCCAATTCGTCAGGGGAACTCCCCCGACGAGGCGTCTCCGTTCCCTGGACTCAGGGAACGAGGGTTACCATACGTAACCGAGACGTACTCCTGCCCTGAGAGCAGCGCGTAATACACTAAAATAACAGCTATTTGAATCTATTGAGTACTCCTGCCCTGAGAGCAGCGCGTAATACACTAAAATAACAGCGCTTTGAATCTATCGAGTACTCCTGCCCTGAGAGCAGCGCGTAATACACTAAAATAACAGCGCTTTGAATCTATCGAGTACTCCTGCCCTGAGAGCAGCGCGTAATACACTAAAATAAAAGTGATTTGAATCTATTGAGTACTCCTGCCCTGAGAGCAGCTCGTAATATAAGTTACTAAAATAACAGTGATTTGAATCTATTGAGTACTCCTGCCCTGAGAGCAGCGAGTAATACACTAAAATAAAAGTGATTTGAATCTATTGAGTACTCCTGCCCTGAGAGCAGCTCGTAATATAAGTTACTAAAATAACAGTGATTTGAATCTATTGAGTACACCTGCCCTGAGAGCAGCGAGTAATACACTAAAAAAAAAGGGATTTGAATCTATTGAGTACACCTGCCCTGAGAGCAGCGCGTAATACACTAAAATAACAGCGATTTGAATCTATTGAGTACTCCTGCCCTGAGAGCAGCCCGTAATACACTAAAATAACAGCGATTTGAATCTATTGAGTACTCCTGCCCTGAGAGCAGCGCGTAATACACTGAAAATAAAAGTGATTTGAATCTATTGAGTACTCTTGCCCTGAGAGCAGCGCGTAATACACTAAAAATAACAGCGATTTGAATCTATTGAGTACTCCTGCCCTGAGAGCAGCGCGTAATACACTAAAATAAAAGCGATTTGAATCTATTGAGTACTCCTGCCCTGAGAGCAGCGCGTAATACACTAAAATAACAGCAATTTGAATCTATTGAGTACTCCTGCCCTGAGAGCAGCGCGTAATACACTAAAATAACAGCAATTTAAATCTATTGAGTACTCCTGCCCTGAGAGCAGCGCGTAATACACTAAAATAACAGCGCTTTGAATCTATCGAGTACTCCTGCCCTGAGAGCAGCGCGTAATACACTAAAATAAAAGCGATTTGAATCTATTGAGTACTCCTGCCCTGAGAGCAGCGCGTAATACACTAAAATAACAGCGCTTTGAATCTATCGAGTACTCCTGCCCTGAGAGCAGCAAGTAATACACTAAAATAAAAGCGATTTGAATCTATTGAGTACTCCTGCCCTGAGAGCAGCTCGTAATATAAGTTACTAAAATAACAGCGATTTGAATCTATTGAGTACTCCTGCCCTGAGAGCAGCGCGTAATACACTGAAAATAAAAGGGATTTGAATCTATTGAGTACACCTGCCCTGAGAGCAGCGCGTAATACACTAAAATAACAGCAATTTGAATCTATTGAGTACTCCTGCCCTGAGAGCAGCGCGTAATACACTAAAATAACAGCGCTTTGAATCTATCGAGTACTCCTGCCCTGAGAGCAGCGCGTAATACACTAAAATAACAGCGCTTTGAATCTATCAAGTACTCCTGCCCTGAGAGCAGCGCGTAATACACTAAAATAACAGCGCTTTGAATCTATCGAGTACTCCTGCCCTGAGAGCAGCTCGTAATATAAGTTACTAAAATAACAGTGATTTGAATCTATTGAGTACACCTGCCCTGAGAGCAGCGAGTAATACACTAAAATAAAAGGGATTTGAATCTATTGAGTACACCTGCCCTGAGAGCAGCGCGTAATACACTAAAATAACAGCGATTTGAATCTATTGAGTACTCCTGCCCTGAGAGCAGCACGTAATACACTAAAATAACAGTGATTTGAATCTATTGATTGAGTACTCCTGCCCTGAGAGCAGCAAGTAATACACTGAAAATAAAAGGGATTTGAATCTATTGAGTACACCTGCCCTGAGAGCAGCGCGTAATACACTAAAATAACAGCAATTTGAATCTATTGAGTACTCCTGCCCTGAGAGCAGCGCGTAATACACTAAAATAACAGCGCTTTGAATCTATCGAGTACTCCTGCCCTGAGAGCAGCGCGTAATACACTAAAATAAAAGCGATTTGAATCTATTGAGTACTCCTGCCCTGAGAGCAGCTCGTAATACACTAAAATAAAAGCGATTTGAATCTATTGAGTACTCCTGCCCTGAGAGCAGCGCGTAATACACTAAAATAACAGCAATTTAAATCTATTGAGTACTCCTGCCCTGAGAGCAGCGCGTAATACACTAAAATAACAGCGCTTTGAATCTATCGAGTACTCCTGCCCTGAGAGCAGCGCGTAATACACTAAAATAAAAGCGATTTGAATCTATTGAGTACTCCTGCCCTGAGAGCAGCGCGTAATACACTAAAATAACAGCGCTTTGAATCTATCGAGTACTCCTGCCCTGAGAGCAGCAAGTAATACACTAAAATAAAAGCGATTTGAATCTATTGAGTACTCCTGCCCTGAGAGCAGCTCGTAATATAAGTTACTAAAATAACAGCGATTTGAATCTATTGAGTACTCCTGCCCTGAGAGCAGCGCGTAATACACTGAAAATAAAAGGGATTTGAATCTATTGAGTACACCTGCCCTGAGAGCAGCGCGTAATACACTAAAATAACAGCAATTTGAATCTATTGAGTACTCCTGCCCTGAGAGCAGCGCGTAATACACTAAAATAACAGCGCTTTGAATCTATCGAGTACTCCTGCCCTGAGAGCAGCGCGTAATACACTAAAATAACAGCGCTTTGAATCTATCGAGTACTCCTGCCCTGAGAGCAGCTCGTAATATAAGTTACTAAAATAACAGTGATTTGAATCTATTGAGTACACCTGCCCTGAGAGCAGCGAGTAATACACTAAAATAAAAGGGATTTGAATCTATTGAGTACACCTGCCCTGAGAGCAGCGCGTAATACACTAAAATAACAGCGATTTGAATCTATTGAGTACTCCTGCCCTGAGAGCAGCACGTAATACACTAAAATAACAGTGATTTGAATCTATTGATTGAGTACTCCTGCCCTGAGAGCAGCAAGTAATACACTGAAAATAAAAGGGATTTGAATCTATTGAGTACACCTGCCCTGAGAGCAGCGCGTAATACACTAAAATAACAGCAATTTGAATCTATTGAGTACTCCTGCCCTGAGAGCAGCGCGTAATACACTAAAATAACAGCGCTTTGAATCTATCGAGTACTCCTGCCCTGAGAGCAGCGCGTAATACACTAAAATAAAAGCGATTTGAATCTATTGAGTACTCCTGCCCTGAGAGCAGCTCGTAATACACTAAAATAAAAGCGATTTGAATCTATTGAGTACTCCTGCCCTGAGAGCAGCTCGTAATACACTAAAATAAAAGCGATTTGAATCTATTGAGTACTCCTGCCCTGAGAGCAGCGAGTAATACACTAAAATAACAGTGATTTGAATCTATTGAGTACTCCTGCCCTGAGAGCAGCAAGTAATACACTGAAAATAAAAGTGATTTGAATCTATTGAGTACTCCTGCCCTGAGAGCAGCGCGTAATACACTGAAAATAAAAGCGATTTGAATCTATTGAGTACTCCTGCCCTGAGAGCAGCGCGTAATACACTGAAAATAAAAGCGATTTGAATCTATTGAGTACTCCTGCCCTGAGAGCAGCGCGTAATACACTAAAAATAACAGCGCTTTGAATCTATCGAGTACTCCTGCCCTGAGAGCAGCGCGTAATACACTAAAATAAAAGCGATTTGAATCTATTGAGTACTCCTGCCCTGAGAGCAGCGCGTAATACACTAAAATAAAAGCGATTTGAATCTATTGAGTACTCCTGCCCTGAGAGCAGCTCGTAATACACTAAAATAAAAGCGATTTGAATCTATTGAGTACTCCTGCCCTGAGAGCAGCGCGTAATACACTAAAATAACAGTGATTTGAATCTATTGAGTACTCCTGCCCTGAGAGCAGCAAGTAATACACTGAAAATAAAATCTATTGAGTACTCCTGCCCTGAGAGCAGCGCGTAATACACTGAAAATAAAAGCGATTTGAATCTATTGAGTACACCTGCCCTGAGAGCAGCGAGTAATACACTAAAATAAAAGGGATTTGAATCTATTGAGTACTCCTGCCCTGAGAGCAGCTCGTAATACACTAAAATAAAAGCGATTTGAATCTATTGAGTACTCCTGCCCTGAGAGCAGCGCGTAATACACTAAAATAACAGTGATTTGAATCTATTGAGTACTCCTGCCCTGAGAGCAGCAAGTAATACACTGAAAATAAAATCTATTGAGTACTCCTGCCCTGAGAGCAGCGCGTAATACACTGAAAATAAAAGCGATTTGAATCTATTGAGTACTCCTGCCCTGAGAGCAGCGCGTAATACACTAAAAATAACAGCGCTTTGAATCTATCGAGTACTCCTGCCCTGAGAGCAGCGCGTAATACACTAAAATAAAAGCGATTTGAATCTATTGAGTACTCCTGCCCTGAGAGCAGCGCGTAATACACTAAAATAACAGCGCTTTGAATCTATCGAGTACTCCTGCCCTGAGAGCAGCTCGTAATATAAGTTACTAAAATAACAGTGATTTGAATCTATTGAGTACACCTGCCCTGAGAGCAGCGAGTAATACACTAAAATAAAAGGGATTTGAATCTATTGAGTACACCTGCCCTGAGAGCAGCGCGTAATACACTAAAATAACAGCGATTTGAATCTATTGAGTACTCCTGCCCTGAGAGCAGCACGTAATACACTAAAATAACAGTGATTTGAATCTATTGATTGAGTACTCCTGCCCTGAGAGCAGCGCGTAATACACTGAAAATAAAAGGGATTTGAATCTATTGAGTACTCCTGCCCTGCCCACTAAACATTGGACGTCGGATAGACGTGCAGATCATGTCTATATTGGGTCCGTCGGTCCATGACCAATTCTGGACATCTATTCGACGTCCAAACTAGGTCCACTATTTGGACGTCCAACCATGACCCAACTTGGACGTCATATAGACGTTCAACATTGGACCTTTGAACTGGGAAATTTTTTTCGACGTCCAAACTAGGTCCACTATTTGGACGTCCAACCATGACCCAACTTGGACGTCATATAGACGTTCAACATTGGACCTTTGAACTGGGTAATTTTTTTCGACGTCCAAACTAGGTCCACTATTTGGACGTCCAACCATGACCCAACTTGGACGTCATATTGACGTTCAACATTGGACCTTTGAACTGGGTAATTTTTTTCGACGTCCAAACTAGGTCCACTATTTGGACGTCCAACCATGACCCAACTTGGACGTCATATTGACGTTCAACATTGGACCTTTGAACTGGGTGATTTTTTTCGACGTCCAAACTAGGTCCACTATTTGGACGTCCAACCATGACCCAACTTGGACGTCATATTTACGTTCAACATTGGACCTGAACTGGGTAATTTTTTGGACGTCTATGACAGGTGCAGGAAATTTACATGATTATTATAATTTTTTTAATTTACAAATGAAGAGCTCTTTTCCAAAACGCGAGTTTGTCGTGTCATTTTGCTGTGTAATGAACATATTCACTGCTCCATCCACGTTTCCAAATCGCTATATTTAAAATGTAATATATTTTTAAAATATTTAAAATATTATATTTAAAATATTTTAAATGTACTGCAAATGCTCGTGATCCAAGCGCCGAACCTATTTTTAGCCTAAACGCGATAATCATGTATGTAGCTCAAACAGAATGTAGCTCAAACAGTAGAGCGTTGGCACGTGGAGCAGATGATCACGAGTTCGAGTCCCAGGTAAAGCAAGGTGTGTGTGTGTGTGTGTGTGTGTGTGTGTGTACTTGTCTACCTATCTAAGTGGGGACCTTGGTGTCGTTACACACTCACCAACAGGGGACCGTCGAGCCAAGTGGGGACTTTTTTCAAGTCCCCTGTTGGTCATGCTTTAAAACATGTTCAAATTAGCTAAAACACGCTCTGGTGAATTTTTTTCATTTTTGACCAAGTGGGGACCTACATGTGTGTGTGTGTTTAAGTCCATACTCAGCAGCGCTCCTGTAGGCTGGGGCAGGAACTGCAGTGGCCCATTAACACACGTCGTTCACACTTCTCTATTGTCTGAATGGGTTGCTGTCCTAGAGAGGCTCTGAGACTGTAGAGCTGATGTTTAACTGGCGGCTTAGTTCAGGAGCTTTATAATAACTCCACGCTATTATTCATTAGTTAAGCATTAGTAAACAGTTAATTAATTTATAAAGAATTAATATACATTAATAAGCAGTTTATAAATACAGCTATAAATGCTTTGTTCCTGTTTTAAAAGCATATCAAAAATGTGTTTAATAATTTTATTTTCATACTTTTTTAATGATCAATTTATCAGTTCTAAATGAAGTATAGCATAATTTACAAAGCAGTTATTTAGGAGTTGTCAGTGGTTCATAAGATCACCTACAAAGTGTGAGTAAATGATTAAACTATTTAAATGTGCATTCATACATATTTATTATTCAGACATATAGTAATAGTTCCTTAGTGTGTTTATAAATGGTTTATTAACATGTATTTCTACTGTAATGCAGGGAGTTATAAAGCATTTAGTAGTGGTAAGTTCACTATTTTTTGTGAGCTCATCTAAAGTGAGGACTAGTTATGCCTTGTAAAACATTTATAAAGGAGATTTAAAGGCTGTTAATATTTCTATGTTCTCTATCGCTGTGTGTGTTTGTTTCCTTTTTCTGTTTAGAAGAAAACTGAGTCTTTAAATCTCCTTTATAAATTATTTACAGGGCATAACTAGTCCTCACTTCAGATGAGCTCACAAAATAGTGAACTGACCACTACTAAATGCTTTATAACTACCTGAATCTACTACATTTACTTAAACTTTCTAAGTGATCTTTTTAATCACTGACAACACCTAAATAACTGGTTTAAAATAACGCTATACTGCATTTAGAAATGATAAATTGATCATTAATAAAGTATGAAAATAAAATGATTAAACACATTATAGATATGCTTCTAAATCAATAATACAACATTTAAAGCTGTATTTATAAACTGGTTATTAATGTCTGCTTTATTATTTAACTGTTTATTGATTAACTAATGATTAATAGGATGCAGTTATTATAAAGGGTTACCATATATATTATATTATTCATAATATAACTTCAAATATGCATTTTTTTATTAAAAAAAAAATATATATATATATATGACAGGAGGGGATCTGCAACTCAATGTTATAATTATAATGCAATTATTATTATAATATAATTAAGATATTAATAATGCGACTGATAGTATTGGCTGCCTATTAAATAAAACATAATTTCTACTCTAAAAAAAATCAACAGACATGTCCTTATTTTTTTTTGTTTCCTTTGTTTCTAGGATGTTGATGTACAGAGATAGTCAGTGTTTGAAATATTGCTCAATTTAAATGCAACCAAACATGTGTCGCTCGTTACCATCCAACAGTGGACCCTTCTTTAAGATCAAATTCAAAACTTTTGAGTTGACTTGCTGCATCTGGTCATTTTGAAGAAACAAAAATCCTTCGGATGAGACGTTAAACCGAGGTCCTGACTCTCTGTGGTCATTAAAAATCCCATGGCATTTCTCGTAAAGAGTAGGGGTGTAACCCCGGTGTCCTGGCCACACACCATTGGCCCTTACCAATCATGGCCTCCTAATAATCCCCTTACATTGAATTGGCTCTATCACTCTCTCTCCTCTCTCCACCTATATCCGGTGTGTGGTGAGCGCACTGGCGCCGTTGTACTGTGGCTGCCGTCGCATCATCCAAGTGGATGCTGCACACTGGTGGTGGTTGAGGAGAGATCCCCTGACATGATTGTAAAAGCGCTTTGGGTGTACAGTAGTACATATGAAAGCGCTATATAAATGCCCGATTCTATTCTATTCTATTCTATTCTAAAAATGAAATACAATTTTTTTTCATAATATAACTTCAAATATGCAAAAAAAACTTAAACATGCCAAGATGGAATCTCAACTCTGAACGATCTCTACCTATAACACAGTGGACTCACAATAGCCTGCAATTGAACTGTGTGTGTGTGAACAGTTAAGTCTGTCTTTATTTTGTAACTATAAGTATATATATATATATATATATATATATAGGCCTTCATAGATACTTTGTATGCTTGGTTATGCAGTCCCTACCAATTTACTTGCCATTGTTATGTGCCATTGCACACACACATACATGTCTATATTACTAACAGACCAATGTCGCTCTACACTGACCAAGTGAGGACTTTGTGAACGATCTCTACCTATACAAGTGGGGACTCTGCAATGGAGCTGTGTGTGTGTGAACAGTGAAGTGAACTGGCAGTGAAGTCTGCCTTCATTATGTAACTATATATATATATAAAAAAATATATATAACCCATCAGTTATATTAATAAAAAAGACCATATAAATCTACAACGGGGTAAAAAATACAGACGGGCCGGCGGCAACAGTTCAAAAGCAGAGGCGATAATATCCTCTTATCATTCATAATATTCTTTTTCTTATTTAACGCTCTCTCTTTATAGATACTTTCCAAGCTTGGTTATGCAGTCCCTAACAATTTACTTGTTACTAATTTTCTTAATAATTTCTTCTGTAACTCAGCAGCAGTTCCATACCAACAAATAATACAGAATATCATAACACTTTCAATGAAAGCACTATAAAACATCAGAAGCTTTATGATGTGGACATTACAGCAAAGTTATTGCTTTAAGAAGTTCATTCTCTGTTGTGGCCGATTAAATAAAACATAATTTCTACTCTAATAAAATCAATAGATGCCATTTTTTTCTGTTTCCTTTGTTTCTAGGATGTTGATGTACAGAGATAGTCAGTGTTTGAAATATTGCTCAATTTAAATGCAACCAAAAATGTGTCGCTCGTTACCATCCAACAGTGGACCCTTCTTTAAGATCAAATTCAAAACCTTTGAGTTGACTTGCTGCATCTTGTCATTTTAAAGAAACAAAAATGAAATACAATTTTTTTTTCATAATATAACTTCAAACATGCAAAAAAAAAAAAAACTTAAACATGCCAAGATGGAATCTCAACTCTGAACAATCTCTACCTATACAACAGTGGACTCACAATAGCCTGCAATGGAACTGTGTGTGTGTAAACAGTTAAGTCCGTCTTTATTTTGTAACTATAAGTATATATATATATATCATAGATACTTTGTATGCTTGGTTATGCAGTCCCTAACAGTTTACTTGCCATTGTTATGTGCCATTGCACACACACATACATGTCTATATTACTAACAGACCAATGTCGCTCTACACTGACCAAGTGAGGACTTTGTGAACGATCTCTACCTATACAAGTGGGGACTCTGCAATGGAGCTGTGTGTGTGTGAACAGTGAAGTGAACTGGCAGTGAAGTCTGCCTTCATTATGTAACTATATATATGTAGTATATTATATAGTATATTATATATTATGCCTTTTTTCATTCATAATATATATTTTTTTTATTTAACGCTTATTTTCTCTCTTCATAGATACTTTCTGCTTGGTTATGCAGTCCCTTTAGGGTTTATGGGATTAATCAAACAGAAATAGCTCTTTAAGGTAACAATTTCAGGTGACCTATATTTAGTATAGTGTAAAGCATACTTTATACAGTGAATAATGATTTTATTAATTTAAAATGAACTTCGCGTCCCCAGTTGGATGGTATAGAGCGATACTTGTTTGGCTGCTTTGTACATTTCTTGCCATCACAAACACACTGTAAAGATTTTGGAGATCAATCTCAAAATGTTACGTAGACTTGCTGCACTGAATATTTTTAGTTGGTTCAGTTGAAATATATGAAGTAGGGATGTTCATTTAACATTTTGTTTTCTGACTGAAAGCTGATTCTTGTTAACCAGTCATCATCAGTTAACTGGCATGATTTGAAGGTTAGATTAGAATTAAATGGAATTAGAATAGATAATAGTCTGTGACTGATTCAAATACCTCAAACATGTAGATTTACATGTGCAAATAGCAGCATAAACAACAGAACATGAGGATTCACACACCGTCACATCAAGCACCCGCAGTGCTTCTGTGAACACAGTAAACCAGAATAAAACTGTATATATAACTGTATAATAAATAGGCCAACTTAAATGAACAATTAACAAAACTAAAGTGCAATAAATAATAAACGCTTTAGGGTCTGTTTACATGACATAATTTTCAACTGAAAACAGAAAACGTTTTGGCCGTTAATTTCAACGAAAATGCCATTTTGGGGGCCTGACAATGCAAGCTTTTGAAAACGATGCCTTTCCCATCTGCGTAAACAACATAAATGGGAATTTGTGAAATTGGTACGTCATTCCAACCCGGTCACACTAAATGCATCTCTATAGCACACATTGTGTTTATTGTGCAATTTATACACAGAAAGGAGTTTATGTGTGCATATGATATGCATGGGTGGGTTTAGGGTAGATTTAGTAGTGGTGTGTAATGTGTAATATGTAATATGTATTATATGTTTGGTTAGGATTAGTGTTGTAGGGTGTGTGTGTATTACATGCAATAAAGTGCGTATCATATGCATGTAAAAAACTAATTTTCGCGTAAAACATTGCACGATAAACAATGCATGCTATAGAGATGCATTTTCATGAGATCAGACTGGGCATCCACAAGTATATAACATGTTCACATGCATACTTATCATTAGGTGTTCACATTTTCATAAATATTCGCCGTTTTTTTTTTTTTTTTTTTCTGACAAGGCGAACTACTGGCCTGGCTTGCATAATACAGCCCTTTTAGTGTTTATAGGGTTTGTTTTTAAACAATGTTATAGTTGTATTTAACAATATTTTACATTTTCACGCACTTGTGTAGTGTATTACTTTGGTTTGAAAATTACTTGCATTATCTTTTTAACTGTTAAATTCTCATTAATTTCTCTTTCATTATGCTTAGATGAGGTTAAATCTTGGCTTGCTCAAAACGTTTTGTCTTTAAATGAAGACAAAGAGGTGATAGTTTTCGCCCCACTGATCATTTTAAGACCCCCAGCATCGATTTGAGGAGCTTATCTGCATTTATATCTACACATGTGCGGAATATGGGGTGTGCTTTTAGATGGGCCTTTACAATTTGACAAACAAATATCTTCGGTAATTGGATCTAGTTTCTATCAACTTTGCTTTTATCTAAAATTAAAGACTTCCTAAACTGACAAAACTGAATAGAGCAGAAATGTCTCTTTAAGGTAACAATTGCAGGTCACCACACAAGTTAAACTGTACATGATCTAGACTCTAGATAAATAAAATGCGACCGCAGCAGTAAGTCAGGGGAATGCTTATATTTCTTCCTTTGGTTTCAATTTTGAACATGTTGCAGTTCTTTTTAAAAAGGTATACATTTTAGTACAATTATAAAATGATATAACATTATTTGATACTGTACATTAGCAGCAATTTCGGTACACATTTTTCACTTTAGCAACAAAGTGGAGACCCTCTTTTCTGTAATGAAAGGCCAATCTTATCGGTTGTGGTCTCTCAGACATCGGCAGTAATAAAAATAAAATAAAAACATTGTTTCCCTTTGGACTTTAATTACACTTGATACTGGGCATCATTACATTTTTCCCCTGACTGACAGGTGATGCTTGTAACCCGATCATAATCTGTTATCCGACAAGAATAGAATGTTATATTCTAATTAAATTAAATTAGAATGTATGTATTTCTCAATAATTATCACTTTTTTCAAAGCTCTTCAATCCACTGTCTTAACCAACTTCCAGCTTCACTGCAGTTAATTTCACATTCAAAACGCATTAAAACTACCAAAACACATCATTTCCTTTTGTATAGATGTTGATAAAAATGAAAGACTAAGATTTGTGTAGGTGTTTAGTTACATCTTCATTTTTCTGGTTTTTTGTTTTGTTTTGTTTAAAAAAAAAAAAAAAGAATATTCAGAATATCAATGTGGTATACGGTAGAAATAATGCACATTTCAGTCTAGCTTAGGTTTTTAAATTAAATAACACAGTCTTGGAAATAATATGTAAGCATGTGCAAATAAGCCTGTATAGTAAATCAAGTTCTGTTGGTATTTGTGTTTAAGTGAGAAATTAATTCATTTAAATTGAAAGATCTCAATGTTAATAAGATCTTTCAATTATATTTAACAGTTTTGAGCGTATAAAAGAGTGTATAAAAATGGGCTCTGAGTTTTGGCAGTGGTTGTGTCTAAGTGAAATATGTAGTTTGGAAGATGTAGTCACTGAATGCATTAGTACAACATTGAATGACACAGACATTTGCAACACTTCTACAGTAATACCGTATTAAAATATATTCAGAATCTAAAAATAAATACTAAAAACTATCAAAACAATTAGATGTAGCTGAACACATTAATCTCCAATTTCATCACCATCTGTAAAAAGGGGAAACTTGGGGGGGAAATGTGTACTGTAGACTACTGTAAACAATGACCATGTGACATAAAATACTGTGAATTCTGAACAACAGAAAACAGCAGAAATATGTTATAATGCTACCTGTTATTTGTGTTTTTTTTTTTTTATTTAACTTGTGTTTTTTGGGTAAAACCTTTTCTAGTGTTCTGGAATAATGATTTGATCGGAGACATGAATGAAGTTTCAGTGCATTTTGAATGTGAAATGAACTGCTGTCAAGCTGTAAGTTGGTTTGGAGAAGATATCATGGTCTTTTAACCTGATATCATTTAAGATATAATTTAAGACTGTAGTATAAATGATTGAATGATTTAACCATAACTCATTACTATCCTTGATATTCTAAAATAGGTATTTTTCATGTGTATGTAGACTCTAGTGTGTGTGTATTGAATTGTTGCACTTCCCCCCAACATGCAGTTTACATATCAATGCAGGGAGGCCTGAAAGGCCAGTGTTTTTCTCAGGTGAGAAAACAGGCCAACAACCCTCATAGTACTGTTACCAATATATGTGCATCTTCTCAAATAAACTAGAGAAAACGCAGGGATTTACCCTGCCAAATTAAATTAAATTACAGGTTTTTACAATCGCTAGGCCACATTTCTCAATATTTAGGTACATTTTCAAAACTCTTCACTCAGTTCTTGGAAAGCCCACATTTCTTAAAAAAATACAATAGTTGCCGGAATTTTGAAGATAATCAATGTGGGCTTTCCAAGTAAATGAACGATCAATGACCACACCTAGATACTTATATCCACCTGCTCAATGATATTATCATAGATGATGACTGGGTTCAACTGCAGTGAATTATAAACAGTAGATAGTGTCATTCTTGAAAGCATTTTACAAAAGAAAGCATTGTGTAATGCTCCTGTTGTTTGTATTTTTTTATTTTATGAGTGACAAAGTGTATGGGTGAAACCCTTTCTAGTGTTCTGGAATAATAAGTTGATGGAGACATGAATGAAGTTTCAGTGCATTTTGAATGTAAAAATTAACTGCTGTCAAGCTGTAAGTTGGTGAACTGAGTGAAGAGTTTTGAAAATTTACCTAAATATTGAGAAATGTGTCCTAGCGATTGTAAAAACCTGTAATTTAATTTAATTTGGCAGGGTAAATCCCAGCGTTTTCTCTAGTTTATTTGAGAAGTTGCACATATTTTGGTAACAGTACTGTGAGGGTTGTTTTCTCACCTGAGACAAACACTGGCCTTTCAGGCCTTCCTGCATTGATATGTAAACTGCATGTTGGGGGGAAGTGCAACAACTCAATACTCAATACACACACACTAGAGTCAACATACACATGAAAAATACCTATTTTAGAATATCAAGGATAGTAATGAGTTATGGTTAAATCATTCAATCATTTATACTACAGTCTTACATTATATCTGAAATGATATCAGGTTAAAAGGCCATGATATCTTACAGTACTGTGAGGGTTGTTGGCCTGTTTTCTCACCTGAGAAAAACACTGGCCTTTCAGGCCTTCCTGCATTGATATGTAAATTGCATGTTGGGGGGAAGTGCAACAACTCAATACACACACACTAGAGTCTACATACACATGAAAAATACCTATTTTAGAATATCAAGGATAGTAATGAGTTATGGTTAAATCATTCAATCATTTATACTACAGTCTTAAATTATATCTTAAATGATATCAGGTTAAAAGACCATGATATCTTCTCCAAACCAACTTACAGCTTGACAGCAGTTCATTTCACATTCAAAATGCACTGAAACTTCATTCATGTCTCCGATCAAATCATTATTCCAGAACACTAGAAAAGGTTTTACCCAAAAAACACAAGTTAAATAAAAAAAACCCACAAATAACAGCTAGCATTATAACATATTTCTGCTGTTTTCTGTTGTTCAGAATTCACAGTATTTTATGTCACATGGTCATTGTTTACAGTAGCCTACAGTACACATTTCCCCCCCAAGTTTCCCCTTTTTACAGATGGTGATGAAACTGCAAGATTAATACCTGTATGTGTTCAGCTACATCTAATTGTTTTGATAGTATTTAGTATTTATTTTTAGATTCTGAATATATTTTAATACGGTATTACTGTAGAAGTGTTGCAAATGTCTGTGTCATTCAATGTTGTACTAATGCATTCAGTGACTACATCTTCCAAACTACATATTTCACTTAGACACAACCACTGCCAAAACTCAGAGCCCATTTTTATACACTCTTTTATACGCTCAAAACTGTTAAATATAATTGAAAGATCTTATTAACATTGAGATCTTTCAATTTAAATGAATTGATTTCTCACTTAAACACAAATACCAACAGAACTTGATTTACTATACAGGCTTATTTGCACATGCTTACATATTATTTCCAAGACTGTGTTATTTAATTTAAAAACCTAAGCTAGACTGAAATGTGCAATATTTCTACCGTATACCACATTGATATATATTCTGAATATTTTTTTTTTTTTTTTTAAACAAACAAAAAAAACAGAAAAATGAAGATGTAACTAAACACCTACACAAGTCTTAGTCTTTCATTTTCATCAACATCTATACAAAAGGAAATCATGTTGTACATTAATGTAAACATGAAGCATGTAACATAAATTGCATTGAATTCTGAACAGCAGAAAATAGTGCATATTGCTGCCTGTTGTTTGTGTGTTTTTTTGTTTTGTATATTTTATTGTGTTTGTTGGCTGAAACCTTCACTAGAGTTCTGAAAGAATGACTTAATTTGAAACATAAATGATGTGTTTTGGTAGTTTTAATGCGTTTTGAATGTGAAATTAGCTGCAGTGAAGCTAGAAGTTGGTTAAGACAGCTTTGAAAAAAGTGATAATTATTGAGAAATACATACATTCTAATTTAATTTAATTAGAATATAACATTCTAATCTTGTCGGATAACAGATTATGATCGGGTTACAAGCATCACCTGTCAGTCAGGGGAAAAATGCAATGATGCCCAGTATCAAGTGTAATTAAAGTCCAAAGGGAAACAATGTTTATTTTTATTACTGCCGATGTCTGAGAGACCACAACCCATAAGATTGGCCTTTCATTACAGAAAAGAGGGTCTCCACTTTGTTGCTAAAGTGAAAAATGTGTACCGTAATTGCTGCTAATGTACAGTATCAAATAATGTTATATCATTTTATAATTGTACTAAAATGTATACCTTTTTAAAAAGAACTGCAACATGTTCAAAATTGAAACCAAAGGAAGAAACATAAGCATTCCCCTGACTTACTGCTGCGGTCGCATTTTATTTATCTAGAGTCTAGATCATGTACAGTTTAACTTGTGTGGTGACCTGCAATTGTTACCTTAAAGAGACATTTCTGCTCTATTCAGTTTTGTCAGTTAGGAAGTCTTTAATTTTAGATAAAAGCAAAGTTGATAGAAACTAGATCCAATTACCGAAGATATTTGTTTGTCAAATTGTAAAGGCCCATCTAAAAGCACACCCCATATTCCGCACATGTGTAGATATAAATGCAGATAAGCTCCTCAAATCGATGCTGGGGGTCTTAAAATGATCAGTGGGGCGAAAACTATCACCTCTTTGTCTTCATTTAAAGACAAAACGTTTTGAGCAAGCCAAGATTTAACCTCATCTAAGCATAATGAAAGAGAAATTAATGAGAATTTAACAGTTAAAAAGATAATGCAAGTAATTTTCAAACCAAACTACACAAGTGCGTGAAAATGTAAAATATTGTTAAATACAACTGTAACATTGTTTAAAAACAAACCCTATAAACACTAAAAGAGCTGTATTATGCAAGCCAGGCCAGTAGTTCGCTAGCCTGGTAATACCAAACTCTGCTACTTCGCTTTGCTTCGTAGACAGAGTCTGGAATGGCATAATAGAGAAGTGTTTTCTCTCTCGCGGGGGGCGCTTGTCTGAAGTTTAAAATCATTGGTTACCCGTAAGCCAATCACATAACGTTTGGTTATGGCGTGTGTTATGCGCATGCTCAGCCGCATCTAACTTCCACTGTAAACACATGTATGATGCAAAAACAAAAACCATCGAGCAAAATACCGGAGTGAACATGGCTGTGAACGACTTTTGCAGATTATGTGAAGTAAATCTACGCATCCACGGTACAATCAGTGTCTACGTCACGGCTCTCAGCCCGCCCTCTGTTCGTTGATTGGCCCGGCTGTTTTCAGGCCGGAGGAAAACGGAAAGCTATGACGCTGTCTCAGACTGAGTACAGAAGCTAAATGAAATTGAGCGGAAGTACGAAGTCTGACGTAGTCAGGCTAGTAGTTCGCCTTGTCAGAAGAAAAAAAAAACATGTACATGTGAACACCTGATGATAAGTATGCATGTGAACATATATACTTTATATACTTGTGGATGCCCAGCCTGATCTCATGAAAATGCATCTCTATAGCATGCATTGTTTATCGTGCAATGTTTTACGCGAAAATTAGTTTTTTACATGCATATGATACGCACTTTATTGCATGTAATACACACACACCCTACAACACTAATCCTAACCAAACATAGTCAAGTCAAGTCAAGTCAAGTCAAGTCATCTTCATTTATATAGCGATTTTAACAATGTAGATTGTTTCAAAGCAGCTTTACAGAGATAAACGTATAATTTAAGGTAACAGAGATTGTTTTGGCTTTATAGCGGTTCTTTAGTAAAGTTATTTTCCAGCTAAGGTTAGTTATGATTGATTTGCTTCCGTCGCAACAATCATTTGTTATTAAATTAGGGGATGCTAAGACGACACAATTCTCTCTACATAGACTTTAAACGCAAACCTGTGAGAAACGCTGATGGCGTTCACATGCGCATTAAAAATTGGTTCTATAGTTATGTGCGTTTGAATATATGTATGCAGGTTTGGAATTCCCTACAAACCAAGCCTAAACAAAGTACTGGTGTTTCCTTATAATTTTTGATACAGAATTTTATTTTATTTGATCAATTCGGGGTAGATACGCGAATTGAGTTCTCCCGATGACGCTTTATCTGTAGAGTGGTAAAGGGATCCTCCATAGGGAGAGACTAGTTGGCACTTCAGCACTGCGTTGTCATCGGGTCCAGGCGAAGGTCCTTCATCAGATCTGGATACGGCCTGGATCCGGCAGGCTGCGGGAAAACCTCGCGATAAACAAAGACACTAAAATTAGCGTAGATGCCATTCTTCTTATGATGTAACGAGTACATCAGGATTTATGGGAAGTGTTCCCGGTTCCAGCTGACCTAATCTATGCAGCCTAATATTGAATTATAGAAGTCTATAATGTATTATGTGAAAGCTAGGTCAAAGAGATGTGTCTTTAGTCTAGCTTTGAACTGACAGAGTGTGTCTGCTTCCCGGACAATGGTAGGAAGACTGTTCCAAAGTTTTGGTGCTAAATAGGAGAAGGATCTACCGCCAGCAGTCGATTTTGATATTCTAGATATTATCAACTGGCCGGAATTTTGAGATCGCAATAGACGTGAAGGACTATAATGCGTTAAGAGCTCGCTCAAGTACTGCGGAGCTAAACCATTTAGTGCTTTGTACGTGATCAGCAATATTTTAAAATTGATGCGATGTTTAATAGGGAGCCAATGCAGTTTTGACAGAACCGGGCAAATATGCTCATACTTCCTGGTTCTGGTAAGAACTCGAGCTGCTGCGTTTTGAACCAGCTGTAGTTTGTTTATTAAGCGTGCAGGGCAACCACCTAGTAGAGCATTACAATAATCTAGCCTTGATGTCATGAACGCATGAACTAATTGTTCCGCATTTGTCAATGAGAGCATATGACGTAATTTAGATATATTTTTAAGATGGAAAAATGCAGTTTTACAGATACTAGACACGTGACTTTCAAATGAAAGATTGGTATCAAAGAGCACACCCAGGTTCCTAACCGACGACGAGGACTTAACAGAGCAGCCATCAAGTGTTAGACAGTATTCTAGGTTATTATGTGAGGAAGTTTTTTGTCCAATAATTAGAAACTCATATAATACATATTACATATTACACATTACACACCATTACTAAATCTACCCTAAACCCACCCATGCATATCATATGCACACATAAACTCCTTTCCGTGTACAAATTGCACAATAAACACAATGTGTGCTATAGAGATGCATTTAGTGTGACCGGGTTGGAATGACGTACCAATTTCACAAATTCCCATTTATGTTGTTTACGCAGATGGGAAAGGCATCGTTTTCAAAAGCTTGCATTGTCAGGCCCCCAAAATGGCATTTTCGTTGAAATTAACGGCCAAAACGTTTTCTGTTTTCAGTTGAAAATTATGTCATGTAAACAGACCCTAAAGCGTTTATTATTTATTGCACTTTAGTTTTGTTAATTGTTCATTTAAGTTGGCCTATTTATTATACAGTTATATATACAGTTTTATTCTGGTTTACTGTGTTCACAGAAGCACTGCGGGTGCTTGATGTGACGGTGTGTGAATCCTCATGTTCTGTTGTTTATGCTGCTATTTGCACATGTAAATCTACATGTTTGAGGTATTTGAATCAGTCACAGACTATTATCTATTCTAATTCCATTTAATTCTAATCTAACCTTCAAATCATGCCAGTTAACTGATGATGACTGGTTAACAAGAATCAGCTTTCAGTCAGAAAACAAAATGTTAAATGAACATCCCTACTTCATATATTTCAACTGAACCAACTAAAAATATTCAGTGCAGCAAGTCTACGTAACATTTTGAGATTGATCTCCAAAATCTTTACAGTGTGTTTGTGATGGCAAGAAATGTACAAAGCAGCCAAACAAGTATCGTTCTATACCATCCAACTGGGGACGCGAAGTTCATTTTAAATTAATAAAATCATTATTCACTGTATAAAGTATGCTTTACACTATACTAAATATAGGTCACCTGAAATTGTTACCTTAAAGAGCTATTTCTGTTTGATTAATCCCATAAACCCTAAAGGGACTGCATAACCAAGCAGAAAGTATCTATGAAGAGAGAAAATAATATTATGAATGAAAAAAGGCATAATATATAATATACTATATAATATACTACATATATATATAGTTACATAATGAAGGCAGACTTCACTGCCAGTTCACTTCACTGTTCACACACACACAGCTCCATTGCAGAGTCCCCACTTGTATAGGTAGAGATCGTTCACAAAGTCCTCACTTGGTCAGTGTAGAGCGACATTGGTCTGTTAGTAATATAGACATGTATGTGTGTGTGCAATGGCACATAACAATGGCAAGTAAACTGTTAGGGACTGCATAACCAAGCATACAAAGTATCTATGATATATATATATATATATATATATATATATATATATATATATATATACTTACAGTTACAAATAAAGACGGACTTAACTGTTTACACACACACAGTTCCATTGCAGGCTATTGTGAGTCCACTGTTGTATAGGTAGAGATTGTTCAGAGTTGAGATTCCATCTTGGCATGTTTAATTTTTTCATTTTTTTTTTTTTGCATATTTGAAGTTATATTCTGAAAAAAAAAATTGTATTTCATTTTTGTTTCTTTAAAATGACAAGATGCAGCAAGTCAACTCAAAGGTTTTGAATTTGATCTTAAAGAAGGGTCCACTGTTGGATGGTAACGAGCGACACATTTTTGGTTGCATTTAAATTGAGCAATATTTCAAACACTGACTATCTCTGTACATCAACATCCTAGAAACAAAGGAAACAGAAAAAAATGGCATCTATTGATTTTATTAGAGTAGAAATTATGTTTTATTTAATCGGCCACAACAGAGAATGAACTTCTTAAAGCAATAACTTTGCTGTAATGTCCACATCATAAAGCTTCTGATGTTTTATAGTGCTTTCATTGAAAGTGTTATGATATTCTGTATTATTTGTTGGTATTGAACTGCTGCTGAGTTACAGAAGAAATTATTAAGAAAATTAGTAACAAGTAAATTGTTAGGGACTGCATAACCAAGCTTAGAAAGTATCTATAAAGAGAGAGCGTTAAATAAGAAAAAGAATATTATGAATGATAAGAGGATATTATCGCCTCTGCTTTTGAACTGTTGCCGCCGGCCCGTCTGTATTTTTTACCCCGTTGTAGATTTAAATGGTCTTTTTTTTATATAACTGATGGGTTATATATATATATATATATATATATATGAACAGTTCAGATGCAAAAGCCTCTAAGTGCCATCTGAAATTTTCTTCTAGAATGATAATTTTTATCACGCTTGTATATTTAAGTTAAGTAATTTCACTTTAATGACAATTAATAGCTAATTTTCATTTAGCTTTTAAGTGAAATTGTTGAACTTAAATATACAAGCTTGATAAAAATGATTATTTAAGAGGAAAATTTCAGATGGCACTTAGAGGCTTAGAATATATATTATATTATACTATACTATACTATATATATATATATATATATATATATATATATATATATATATATATATATATATATATATATATAGTTACAAAATAAAGACAGACTTAACTGTTCACACACACACACAGTTCTATTGCAGGCTATTGTGAGTCCACTGTGTTATAGGTAGAGATTGTTCAGAGTTGAGATTCCATCTTGGCATGTTTAAGTTTTTTTGTTTGTTTTTTTGCATATTTGAAGTTATATTATGAAAAAAATAATTGTATTTCATTTTTGTTTCTTTAAAATGACAAGATGCAGCAAGTCAACTCAAAGGTTTTGAATTTGATCTTAAAGAAGGGTCCACTGTTGGATGGTAACGAGCGACACATGTTTGGTTGCATTTAAATTGAGCAATATTTCAAACACTGACTACCTCTGTACATCAACATCCTAGAAACAAAGGAAACAGAAAAAAATGCCATCTATTGATTTAAAAAAAAAAACACAAATAACAGCTAGCATTATAACATATTTCTGCTGTTTTCTGTTGTTCAGAATTCACAGTATTTTATGTCACATGGTCATTGTTTACAGTAGCCTACAGTACACATTTTGGGGATATTCTGGGGATATCTAATTTGATTTTATCAATAAATTCCACTAGAAACAAACCTTGTTGTATTATTTTAATTTAATACTGTGAAGCTGCTTTGATACAATCTGTATTGTGAAAAGCGCTATACAAATATACTTGACTTGACTTGACTTGACATTCCCCCCCCCCCCCCCCCCAAGTTTCCCCTTTTTACAGATGGTGATGAAATTGGAGATTAATGTGTTCAGCTACATCTAATTGTTTTGATAGTATTTAGTATTTATTTTTAGATTCTGAATATATTTTAATACGGTATTACTGTAGAAGTGTTGCAAATGTCTGTGTCATTCAATGTTGTGCTAATGCATTCAGTGACTACATCTTCCAAACTACATATTTCACTTAGACACAACCACTGCCAAAACTCAGAGCCCATTTTTATACACTCTTTTATACGCTCAAAACTGTTAAATATAATTGAAAGATCTTATTAACATTGAGATCTTTCAATTTAATGAATTAATTTCTCACTTAAACACAAAGACCAACAGAACTTGATTTACTATACAGGCTTATTTGCACATGCTTACATATTTTTCCAAGACTGTGTTATTTAATTTAAAAACCTAAGCTAGACTGAAATGTGCAATATTTCTACCGTATACCACATTGATATTCTGAATATTCTTTTCTTTTTTTAAAAAAAAACAAAAACAAAAAAAACAGAAAAATGAAGATGTAACTAAACACCTACACAAGTCTTAGTCTTTCATTTTCATCAACATCTATACAAAAGGAAATCATGTTGTACATTAATGTAAACATGAAGCATGTAACATAAATTGCATTGAATTCTGAACAGCAGAAAATAGTGCATATTGCTGCCTGTTGTTTGTGTGTTTTTTTGTTTTGTATATTTTATTGTGTTTGTTGGCTGAAACCTTCACTAGAGTTCTGAAAGAATGACTTAATTTGAAACATAAATGATGTGTTTTGGTAGTTTTAATGCGTTTTGAATGTGAAATTAACTGCAGTGAAGCTGGAAGTTGGTTAAGACAGTGGATTGAAGAGCTTTGAAAAAAGTGATAATTATTGAGAAATACATACATTCTAATTTAATTTAATTAAAATATAACATTCTAATCTTGTCGGATAACAGATTATGATCGGGTTACAAGCATCACCTGTCAGTCAGGGGAAAAATGTAATGATGCCCAGTATCAAGTGTAATTAAAGTCCAAAGGGAAACAATGTTTTTATTTTATTTTTATTACTGCCGATGTCTGAGAGACCACAACCCATAAGATTGGCCTTTCATTACAGAAAAGAGGGTCTCCACTTTGTTGCTAAAGTTAAAAAAAAAGTGTACCGTAATTGCTGCTAATGTACAGTATCAAATAATGTTATATCATTTTATAATTGTACTAAAATGTATACCTTTTTAAAAAGAACTGCAACATGTTCAAAATTGAAACCAAAGGAAGAAATATAAGCATTCCCCTGACTTACTGCTGCAGTCGCATTTTATTTATCTAGAGTCTAGATCATGTACAGTTTAACTTGTGTGGTGACCTGCAATTGTTACCTTAAAGAGACATTTCTGCTCTATTCAGTTTTGTCAGTTAGGAAGTCTTTAATTTTAGATAAAAGCAAAGTTGATAGAAACTAGATCCAATTACCGAAGATATTTGTTTGTCAAATTGTAAAGGCCCATCTAAAAGCACACCCCATATTCCGCACATGTGTAGATATAAATGCAGATAAGCTCCTCAAATCGATGCTGGGGGTCTTAAAATGATCAGTGGGGCGAAAACTATCACCTCTTTGTCTTCATTTAAAGACAAAACGTTTTGAGCAAGCCAAGATTTAACCTCATCTAAGCATAATGAAAGAGAAATTAATGAGAATTTAACAGTTAAAAATTTTACTAGTCTGCCTAGTAATATAGACATGTATGTGTGTATGCAATGGTAAGTTAATTGTTAGGGGCTGCATATATATAATATATATATATAATGTAACTTATAGTTATAGTTACAAAATAAAGACACTGTTCACACACACACAGTTCCATTGCAGGCAGAAGTCCCCTGTTGGTCAGTGTAGAGCGATAGTCCCCTATGTTAGTAATATAGACATGTATGTGTGTATGCAATGGTAAGTTAATTGTTAGGGGCTGCATATATATATAATAGATATATAATGTAACTTATAGTTATAGTTACAAAATTAAGACACTGTTCACACACACAGTTCCATTGCAGGCAGAAGTCCCCTGTTGGTCAGTGTAGAGCGATAGTCCCCTATGTTAATATAGACGTGTATGTGTGTATGCAATGGTAAGTTAATTGTTAGGGACTGCATATATATATAATAGATATATAATGTAACTTATAGTTATAGTTACAAAATTAAGACACTGTTCACACACACACAGTTCCATTGCAGGCAGAAGTCCCCTGTTGGTCAGTGTAGAGCGAAAGTCCCCTATGTTAGTGATATAGACATGTATGTGTGTATGCAATGGTAAGTTAATTGTTAGGGGCTGCATATATATAATATATATATATATATAATGTAACTTATAGTTACAAAATAAAGACACTGTTCACACACACACAGTTCCATTGCAGGCAGAAGTCCCCTGTTGGTCAGTGTAGAGCGAAAGTCCCCTATGTTAGTAATATAGACATGTATGTGTGTATGCAATGGTAAGTTAATTGTTAGGGACTGCATATATATAATATATATATATAATGTAACTTATAGTTATAGTTACAAAATTAAGACACTGTTCACACACACACAGTTCCATTGCAGGCAGAAGTCCCCTGTTGGTCAGTGTAGAGCGATAGTCCCCTATGTTAGTAATATAGACATGTATGTGTGTATGCAATGGTAAGTTAATTGTTAGGGGCTGCATATATATAATATATATATATATATAATGTAACTTATAGTTATAGTTACAAAATATAGCTGCAAGCAGCAATTACCGGGGCCAAGCAGAATAAGACGACAAGACATTTCGACATGTTTGAAAGTGTCAGACCAACTGCAACAATGAGCAATTAAAGACATTTAAAGAGGATTTTAGGCAAAATGGCTGAAAAATCATAGAAACAATAATTAAAAATAATTTGTAATGGATTATCACTTTCAACCAATAGGTGGTGCAGTTTCAAAACTGATGTGATGTGGTCAGAGTGAAGTGACAATGACACATGCAAAGTTTGGTGTCAATATGTCAAGGCATTGCAGACATAAAGCCTGAATAATGCTTTTAGCATCATGCCTCAAATTTGCTGCTGCGCTATACGAAAACGGTTTCGTCAATTGACACGAAATCCATAACTTTTAGTCGGCACAGTCTGGAGATGATACAATTCGATTTTGGTGAAAATCGGACAAACGGTGTGGGAGGAGTTCGAAAAAGTAGATTTTGAATGAAAATAGCATTTTATATCACAAAACTGTATTGAAGTCAATGGGAATTTCATGTTTTGTTCTATTATAGCGCCACCAAGAGGCTCAGTCCCACAATTTTTTTTACGTGTCCTCAGAGTGAGCCCATACATATGTGTGTCAGTTTTGGTGAAAATATCTCAATTTGCTTTAGAGTTATAGACATTTATATGAAAAAACACGTAAAAAATGACTGACACAAGACTTTGTTTGAATTTTACTACCCCTAAACATCAATATTTTCGCATTTGGGCATTGGCGTATAGCTATCGACCTATGTTTCCAAACTTCTGACGGAGGTTTCGTCTCGATCGGACAATCGGTTTCGAAGATATAGCCAAATGTTTTTTAAGCGCTAAATCACAACGCTACACAAACCGTAAGGCGAAACCTAGCATGTTTGGTATCGTAGGACTCGGCAAGGTTTCAGGATACTAATTAGATGAGTCTCGTGAAAATAAGTCGACCACACCCAAAGTTATAAGCGTTTGAAAAAAAAAATTCACCACTAGGTGGCGCTGTTTCGAAACTTCTCAGGCTCATTCAGGGCATTGTGCTGATGACCCATACCACGTTTCGTAACAATCTGTTCATGCGTTCATAAAATACAGAATTTTAGCACAAAATTCAAAATGGCCGACAGCCAAAATGACCGATATGGTCAAATTGGATATCAGTCGACTCGGCATGTTGCCCTGAATCTAACGAGACCAATTGTATGATTTTTGGACAAACTGTTCAGAAGTTATAAGCAAAAATAGCCATTTTTCATAACTCCGGACCAGTAGGTGGCGCTGCGCCGAAACACAGCATGTAGCCTCAGGTCATGCTTGTGAGTACAAGTACCAAGTTTGGTCTGAATACGATAAACCGTTGCGGAGATACGGCCTTACGACTGTTTTTGCTAGCGCTACGTAAAATGTATTTGTGCGTTTATTGAAAACGGTTTGACGAATCCATTTGAATTCCATAACTTTTTGTCAGCACTACCTGAAGATGATCTGGTTCAATTTTCGTGCAAATCGGACAAACCGTCTAGGACGAGTTCGAAAAAGTAGCTTTTTTTGAAAATTCAAGATGGCGGCCATATTTTTATGACGTCAAATGACGTCATAGGGTGCAATCGAATCGCCATGAGCTCAGGAATCAGAGGAAAAAAGAATTTCGCTGATTGGCCTTACGGTTCAAAAGTTATTAGCAAAATAAAAGTGAAACTTTGGACAGGTGGTGGCGCTAGAGGGAATGACTTAGAAACACCAAAATTGGTGTATTTAATGTTGAGACGGTCCTCTATCAGAATGTCAAACCAAAACAACTTTCCCGCAATCGGTTCTATGGGCTGCCATAGACTCCCATGGCGGAAGAATAATAATAATAATAAATATAGCTGCAAGCAGCAATTACCGGGGCCAAGCAGAATAAGACGACAAGACATGCCAACATGTCTGAAAGTGTCAGACCAACTGCAACAATGAGCAATTAAAGACATTTAAAGAGGATTTTAGGCGAAATGGCTGAAAAATCATGTAAAAAGTGATTCAAAATATGATTTAATGGATTGTCACTTTTGACCAAAAGGTGGCGCTGTTACGAAATTGATGTGGTGTGGTCAGAGTAAGGAGACAGTGACACATACAAAGTTTTGTGTCAATATGTCGAGGCATTGCAGATATAAAGCCTGAATAGTCATTTTGGCATCATGCCTCAACTTTGCTGCTGTGCTATACGAAAACGGTTTCATCAATCGACACGAAATCCATAACTTTTTGTCGGCACAGTCTGGAGATGATACGATTCGATTTTGGTGAAAATCGGACAAACGGTCTAGGAGGAGTTCGAAAAAGTAGGTTTTGAATGAAAATCAAGATGGCGGACAGGAAGTTTGGCCAAATAAGGAAAACTTGGTATCTATGTTCTCGGCTTGACCCAAGGAATCTATTAAGACCAGTGGCATTTCAATAGCCAGATGTATTCAAAAGTTATTAGCCTTTTTGGAAATTTTGTTATAACTTTTGACCACTAGGTGGCGCTGTCTTGAAATATTTTGGTTGCCTTCAGGGGATGGTGCTGATGACACAATCTGAGTTTCGTAATATTACACCAATGCATTTGTTTAGTATAGCATTTTATTTCACAAAACTGTATTGAAGTCAATGGGAATTTCATATTTTGTTCAATTATAGCGCTACCAAGAGGCTCAGTCCCACAATTTTTTTTACGTGTCCTCAGAGTGAGCCCATACATATGTGTGTCAATTTTGGTGAAAATATCTCAATTCGCTTCGGAGTTATAGACATTTATATGAAAAAACACGTAAAAAATGACTGACACATGACTTTGATTGGAAATTAGTACCCCTAAACATCAATATTTTCGCATTTGGGCATTGGCGTATAGCTATCGACCTATGTTTCCAAACTTCTGAAGGTGGTTTCGTCTCGATCGGACTAGCGGTTTCAAAGATATAGCCAAATGTTTTTTAAGCGCTAAATCACAACGCTACACAAACCGTAAGGCAAAACCTAGCATGTTTGGTATCGTGGGACTCAGCAACGATTCAGGACTCTAATGAGATGAGTCTCGTGAAAATAAGTCGACCACACCCAAAGTTATAAGCATTTGGAAGCATTTGGGGAAAAAAATTCACCACTAGGTGGCACTGTTTCGAAACTTCTCAGGCTCCTTCAGGGCATCGTGCTGATGATCCATTCCGAGTTTTGTAACGATACGTTCACGCGTTCATAAAATACAGCATTTTAGCACATAATTCAAAATGGCCGACAGCCAAAATGGCTGATCGGGGAAAATTGGATATCAGTCGACTCAGCATGATGCCCTGAATCTAACGAGACCACTTTTATGATTTTTGGACAAACCATTCAGAAGTTATAAGCAAAAATAGCCATTTTTCATATCTCCGGACCAGTAGGTGGCACTGTGCCGAAACGCAGCATGTTGCCTCAGGTCATGCTTGTGATGAGATGTACCAAGTTTGGTCTTAATATGATAAAGTGTTGAGGAGATACTGGCTTGTGTCTGTTTTCGCAAGCGCTACGTAAAATTTGTTTGCCCGGTATTCGAGAACGGTTTGATGAATCAACACGAATTCCATAACTTTTTGTCGGCATGGTCTGATGATGATCTGATTCAATTTTCGTGGAAATTGGAGCAACGGCCTAGGAGGAGTTTGAAAAAGTAGGTTTTTCGGAAAATTCAAAATGGCGGAAAAATTATTATGACGAAAAATGACGTCATAGGGTGCAATCGAATCGCCCTGAGCTCAGAAATCAGAGGAAAAAAGAATTTTGTTTCTAGCCCTTGTGGTTCAAAAGTTATTAGCAGAAACATGAGTGAAACTTTGGACAGTTGGTGGCGCTAGAGGGAATGACTTAGACACACCAAAATTGGTGTATTTAATGTTGGGACTGTCCTCTATCAGAATGTCAAACCATTACAACTTTCCCGCAATCGGTTCTATGGGCTGCCATAGACTCCCAGTCGGAACAATGAAGAATAATAATAATAAATATAGCTGCAAGCAGCCATTACCGGGGCCAAGCAGAATAAGACGACAAGACATGCCAACATGTCTGAAAGTGTCAGACCAACTGCAACAATGAGCAATTAAAGACATTTAAAGAGGATTTTAGGCAAAATGCCTGAAAAATCATAGAAACAATAATTAAAAATATGATTTGATGGATTATCACTTTCGACCAATAGGTGGCGCAGTTACAAAACTGATGTGATGTGGTCAGAGTGAAGTGACAATGACACATACAAAGATTGGTGTCAATATATCAAGGCATTGCAGAGATAAAGCCTTAATTATTGCTATTAGCATCATGCCTCAACTTTGCTGCTGCGCTATACGAAAACGGTTTCGTCAATCGACACGAAATCCATAACTTTTAGTCGGCACGGTCTGGAGATGATACGATTCGATTTTGGTGAAAATCGGACAAACGGTCTAGGAGGAGTTCGAAAAAGTAGGTTTTGACTGAAAATCAAGATGGCGGACAGGAAGTTTGGCCAAATAAGGAAACCTTGGTATCTATGTTCTCGGCTTGACCCAAGGAATCTATTAAGACCCGTGGCATTTCAATAGCCAGATTTATTCAAAAGTTATTAGCCTTTTTGGAAATTTTGTTATAACTTTTGACCACTAGGTGGCGCTGTCTTGAAATATTTTGGTTGCCTTCAGGGGATGGTGCTGATGACACAATCTGAGTTTCGTAATATTACACCAATGCATTTGTTTAGTATAGCATTTTATTTCACAAAACTGTATTGAAGTCAATGGGAATTTCATATTTTGTTCAATTATAGCGCCACCAAGAGGCTAAGTCCCACAATTTTTTTTACGTGTACTCAGAGTGAGCCCATACATATGTGTGTCAATTTTGGTGAAAATATCTCAATTCGCTTCGGAGTTATAGACATTTATATGAAAAAACACGAAAAAAATGACTGACACATGACTTTGATTGGAAATTAGTACCCCTAAACATCAATATTTTCGCATTTGGGCATTGGCATATAGCTATCGACCTATGTTTTCAAACTTCTGACGGTGGTTTCGTCTCGATCGGACTAGCGGTTTCAAAGATATAGCCAAATGTTTTTTAAGCGCTAAATCACAACGCTACACAAACCGTAAGGCGAAACCTAGCATGTTTGGTATCGTAGGACTCGGCAACGATTCAGGAGTCTAAAAAGATGAGTTTCGTGAAAATAAGTCGACCACACCCAAAGTTATAAGCATTTGAAAAAAAAAATTCACCACTAGGTGGCGCTGTTTCGAAACTTCTCAGGCTCATTCAGGGCATTGTGCTGATGACCCATACCACGTTTCGTAACAATCCGTTCATGCGTTCATAAAATACAGAATTTTAGCACAAAATTCAAAATGGCCGACAGCCAAAATGACCGATATGGTCAAATTGGATATCATTCGACTCGGCATGTTGCCCTGAATCTAACGAGACCAATTTTATGATTTTTGGACAAACTGTTCAGAAGTTATAAGCAAAAATAGCCATTTTTCATATCTCCGGACCAGTAGGTGGCGCTGCGCCGAAACACAGCATGTAGCCTCAGGTCATGCTTGTAAGTACAAGTACCAAGTTTGGTCTGAATATGATAAACCGTTGCGGAGATACGGCCTTACGACTGTTTTTGCTAGCGCTACGTAAAATGTATTCGTGCGTTTATCGAAAACGGTTTGACGAATCAATTTGAATTCCATAACTTTTTGTCAGCACTACCTGAAGATGATCTGGTTCAATTTTCGTGCAAATCGGACAAACCGTCTAGGACGAGTTCGAAAAAGTAGCTTTTTTTGAAAATTCAAAATGGCGGCCATATTTTTATGACGGAAAATGACGTCATAGGGTGCAATCGAATCGCCATGAGCTCAGGAATCAGAGGAAAAAATTATTTTGTTGATTGGCCTTACGGTTCAAAAGTTATTAGCAAAGTAATAGTGAAACTTTGGACAGGTGGTGGCGCTAGAGGGAATGACTTAGAAACACCAAAATTGGTGTATTTAATGTTGGGACTGTCCTCTATCAGAATGTCAAACCAAAACAACTTTCCCGCAATCGGTTCTATGGGCTGCCATAGACTCCCAGTCGGAAGAAGGAAGAATAATAATAAGAACGGGAACAGATACAATAGGTGCCTCCGCACCTTCGGTGCTTGGCCCCTAATAATAATAATAATAAGAACGCGAACGAAAACAATAGGTGCCTCCGCACCTTCGGTGCTTGGCCCCTAATAAATATAGCTGCAAGCAGCAATTACCGGGGCCAAGCAGAATAAGACGACAAGACATGCCAACATGTCTGAAAGTGTCAGACCAACTGCAACAATGAGCAATTAAAGACATTTAAAGAGGATTTTAGGCAAAATGCCTGAAAAATCATAGAAACAATAATTAAAAATATGATTTGATGGATTATCACTTTCGACCAATAGGTGGCGCAGTTACAAAACTGATGTGATGTGGTCAGAGTGAAGTGACAATGACACATACAAAGATTGGTGTCAATATATCAAGGCATTGCAGAGATAAAGCCTTAATTATTGCTATTAGCATCATGCCTCAACTTTGCTGCTGCGCTATACGAAAACGGTTTCGTCTATCGACACGAAATCCATAACTTTTAGTCGGCACGGTCTGGAGATGATACGATTCGATTTTGGTGAAAATCGGACAAACGGTCTAGGAGGAGTTCGAAAAAGTAGGTTTTGACTGAAAATCAAGATGGCGGACAGGAAGTTTGGCCAAATAAGGAAAACTTGGTGTCTATGTTCTCGGCTTGACCCAAGGAATCTATTAAGACCCGTGGCATTTCAATAGCCAGATTTATTCAAAAGTTATTAGCCTTTTTGGAAATTTTGTTATAACTTTTGACCACTAGGTGGCGCTGTCTTGAAATATTTTGGTTGCCTTCAGGGGATGGTGCTGATGACACAATCTGAGTTTCGTAATATTACACCAATGCATTTGTTTAGTATAGCATTTTATTTCACAAAACTGTATTGAAGTCAATGGGAATTTCATATTTTGTTCAATTATAGCGCCACCAAGAGGCTCAGTCCCACAATTTTTTTTACGTGTCCTCAGAGTGAGCCCATACATATGTGTGTCAATTTTGGTGAAAATATCTCAATTCACTTCGGAGTTATAGACATTTATATGAAAAAACACGAAAAAAATGACTGACACATGACTTTGATTGGAAATTAGTACCCCTAAACATCAATATTTTCGCATTTGGGCATTGGCGTATAGCTATCGACCTATGTTTCCAAACTTCTGACGGTGGTTTCGTCTCGATCGGACTAGCGGTTTCAAAGATATAGCCAAATGTTTTTTAAGCGCTAAATCACAACGCTACACAAACCGTAAGGCGAAACCTAGCATGTTTGGTATCGTAGGACTCGGCAACGATTCAGGAGTCTAAAAAGATGAGTTTCGTGAAAATAAGTTGACCACACCCAAAGTTATAAGCATTTGAAAAAAAAAATTCACCACTAGGTGGCGCTGTTTCGAAACTTCTCAGGCTCATTCAGGGCATTGTGCTGATGACCCATACCACGTTTCGTAACAATCCGTTCATGCGGTCATAAAATACAGAATTTTAGCACAAAATTCAAAATGGCCGACAGCCAAAATGACCGATATGGTCAAATTGGACATCAGTCGACTCGGCATGTTGCCCTGAATCTAACGAGACCAATTTTATGATTTTTGGACAAACTGTTCAGAAGTTATAAGCAAAAATAGCCATTTTTCATATCTCCGGACCAGTAGGTGGCGCTGCGCCGAAACGCAGCATGTAGCCTCAGGTCATGCTTGTGAGTACATGTACCAAGTTTGGTCTGAATACGATAAACCTTTGCGGAGATACAGCCTTACGACTGTTTTTGCTAGCGCTACGTAAAATGTATTCGTGCGTTTATCGAAAACGGTTTGACGAATCAATTTGAATTCCATAACTTTTGGTCAACACTGCCTGAAGATGATCTGGTTCAATTTTCGTGCAAATCGGACAAACCGTCTAGGACGAGTTCGAAAAAGTAGCTTTTTCAGAAAATTAAAAATGGCGGCCATATTTATATGACGGAAAATGACGTCATAGGGTGCAATCGAATCGACATGAGCTCAGAAATAAGAGGAAAAAAGAATTTTGTTGATTGGCCTTACGGTTCAAAAGTTATTAGCAAAATAAAAGTGAAACTTTGGACAGGTGGTGGCGCTAGAGGGAATGACTTAGAAACACAAAAATTGGTGTATTTAATGTTGGGACTGTCCTCTATCAGAATGTCAAACCAAAACAACTTTCCCGCAATCGGTTCTATGGGCTGCCATAGACGCCCAGTCGGAAGAAGAATAATAATAAATATAGCTGCAAGCAGCAATTATCGGGGCCAAGCGCAAGCAGATGACAGGATATGCCAACATGGCTGAAGGTGTCAGACCATCTGCAACAATGAGCAATTAAATACATTTAAAGAGGATTTTAGGCGAAATGGCTGAAAAATCATATAAAAAGTCATTCAAAATATGATTTAATGGATTATCACTTTCGACCAATAGGTGGCGCAGTTACAAATGTGATGTGATGTGGTCAGAGTGAAGTGACAATGACACATACAAAGTTTGGTGTCAATATGTCAAGGCATTGCAGAGATAAAGCCTGAATAGTGCTTTTAGCATCATGCCTCAAGTTTGCTGCTACGCTATACGAAAACGGTTTCGTCTATAGACACGAAATCCATAACTTTTAGTCAGCACAGTCTGGAGATGATACGATTCGATTTTGGTGAAAATCGGACAAACGGTCTAGGAGGAGTTCGAAAAAGTAGGTTTTGAATGAAAATCAAGATGGCGGACAGGAAGTTTGGCCAAATAAGGAAAACTTGGTATCTATGTTCTCGGCTTGACCCAAGGAATCTATTAAGACCAGTGGCATTTCAGTAGTCAGATTTATTCAAAAGTTATTAGCCTTTATGGAAATGTTGTTATAACTTTTGACCACTAGGTGGCACTGTCTTGAAATATTTTGGGTACCTTCAGGGAATGGTGCTGATGGCACATTTTGAGTTTCGTAATATTACACCAATGCATTTGTTTAGTATAGCATTTTATTTCACAAAACTGTATTGAAGTCAATGGGAATTTCATGTTTTGTTCTATTATAGCGCTACCAAGAGGCTGAGTCCCACCATTTTTTTTACATGTCCTCAGAGTGAGCTCGTACATATGTGTGTCGATTTTGGTGAAAATATCTCAATTCGCTTCGGAGTTATAGACATTTATATGAAAAAACACGTAAAAAATGACTGACACATGACTTTGATTGGAATTTACTACCCCTAAACATCAATATTTTCGCATTTGGGCATTGGCGTATAGCTATCGACCTAAGTTTCCAAACTTCTGAAGGTGGTTTCGTCTCGATCGGACTAGCGGTTTCGAAGATATAGCCAAATGTTTTTTAAGCGCTAAATCACAACGCTACACAAACCGTAAGGCAAAACCTAGCATGTTTGGTATCGTGGGACTCAGCAACGATTCAGGACTCTAATGAGATGAGTCTCGTGAAAATAAGTCGACCACACCCAAAGTTATAAGCATTTGGAAGCATTTGGGGAAAAAAATTCACCACTAGGTGGCACTGTTTCGAAACTTCTCAGGCTCCTTCAGGGCATCGTGCTGATGATCCATTCCGAGTTTTGTAACGATACATTCACGCGTTCATAAAATACAGCATTTTAGCACATAATTCAAAATGGCCGACAGCCAAAATGGCTGATCGGGGAAAATTGGATATCAGTCGACTCAGCATGATGCCCTGAATCTAACGAGACCACTTTTATGATTTTTGGACAAACCATTCAGAAGTTATAAGCAAAAATAGCCATTTTTCATATCTCCGGACCAGTAGGTGGCACTGTGCCGAAACGCAGCATGTTGCCTCAGGTCATGCTTGTGATGAGATGTACCAAGTTTGGTCTTAATATGATAAAGTGTTGAGGAGATACTGGCTTGTGTCTGTTTTCGCAAGCGCTACGTAAAATTTGTTTGCGCGGTATTCGAGAACGGTTTGATGAATCAACACGAATTCCATAACTTTTTGTCGGCATGGTCTGATGATGATCTGATTCAATTTTCGTGGAAATTGGAGCAACGGCCTAGGAGGAGTTTGAAAAAGTAGGTTTTTCGGAAAATTCAAAATGGCGGAAAAATTATTATGACGAAAAATGACGTCATAGGGTGCAATCGAATCGCCCTGAGCTCAGAAATCAGAGGAAAAAAGAATTTTGTTTCTAGCCCTTGTGGTTCAAAAGTTATTAGCAGAAACATGAGTGAAACTTTGGACAGTTGGTGGCGCTAGAGGGAATGACTTAGACACACCAAAATTGGTGTATTTAATGTTGGGACTGTCCTCTATCAGAATGTCAAACCATTACAACTTTCCCGCAATCGGTTCTATGGGCTGCCATAGACTCCCAGTCGGAACAATGAAGAATAATAATAATAATAATAATAATAATAAGAACGCGAACGAAAACAATAGGTGCCTCCGCACCTTCGGTGCTTGGCCCCTAATAAGAACCGGAACAAACACAATAGGTGCCTCCGCACCTTCGGTGCTTGGCCCCTAAATATAGCTGCAAGCAGCAATTACCGGGGCCAAGCAGAATAAGACGACAAGACATGCCAACATGTCTGAAAGTGTCAGACCAACTGCAACAATGAGCAATTAAAGACATTTAAAGAGGATTTTAGGCGAAATGGCTGAAAAATCATGTAAAAAGTGATTCAAAATATGATTTAATGGATTGTCACTTTTGACCAAAAGGTGGCGCTGTTACGAAATTGATGTGGTGTGGTCAGAGTAAGGAGACAGTGACACATACAAAGTTTTGTGTCAATATGTCGAGGCATTGCAGATATAAAGCCTGAATAGTCATTTTGGCATCATGCCTCAACTTTGCTGCTATGCTATACGAAAACGGTTTCATCAATCGACACGAAATCCATAACTTTTTGTCGGCACAGTCTGGAGATGATACGATTCGATTTTGGTGAAAATCGGACAAACGGTCTAGGAGGAGTTCGAAAAAGTAGGTTTTGAATGAAAATCAAGATGGCGGACAGGAAGTTTGGCCAAATAAGGAAAACTTGGTATCTATGTTCTCGGCTTGACCCAAGGAATCTATTAAGACCAGTGCCATTTCAATAGCCAGATGTATTCAAAAGTTATTAGCCTTTTTGGAAATTTTGTTATAACTTTTGACCACTAGGTGGCGCTGTCTTGAAATATTTTGGTTGCCTTCAGGGGACGGTGCTGATGACACAATCTGAGTTTCGTAATATTACACCAATGCATTTGTTTAGTATAGCATTTTATTTCACAAAACTGTATTGAAATCAATGGGAATTTCATGTTTTGTTCTATTAGAGCGCCACCAAGAGGCTCAGTCCCACCATTTTTTTTATGTGTCATCAGAGTGAGCCCATACATATATGTGTCGATTTTGGTGCAAAAATCTCAATTTGCTTCGGAGTTATAGACATTTATATGAAAAAACACGTAAAAAATGACTGACACATGACTTTGATTGAATATTACTACCCCTAAACATCAATATTTTCGCATTTGGGCATTGGCGTATAGCTATCGACCTATGTTTCCAAACTTCTGACGGTGGTTTCGTCTCGATCGGACAAGCGGTTTCGAAGATATAGCCTAATGTTTTTTAAGCGCTAAATCACAACGCTACACAAACCGTTAGGCGAAACCTAACATGTTTGGTATCGTTGGACTCGGCAACGATTCAGGAGTCCAATGAGATGAGTTTCGTGAAAATAAGTCGATCACACCCAAAGTTATAAGCATTTGAAAAAAAAAATTCACCACTAGGTGGCGCTGTTACGAAACTTCTCACACTCCTTCAGGACATCGTGTTGATGACCCATACCAAGTTTCGTAACAATCCGTTCATGCGTTGTTAAAATACAGCATTTTAGCACAAAATTCAAAATGGCCGACAGTCAAAATGGCCGATATGGCAAAATTGGATATCAGTCGACTCGGCATGTCGTCCTGAATCTATCAAGACCAATTTTATGATTTTTGGACAAACTGTTCAGAAGTTATAAGCAAAAATAGCCATTTTTCATATCTCCGGACCAGTAGGTGGCGCTGCGCCGAAACGCAGCATGTAGCCTCAGGTCATGCTTGTGAGTACATGTACCAAGTTTGGTCTGAATACGATAAACCGTTGCGGAGATACAGCCTTACAACTGTTTTTCCTAGCGCTACGTAAAATTTGTTTGTGCGTTTATTGAAAATGGTTAAGCGAATCAACTTGAATTCCATAACTTTTGGTCAGCACGGCCTGAAGATGATCTGGTTCAATTTTCATGCAAATCGGACAAACCGTCTAGGACGAGTTCGAAAAAGTAGGTTTTTCGAAAACTTCAAAATGGCAGCCATATTTTTATGACGGAAAATGACTTCATAGGGTGCAATCGAATCGTCATGAGCTCAGGAATAAGAGTAAAAAAGGATTTTACTGATTGGCCTTACGGTTCAAAAGTTATTAGCAAAATGAAAGTGAAATTTTGGACAGGTGGTGGCGCTAGAGGGAATGACTTAGAAACACCAAAATTGGTGTATTTAATGTTGGCACTGTCCTCTATCAGAATGTCAAATCAAAACAACTTTCCCGCAATCGGCTCTATGGGCTGCCATAGACGCCAAGTCGGAAGAAAAAGAAGAATAATAAATATAGCTGCAAGCAGCAATTATCGGGGCCAAGCGCAAGCAGACGACAGGATATGCCAACATGGCTGAAGGTGTCAGACCAACTGCAACAATGAGAAATTAAATACATTTAAAGAGGATTTTAGGCGAAATGGCTGAAAAATCATATAAAAAGTCATTCAAAATATGATTTAATGGATTATCACTTTCGACCAATAGGTGGCGCAGTTACAAAACTGATGTGATGTGGTCAGAGTGAAGTGACAATGACACATATAAAGTTTGGTGTCAATATGTCAAGGCATTGCAGAGATAAAGCCTGAATAGTGCTTTTAGCATCATGCCTCAACTTTGCTGCTACACTATACGAAAACGGTTTCGTCTATTGACACGAAATCCATAACTTTTATTCAGCATAGTCTGGAGATGATACGATTCGATTTTGGTGAAAATTGGACAAACGGTCTAGGAGGAGTTCGAAAAAGTAGGTTTTGACTGAAAATCAAGATGGCGGACAGGAACCTAGGCCAAATAAGGAAAACTTGGTATCTATGTTCTCGGCTTGACCCAGGGAATCTATTAAGACCAGTGGCATTTCAGTAGCCAGATTTATTCAAAAGTTATTAGCCTATTTGGAAATTTTGTTATAACTTTTGACCACTAGGTGGCACTGTCTCGAAATATTTTGGGTACTTTCAGGGGATGGTGCTGATGGCACATTTTGAGTTTCGTAATATTACACCAATGCATTTGTTTAGTATAGCATTTTATTTCACAAAACTGTATTGAAGTCAATGGGAATTTCATGTTTTGTTCTATTATAGCGCCACCAAGAGGCTGAGTCCCACCATTTTTTTTACATGTCCTCAGAGTGAGCTCGTACATATGTGTGTCGATTTTGGTGAAAATATCTCAATTCGCTTCGGAGTTATAGACATTTATATGAAAAAACACGTAAAAAATGACTGACACATGACTTTGATTGGAATTTACTACCCCTAAACATCAATATTTTCGCATTTGGGCATTGGCGTATAGCTATCGACCTATGTTTCCAAACTTCTGACGGTGGTTTCGTCTCGATCGGACTAGCGGTTTCGAAGATATAGCCAAATGTTTTTTAAGCGCTAAATCACAACGCTACACAAACCGTAAGGCAAAACCTAGCATGTTTGGTATCATAGGACTCGGCAATGATTCAGGAGTCTAAAAAGATGAGTTTCGTGAAAATAAGTTGACCACACCCAAAGTTATAAGCATTTGAAAAAAAAAATTCACCACTAGGTGGCGCTGTTTCGAAACTTCTCACGCTCCTTCAGGACATCGGGCTGATGACCCATACCAAGTTCCGTAACAATCCGTTCATGCGTTCTTAAAATACAGCATTTTAGCACAAAATTCAAAATGGCCGACAGCCAAAATGGCCGATATGGTAATATTGGATATCAGTGGACTCGGCATGTTACCCTGAATCTAACGAGACCAATTTTATGATTTTTGGACAAACTGTTCAGAAGTTATAAGCAAAAATAGCCATTTTTCATATCTCCGGACCAGTAGGTGGCGCTGCGCCGAAACACAGCATGTAGCCTCAGGTCATGCTTGTGATGACATGTACCAACTTTGGTCTGAATCTGATAAAGCGTTGCGGAGATACGGCTTTACATCTGTTTTCGCAAGCGCTACGTAAAATTTATTCGTGGGTTTATCGAAAACTGTTAAGCGAATCAACTTGAATTCCATAACTTTTTGTCAGCATGGTCTGTAGATGATCTGGTTCAATTTTCGTGCAAATCGGACAAACCGTCTAGGACGAGTTCGAAAAAGTAGCTTTTTAGATAAATTCATAATGGCGGCCATATTGTTATGACGGAAATGACGTCATAGGGTGCAATCGAATTGGCATGAGCTCAGGAATCAGAGAGAAAAAGAATTTTGTTGATTGGCCTTACGGTTCAAAAGTTATTAGCAAAATAAAAGTGAAACTTTGGACAGGTGGTGGCGCTAGAGGGAATGACTTAGACACACCAAAATTGGTGTATTTAATGTTGGGACTGTCCTCTATCAGAATGTCAAACCAAAACAACTTTCCCGCATTCGGTTCTATGGGCTGCCATAGACTCCCAGTTGGAAGAAGGAAGAATAATAATAATAAGAACGGGAACAGATACAATAGGTGCCTCCGCACCTTCGGTGCTTGGCCCCTAATAAGAACGGGAACAGATACAATAGGTGCCTCCGCACCTTCGGTGCTTGGCCCCTAATAATAATAAGAACCGGAACAAACACAATAGGTGCCTCCGCACCTTCGGTGCTTGGCCCCTAAATATAGCTGCAAGCAGCAATTACCGGGGCCAAGCAGAATAAGACGACAAGACATTTCGACATGTTTGAAAGTGTCAGACCAACTGCAACAATGAGCAATTAAAGACATTTAAAGAGGATTTTAGGCAAAATGGCTGAAAAATCATAGAAACAATAATTAAAAATATGATGTAATGGATTATCACTTTCGACCAATAGGTGGTGCAGTTACAAAACTGATGTGATGTGGTCAGAGTGAAGTGACAATGACACATGCAAAGTTTGGTGTCAATATGTCAAGGCATTGCAGACATAAAGCCTGAATAATGCTTTTAGCATCATGCCTCAAATTTGCTGCTGCGCTATACGAAAACGGTTTCGTCAATCGACACGAAATCCATAACTTTCAGTCGGCACGGTCTGGAGATGATATGATTCGATTTTGGTGAAAATCGGACAAACGGTGTAGGAGGAGTTCGAAAAAGTAGGTTTTTAATGAAAATAGCATTTTATTTCACAAAACTGTATTGAAGTCAATGGGAATTTTATGTTTTGTTCTATTATAGCGCCACCAAGAGGCTCAGTCTCACAATTTTTTTTACGTGTCCTCAGAGTGAGCCCATACATATGTGTGTCAGTTTTGGTGAAAAAATCTCAATTTGCTTCAGAGTTATAGGCATTTATATGAAAAAACACGTAAAAAATGACTGACACATGACTTTGTTTGGAATTTACTACCCCTAAACATCAATATTTTCGCATTTGGGCATTGACGTATAGCTATCGACCTATGTTTCCAAACTTCTGACGGTGGTTTCGTCTCGATCGGACTAGCGGTTTCGAAGATATAGCCAAATGTTTTTTAAGCGCTAAATCACAACGCTACACAAACCGTAAGGCAAAACCTAGCATGTTTGGTATCGTAGGACTCGGCAAGGTTTCAGGAGTCTAATTAGATGAGTCTCGTGAAAATAAGTTGACCACACCCAAAGTTATAAGCATTTGAAAAAAAAAATTCACCACTAGGTGGCGCTGTTTCGAAACTTCTCACGCTCCTTCAGGACAACGTGCTGATGACCCATACCAAGTTTCGTAACAATTCGTTCATGCATTCTTAAAATACAGTATTTTAGCACAAAATTCAAAATGGCCGACAGTCAAAAGGGCCGATATGGTAAAACTGGATATCATACGAATCGGCATATTGCCCTGAATGTAACGATACCAATTTTATGATTTTTGGACAAACTGTTCAGAAGTTATAAGCAAAAATAGCCATTTTTCATATCTCCGGACCAGTAGGTGGCGCTGCGCCGAAACGCAGCATGTTGCCTCAGGTCATGCTTGTGATGACATGTACCAAGTTTGGTCTGAATCCGATAAAGCGTTGCGGAGATACAGCCCTACGACTGTTTTCGCAAGCGCTACGTAAAATTTGTTCGTGCGCTTATTGAAAACGGTTTGACGAATCAATTTGAATTCCATAACTTTTTGTCAGCACTGCCTGAAGATGATCTGGTTCAATTTTCGTGCAAATCGGACAAACCGTCTAGGACGAGTTCGAAAAAGTAGCTTTTTCAGCACATTCAAAATGTCGGCCATATTTTTAAGCCGGAAAATGACGTCATAGGGTGCAATCGAATCGGCATGAGCTCAGGAATAACAGGAAAAAAGAATTTTGTTGATTGGCCTTACGGTTCAAAAGTTATTAGCAAAATAAAAGTGAAACTTTGGACAGGTGGTGGCGCTAGAGGGAATGACTTAGAAACACAAAAATTGGTGTATTTAATTTTGGGACTGTCCTCTATCAGAATGTCAAACCAAAACAACTTTCCCGCAATCGGTTCTATGGGCTGCCATAGACGCCCAGTCGGAAGAAGAATAATAATAATAAATATAGCTGCAAGCAGCAATTATCGGGGCCAAGCACAATCAGACGACAAGACATGCCAACATGTCTGAAAGTGTCAGACCAACTGCAACAATGAGCAATTAAAGACATTTAAAGAGGATTTTAGACGAAATGGCTGAAAAATCATAGAAACAGTCAATAAAAATATGATTTAATGCATTATCACTTTCGACCAATAGGTGGCGCAGTTACAAAACTGATGTGATGTGGTCAGAGTGAAGTGACAATGACACATACAAAGTTTGGTGTCAATATGTCAAGGCATTGCAGAGATAAAGCCTGAATAGTGCTATTAGCATCATGCCTCAACTTTGCTGCTGCGCTATACGAAAACGGTTTTGTCAATCGACACGAAATCCATAACTTTTAGTCGGCACGGTCTGGAGATGATACGATTCGATTTTGGTGAAAATCGGACAAACGGTCTAGGAGGAGTTCGAAAAAGTAGGTTTTGAATGAAAATCAAGATGGCGGACAGGAAGTTTGGCCAAATAAGGTAAACTTGGTATCTATGTTCTCGGCTTGACCCAAGGAATCTATTAAGACCAGTTGCATTACAATAGGCCAACTTATTCAAAAGTTATTAGCAGTTTTGGAAATTTTGTCATAACATTTGATCACTAGGTGGCGCTCTCTCGAAATATTTTGGGTACCTTCAGGGGATGGTGCTGATGGCACATTCTGAGTTTCGTAATATTACACCAATGCATTTGTTTATTATAGCATTTTAATTCACAAAACTGTATTGAAGTCAATGGGAATTTCATGTTTTGTTCTATTATAGCGCCACCAAGAGGCTGAGTCCCACCATTTTTTTTACATGTCCTTAGAGTGAGCTCATACATATTTGTGTCGATTTTGGTGAAAATATCTCAATTCGCTTCGGAGTTATAGACATTTATATGAAAAAACACGTAAAAAATGACTGACACATGACTTTGATTGGAATTTACTACCCCTAAACATCAATATTTTCGCATTTGGGCATTTGCGTATAGCTATCGACCTATGTTTCCAAACTTCTGAAGGTGGTTTCGTCTCGATCGGAAAAGCGGTTTCAAAGATATAGCCAAACGTTTTTTAAGCGCTAAATCACAACACTACACAAACCGTAAGGCGAAACCTAGCATGTTTGGTATCGTGGGACTCGGCAATGATTCAGGACTCTAATGAGATGAGTCTCGTGAAAATAAGTCGACCACACCCAAAGTTATAAGCATTTGGAAGTATTTGGTGAAAAAAATTCACCACTAGGAGGCACTGTTTCGAAACTTCTCAGGCTCCTTCAGGGCATCGTGCTGATGATCCATTCCGAGTTTTGTAACGATACGTTCACGCGTTCATAAAATACAGCATTTTAGCACATAATTTAAAATGGCCGACAGCCAAAATGGCTGATCAGGGAAAATTGGATATCAGTCGACTCAGCATGACGCCCTGAATCTAACGAGACCACTTTTATGATTTTTGGACAAACCATTCAGAAGTTATAAGCAAAAATAGCCATTTTTCATATCTCCGGACCAGTAGGTGGCACTGCGCCGAAACGCAGCATGTTGCCTCAGGTCATGCTTGTGATGAGATGTACCAAGTTTGGTCTGAATACGATAAACCGTTGCGGAGATACTGGCTTGTGTCTGTTTTCGCAAGCGCTACATAAAATTTGTTTGCGCGGTATTCGAGAACGGTTTGACGAATCAACACGAATTGCATAACTTTTTGTCGGCATGGTCTGAAGATGATCTGATTCAATTTTCGTGGAAATTGGAGCAACGGCCTAGGAGGAGTTCGAAAAAGTAGCTTTTTCGGAAAATTCAAAATGGCGGAAAAATTATAATGACGGAAAATGACGTCATATGGTGCAATCGAATCGCCATGAGCTCACGAATCAGAGGAAAAAAGAATTTTGTTTCTAGCCCTTGTGGTTCAAAAGTTATTAGCAGAAACATGAGTGAAACTTTGGACAGTTGGTGGCGCTAGAGGGAATGACTTAGACACACCAAAATTGGTGTATTTAATGTTGGGACTGTCCTCTATCAGAATGTCAAACCATTACAACTTTCCCGCAATCGGTTCTATGGGCTGCCATAGACTCCCAGTCGGAACAATGAAGAATAATAATAATAAATATAGCTGCAAGCAGCAATTACCGGGGCCAAGCAGAATAAGACGACAAGACATGCCGACATGTCTGAAAGTGTCAGACCAACTGCAACAATGAGCAATTAAAGACATTTAAAGAGGATTTTAGACGAAATGGCTGAAAAATCATAGAAACAGTAATTAAAAATATGATTTAATGGATTATCACTTTCGACAAATAGGTGGCGCAGTTACAAAACTGATGTGATGTGGTCAGAGTGAGGAGACAATGACACATACAAAGTTTGGTGTCAATATGTCAAGGCATTGCAGAGATAAAGCCTGAATAGTGCTATTAGCATCATGCCTCAAATTTGCTGCTGCGCTATACGAAAACGGTTTCGTCAATTGACACGAAATCCATAACTTTTAGTCGGCACAGTCTGGGGATGATACGATTCGATTTTGGTGAAAATCGGACAAACGGTGTGGGAGGAGTTCGAAAAAGTAGGTTTTGAATGAAAATAGCATTTTATCTCACAAAACTGTATTGAAGTCAATGGGAATTTCATGTTTTGTTCTATTATAGCGCCACCAAGAGGCTCAGTCCCACAATTTTTTTTACGTGTCCTCAGAGTGAGCCCATACATATGTGTGTCAGTTTTGGTGAAAATATCTCAATTTGCTTTAGAGTTATAAACATTTATATGAAAAAACACGTAAAAAATGACTGACACATGACTTTGTTTGAATTTTACTACCCCTAAACATCAATATTTTCGCATTTGGGCATTGGCGTATAGCTATCGACCTATGTTTCCAAACTTCTGACGGTGGTTTCGTCTCGATCGGACAAGCGGTTTCGAAGATATAGCCTAATGTTTTTTAAGCGCTAAATCACAACGCTACACAAACCGTAAGGCGAAACCTAGCATGTTTGGTATCGTAGGACTCGGCAAGGTTTCAGGAGTCTAATTAGATGAGTCTCGTGAAAATAAGTCGACCGCACCCAAAGTTATAAGCATTTGAAAAAAAAAATTCCCCACTAGGTGGCGCTGTTTCGAAACTTCTCACACTCCTTCAGGACATCGTGCTGATGACCCATGCCAAGTTTCGTAACAATCCGTTCATGCGTTCATAAAATACAGCATTTTAGCACATAATTCAAAATGGCCGACAGTCAAAATGGCCGATATGGTAAAATTGGATATCAGTCGACTCGGCATGTCGCCCTGAATATAACGAGACCAATTTTATGATTTTTGGACAAACTGTTCAGAAGTTATAAGCAAAAATAGCCATTTTTCATATCTCCGGACCAGTAGGTGGCGCTGCGCCGAAACGCAGCATGTAGCCTCAGGTCATGCTTGTGATGACATGTACCAAGTTTGGTCTGAATACGATAAACCGTTGCAGAGATACAGCCTTACGACTGTTTTTGCAGGCGCTACGTAAAATTTGTTCGTGCGTTTATTGAAAACGGTTTGACGAATCAATTTGAATTCCATAACTTTTGGTCAGCACTGCCTGAAGATGATCTGGTTCAATTTTCGTGCAAATCGGACAAACCGTCTAGGACAAGTTCGAAAAAGTAGGTTTTTCGAATGAATCAAAATGGCGGCCATATTTTTATTACAGAAAATGAAGTCATAGGATGCAATCGAATCGGCATGAGCTCAGGAATCAGAGGAAAAAATAATTTTGTTGATTGGCCTTACAGTTCAAAAGTTATTAGCAAAATAAAAGTGAAACTTTGGACAGGTGGTGGCGCTAGAGGGAATGACTTAGAAACACCAAAATTGGTGTATTTAATGTTGGGACTGTGCTCTATCAGAATGTCAAACCAAAACAACTTTCCCGCAATCGGTTCTATGGGCTGCCATAGACTCCAAGAGCGGAAGAAGAAGAAGAAGAAGAATAATAATAAATATAGCTGCAAGCAGCAATTATCGGGGCCAAGCGCAAGCAGATGACAGGATATGCCAACATGGCTGAAGGTGTCAGACCAACTGCAACAATGAGCAATTAAAGACATTTAGAGAGGTTTTTAGGCGAAATGGCTGAAAAATAATATAAAAAGTAATTCAGAATATGATTTAATGGATTATCACTTTCGACCAATAGGTGGAGCAGTTACAAAACTGATGTGATGTGGTCAGAGTTAAGTGACAATGACATATACAAAGTTTGGTGTCAATATTTCAAGGGATTACAGAGATAAAGCCTGAATAGTGCTTTTGGCATCATGCCTCAACTTTGCTGCTGTGCTATACGAAAACGGTTTCGTCTATCGACACGAAATCCATAACTTTTAGTCGGCACAGTCTGGAGATGATACGATTCGATTTTGGTGAAAATCGGACAAACGGTCTAGGAGGAGTTCGAAAAAGTAGGTTTTGAATGAAAATCAAGATGGCGGACAGGAAGTTTGGCCAAATAAGGAAAACTTGGTATCTATGTTCTCGGCTTGACCCAGGGAATCTATTAAGACCAGTGGCATTTCAATAGCCAGATTTATTCAAAAGTTATTAGCCTTTTTGTAAATTTTGTTATAACTTTTGACCACTAGGTGGCGCTGTCTCGAAATATTTTGGGTACCTTCAGGGGATGGAGCTGATGGCACATTCTGAGTTTCGTAATATTACACCAATGCATTTGTTTAGTATAGCATTTTATTTCACAAAACTGTATTGAAGTCAATGGGAATTTCATGTTTTGTTCTGTTATAGCGCCACCAAGAGGCTCAGTCACACCATTTTTTTTATGTTTCCTCAGAGTGAGCCCATACATATGTGTGTCGATTTTGGTGAAAATATCTCAATTCGCTTCGGAGTTATAGACATTTATATGAAAAAACACGTAAAAAATGACTGACACATGACTTTGATTGGAATTTACTACCCCTAAACATCAATATTTTCGCATTTGGGCATTGGCATATAGCTATCGACCTATGTTTCCAAACTTCTGACGGTGGTTTCGTCTCGATCAGACTAGCGGTTTCGAAGATATAGCCAAATGTTTTTTAAGCGCTAAATCACAACGCTACACAAACCATAAGGCGAAACCTAGCATGTTTGGTATCTTGGGACTCGGCAACGATTCAGGAGTCTAATGAGATGAGTTTCGTGAAAATAAGTCGATCACAACCAAAGTTATAAGCATTTGGAAAAAAAATGTCACCACTAGGTGGCGCTGTTTCGAAACTTCTCTCGCTTATTCAGGACATCGTGATGATGACCAATACCAAGTTTCGTAACAATTCGTTCATGCGTTCATAAAATACAGCATTTTAGCACAAAATTCAAAATGGCTGACAGTCAAAATGGCCGATATGGTCAAATTGGATATCAGTCGAATCGGCATGTTGCCCTGAATCTAACGAGACCAATTTTATGATTTTTGGACAAACTGTTCAAAAGCTATAAGCAAAAACAGCCATTTTCCATATCTCCGGACCAGTAGGTGGCGCTGCGCCGAAACACAGCATGTAGCCTCAGTTCATGCTTGTGATGACATGTACCAATTTTGGTCTGAATCCGATAAAGCGTTGCGGAGATACAGCCCTACGACTGTTTTCGCAAGCGCTACGTAAAATTTGTTCGAGCGTTATTCGAAAACGGTTTGACGAATCAATTTGAATTCCATAACTTTTTGTCAGCACTACCTGAAGATGATCTGGTTCAATTTTCGTGCAAATCGGACAAACTGTCTAGGACGAGTTCGAAAAAGTAGCTTTTTCAGGTCATTCAAAATGGCGGCCATATTTATATGCCGGAAAATGACATCATAGGGTGCACTCGAATCGACAAGAGCTCAGGAATCAGAGAAAAAAAGAATTTTGTTGATTGGTCTTACTGTTCAAAAGTTATTAGCAAAATAAAAGTGAAATTTTGGACAGGTGGTGGCGCTAGAGGGAATGACTTAGAAACACCAAAATTGGTGTATTTAATGTTGGGACTGTCCTCTATCAGAATGTCAAATCAAAACAACTTTCCCGCAATCGGTTCTATGGGCTGCCATAGACGCCCAGTCGGAAGAAACGGAAGAATAATAATAATAAGAACGGGAACAGATACAATAGGTGCCTACGCACCTTCGGTGCTTGGCCCCTAATAAGAACGCGAACGGATACAATAGGTGCCTCCGCACCTTCGGTGCTTGGCCCCTAAATATAGCTGCAAGCAGCCATTACCGGGGCCAAGCAGAATAAGACGACAAGACATGCCAACATGTCTGAAAGTGTCAGACCAACTGCAACAATGAGCAATTAAAGACATTTAAAGAGGATTTTAGGCAAAATGCCTGAAAAATCATAGAAACAATAATTAAAAATATGATTTGATGGATTATCACTTTCGACCAATAGGTGGCGCAGTTACAAAACTGATGTGATGTGGTCAGAGTGAAGTGACAATGACACATACAAAGATTGGTGTCAATATATCAAGGCATTGCAGAGATAAAGACTTAATTATTGCTATTAGCATCATGCCTCAACTTTGCTGTTGCGCTATACGAAAACGGTTTCGTCTATCGACACGAAATCCATAACTTTTAGTCGGCACGTTCTGGAGATGATACGATTCGATTTTGGTGAAAATCGGACAAACGGTCTAGGAGGAGTTCGAAAAAGTAGGTTTTGACTGAAAATCAAGATGGCGGACAGGAAGTTTGGCCAAATAAGGAAAACTTGGTATCTATGTTCTCGGCTTGACCCAAGGAATCTATTAAGACCCGTGGCATTTCAATAGCCAGATTTATTCAAAAGTTATTAGCCTTTTTGGAAATTTTGTTATAACTTTTGACCACTAGGTGGCGCTGTCTTGAAATATTTTGGTTGCCTTCAGGGGATGGTGCTGATGACACAATCTGAGTTTCGTAATATTACACCAATGCATTTGTTTAGTATAGCATTTTATTTCACAAAACTGTATTGAAGTCAATGGGAATTTCATATTTTGTTCAATTATAGCGCCACCAAGAGGCTCAGTCCCACAATTTTTTTTACGTGTCCTCAGAGTGAGCCCATACATATGTGTGTCAATTTTGGTGAAAATATCTCAATTCACTTCGGAGTTATAGACATTTATATGAAAAAACACGAAAAAAATGACTGACACATGACTTTGATTGGAAATTAGTACCCCTAAACATCAATATTTTCGCATTTGGGCATTGGCGTATAGCTATCGACCTATGTTTCCAAACTTCTGACGGGGGTTTCGTCTCGATCGGACTAGCGGTTTCAAAGATATAGCCAAATGTTTTTTAAGCGCTAAATCACAACGCTACACAAACCGTAAGGCGAAACCTAGCATGTTTGGTATCGTAGGACTCGGCAACGATTCAGGAGTCTAAAAAGATGAGTTTCGTGAAAATAAGTTGACCACACCCAAAGTTATAAGCATTTGAAAAAAAAAATTCACCACTAGGTGGCGCTGTTTCGAAACTTCTCAGGCTCATTCAGGGCATTGTGCTGATGACCCATACCACGTTTCGTAACAATCCGTTCATGCGGTCATAAAATACAGAATTTTAGCACAAAATTCAAAATGGCCGACAGCCAAAATGACCGATATGGTCAAATTGGACATCAGTCGACTCGGCATGTTGCCCTGAATCTAACGAGACCAATTTTATGATTTTTGGACAAATTGTTCAGAAGATATATACAAAAATAGCCATTTTTCATATCTCCGGACCAGTAGGTGGCGCTGCGCCGAAACACAGCATGTAGCCTCAGGTCATGCTTGTGAGTACAAGTACCAAGTTTGGTCTGAATACGATAAACCGTTGCGGAGATATGGCCTTACGACTGTTTTTGCTAGCGCTATGGAAAATGTATTCGTGCGTTTATCGAAAACGGTTTGACGAATCAATTTGAATTCCATAACTTTTTGTCAGCACTACCTGAAGATGATCTGGTTCAATTTTCGTGCAAATCGGACAAACCGTCTAGGACGAGTTCGAAAAAGTAGCTTTTTTTGAAAATTCAAGATGGCGGCCATATTTTTATGACGGAAAATGACGTCATAGGATGCAATCGAATCGCCATGAGCTCAGGAATCAGAGGAAAAAAGAATTTCGCTGATTGGCCTTACGGTTCAAAAGTTATTAGCAAAATAAAAGTGAAACTTTGGACAGGTGGTGGCGCTAGAGGGAATGACTTAGAAACACCAAAATTGGTGTATTTAATGTTGAGACGGTCCTCTATCAGAATGTCAAACCAAAACAACTTTCCCGCAATCGGTTCTATGGGCTGCCATAGACTCCCAGTTGGAAGAAGGAAGAATAATAATAATAATAGGAACGGGAACGGATACAATAGGTGCCTACGCACCTTCGGTGCTTGGCCCCTAATAATAAGAACGCGAACGAAAACAATAGGTGCCTCCGCACCTTCGGTGCTTGGCCCCTAATAATAATAAATATAGCTGCAAGCAGCAATTATCGGGGCCAAGCGCAAGCAGATGACAGGATATGCCAACATGGCTGAAGGTGTCAGACCAACTGCAACAATGAGCAATTAAAGACATTTAGAGAGGATTTTAGGCGAAATGGCTGAAAAATCATATAAAAAGTCATTCAGAATATGATTTAATGGATTATCACTTTCGACCAATAGGTGGAACAGTTACAAAACTGATGTGATGTGGTCAGAGTGAAGTGACAATGACACATACAAAGTTTGGTGTCAATATTTCAAGGGATTGCAGAGATAAAGCCTGAATAGTGCTTTTGGCATCATGCCTCAACTTTGCTGCTGCGCTATACGACAACGGTTTCGTCTATCGACACGAAATCCATAAGTTTTAGTCGGCACAGTCTGGAGATGATACGATTTGATTTTGTTGAAAATCGGACAAACGGTCTAGGAGGAGTTCGAAAAAGTAGGTTTTGAATGAAAATCAAGATGGCGGACAGGAAGTTTGGCCAAATAAGGAAAACTTGGTATCTATGTTCTCGGCTTGACCCAGGGAATCTATTAAGACCAGTGGCATTTCAATAGCCAGATTTATTCAAAAGTTATTAGCCTTTTTGGAAATTTTGTTATAACTTTTGACCACTAGGTGGCGCTGTCTCGAAATATTTTGGGTACCTTTAGGGGATGGAGCTGATGGCACATTCTGAGTTTCGTAATATTACACCAATGCATTTGTTTAGTATAGCATTTTATTTCACAAAACTGTATTGAAGTCAATGGGAATTTCATGTTTTGTTCTGTTATAGCGCCACCAAGAGGCTCAGTCACACCATTTTTTTAATGTGTCCTCAGAGTGAGCCCATGCATATTTGTGTCAATTTTGGTGAAAATATCTCAATTCACTTCGGAGTTATAGACATTTATATGAAAAAACACGTAAAAAATGACTGACACATGACTTTGTTTGGAATTTACTACCCCTAAACATCAATATTTTCGCATTTGGGCATTGGCGTATAGCTATCGACCTATGTTTCCAAACTTCTGAAGGTGGTTTCGTCTCGATCGGACAAGCGGTTTCAAAGATATAGCCAAATGTTTTTTAAGCGCTAAATCACAACGCTACACAAACCATAAGGCGAAACCTAACATGTTTGGTATCGTTGGACTCGGCAACGATTCAGGAGTCTAATGAGATGAGTCCTGTGAAAATAAGTTGACCACACCCAAAGTTAGAAGCATTTGGAAGCATTTGGGGAAAAAAATTCACCACTAGATGGCACTGTTTCGAAACTTCTCAGGCTCCTTCAGGACATCGTGCTGATGACCCATACCGAGTTTCGTAACAATAGGTTCATGCATTCCTAAAATACAGCATTTTAGCACATAATTCAAAATGGCCGACAGCCAAAATGGCTGATCTGGGAAAATTGGATATCAGTCGACTCAGCATGATGCCCTGAATCTAACAAGACCACTTTTATGATTTTTGGACAAACCATTCAGAAGTTATAAGCAAAAACAGCCATTTTTCATATCTCTGGACCAGTAGGTGGCACTGCGCCGAAACGCAGCATGTAGGCTCAGGTCATGCCTGTGATGAGATGTACCAAGTTTGGTCTGAATACGATAAACCGTTGCGGAGATACAGCCCTACGACTGTTTTCACAAGCGATACGTAAAATTTGTTTGCGCGGTATTCGAGAACGGTTTGATGAATCAACACGAATTCCATAACTTTTTGTCGGCATGGTCTGAAGATGATCTGATTCAATTTTCGTGGAAATTGGACCAACGGCCTAGGAGGAGTTAGAAAAAGTAGGTTTTTCGGAAAATTCAAAATGGCGTAAAATTTTTTATGACGAAAAATGACGTCATATGGTGCATTCGAATCGTCATGAGCTCAGGAATCAGAGGAAAAAAGAATTTTGTTTCTAGCCCTTGTGGTTCAAAAGTTATTAGCATAAACATGAGTGCAACTTTGGACAGTTGGTGGCGCTAGAGGGAAAGACTTTGACACACCAAAATTGGTGTATTTAATGTTGGGACTGTCCTCTATTAGAATGTCAAATCATTACAACTTTCCCGCGATTGGTTCTATGGGCTGCCATAGACTCCCAGTCGGAAGAAGGAAGAATAATAATAATAATAATAATAATAAGAACGGGAACGAAAACAATAGGTGCCTCCGCACCTTCGGTGCTTGGCCCCTAATAAGAACCGGAACAAACACAATAGGTGCCTCCGCACCTTCGGTGCTTGGCCCCTAAATATAGCTGCAAGCAGCAATTACCGGGGCCAAGCAGAATAAGACGACAAGACATGCCGACATGTCTGAAAGTGTCAGACCAACTGCAACAATGAGCAATTAAAGACATTTAAAGAGGATTTTAGACGAAATGGCTGAAAAATCATAGAAACAGTAATTAAAAATATGATTTAATGGATTATCACTTTCGACAAATAGGTGGCGCAGTTACAAAACTGATGTGATGTGGTCAGAGTGAGGAGACAATGACACATACAAAGTTTGGTGTCAATATGTCAAGGCATTGCAGAGATAAAGCCTGAATAGTGCTATTAGCATCATGCCTCAAATTTGCTGCTGCGCTATACGAAAACGGTTTCGTCAATTGACACGAAATCCATAACTTTTAGTCGGCACAGTCTGGGGATGATACGATTCGATTTTGGTGAAAATCGGACAAACGGTGTGGGAGGAGTTCGAAAAAGTAGGTTTTGAATGAAAATAGCATTTTATCTCACAAAACTGTATTGAAGTCAATGGGAATTTCATGTTTTGTTCTATTATAGCGCCACCAAGAGGCTCAGTCCCACAATTTTTTTTACGTGTCCTCAGAGTGAGCCCATACATATGTGTGTCAGTTTTGGTGAAAATATCTCAATTTGCTTTAGAGTTATAAACATTTATATGAAAAAACACGTAAAAAATGACTGACACATGACTTTGTTTGAATTTTACTACCCCTAAACATCAATATTTTCGCATTTGGGCATTGGTGTATAGCTATCGACCTATGTTTCCAAACTTCTGACGGTGGTTTCGTCTCGATCGGACAAGCGGTTTCGAAGATATAGCCTAATGTTTTTTAAGCGCTAAATCACAACGCTACACAAACCGTAAGGCGAAACCTAGCATGTTTGGTATCGTAGGACTCGGCAAGGTTTCAGGAGTCTAATTAGATGAGTCTCGTGAAAATAAGTCGACCGCACCCAAAGTTATAAGCATTTGAAAAAAAAAATTCCCCACTAGATGGCGCTGTTTCGAAACTTCTCACACTCCTTCAGGACATCGTGCTGATGACCCATGCCAAGTTTCGTAACAATCCGTTCATGCGTTCATAAAATACAGCATTTTAGCACATAATTCAAAATGGCCGACAGTCAAAATGGCCGATATGGTAAAATTGGATATCAGTCGACTCGGCATGTCGCCCTGAATCTAACGAGACCAATTTTATGATTTTTGGACAAACTGTTCAGAAGTTATAAGCAAAAATAGCCATTTTTCATATCTCCGGACCAGTAGGTGGCGCTGCGCCGAAACGCAGCATGTAGCCTCAGGTCATGCTTGTGATGACATGTACCAAGTTTGGTCTGAATACGATAAACCGTTGCAGAGATACAGCCTTACGACTGTTTTTGCAGGCGCTACGTAAAATTTGTTCGTGCGTTTATTGAAAACGGTTTGACGAATCAATTTGAATTCCATAACTTTTGGTCAGCACTGCCTGAAGATGATCTGGTTCAATTTTCGTGCAAATCGGACAAACCGTCTAGGACGAGTTTGAAAAAGTAGGTTTTTCGAATGAATCAAAATGGCGGCCATATTTTTATTACAGAAAATGAAGTCATAGGATGCAATCGAATCGGCATGAGCTCAGGAATCAGAGGAAAAAATTATTTTGTTGATTGGCCTTACAGTTCAAAAGTTATTAGCAAAATAATAGTGAAACTTTGGACAGGTGGTGGCGCTAGAGGGAATGACTTAGAAACACCAAAATTGGTGTATTTAATGTTGGGACTGTGCTCTATCAGAATGTCAAACCAAAACAACTTTCCCGCAATCGGTTCTATGGGCTGCCATAGACTCCAAGAGCGGAAGAAGAAGAAGAAGAAGAAGAAGAAGAATAATAAATATAGCTGCAAGCAGCAATTATCGGGGCCAAGCGCAAGCAGATGACAGGATATGCCAACATGGCTGAAGGTGTCAGACCAACTGCAACAATGAGCAATTAAAGACATTTAGAGAGGATTTTAGGCGAAATGGCTGAAAAATCATATAAAAAGTAATTCAGAATATGATTTAATGGATTATCACTTTCGACCAATAGGTGGAGCAGTTACAAAACTGATGTGATGTGGTCAGAGTGAAGTGACAATGACATATACAAAGTTTGGTGTCAATATTTCAAGGGATTTCAGAGATAAAGCCTGAATAGTGATTTTGGCATCATGCCTCAACTTTGCTGCTGCGCTATACAAAAACGGTTTCGTCTATCGACACGAAATCCATAACTTTTAGTCGCACAGTCTGGAGATGATACGATTCGATTTTGGTGAAAATCGGACAAACGGTCTAGGAGGAGTTCGAAAAAGTAGGTTTTGAATGAAAATCAAGATGGCGGACAGGAAGTTTGGCCAAATAAGGAAAACTTGGTATCTATGTTCTCGGCTTGACCCAGGGAATCTATTAAGACCAGTGGCATTTCAATAGCCAGATTTATTCAAAAGTTATTAGCCTTTTTGGAAATTTTGTTATAACTTTTGACCACTAGGTGGCGCTGTCTCTAAATATTTTGGGTACCTTCAGGGGATGGAGCTGATGGCACATTCTGAGTTTCGTAATATTACACCAATGCATTTGTTTAGTATAGCATTTTATTTCACAAAACTGTATTGAAGTCAATGGGAATTTCATGTTTTGTTCTGTTATAGCGCCACCAAGAGGCTCAGTCGCACCATTTTTTTTATGTGTCCTCAGAGTGAGCCCATACATATGTGTGTCAATTTTGGTGAAGATATCTCAATTCGCTTCGGAGTTATAGACATTTATATGAAAAAACACGTAAAAAATGACTGACACATGACTTTGATTGGAATTTACTACCCCTAAACATCAATATTTTTGCATTTGGGCATTGGCGTATAGCTATCGACCTATGTTTCCAAACTTCTGACGGTGGTTTCGTCTCGATCGGACTAGCGGTTTCGAAGATATAGCCAAATGTTTTTTAAGCGCTAAATCACAACGCTGCACAAACCGTAAGACGAAACCTAGCATGTTTGGTATCGTGGGACTCGGCAACGATTCAGGACTCTAATGAGATGAGTCTCGTGAAAATAAGTCGACCACACCCAAAGTTATAAGCATTTGGGAAAAAAAATTCACCACTAGGTGGCGCTGTTTCGAAACTTCTCAGGTTCCTTCAGGACATCGTGATGATGACCAATACCAAGTTTCGTAACAATTTGTTCATGCGTTCATAAAATACAGCATTTTAGCACAAAATTCAAAATGGCTGACAGTCAAAATGGCCGATATGGTCAAATTGGATATCAGTCGAATCGGCATGTTGCCCTGAATCTAACGAGACCAATTTTATGATTTTTGGACAAACTGTTCAAAAGCTATAAGCAAAAATAGCCATTTTTCATATCTCCGGACCAGTAGGTGGCGCTGCGCCGAAACACAGCATGTAGCCTCAGGTCATGCTTGTGAGTACAAGTGCCAAGTTTGGTCTGAATACGATAAACCGTTGCGGAGATATGGCCTTACGACTGTTTTTGCTAGGGCTACGTAAAATGTATTCGTGCGTTTATCGAAAACGGTTTGACGAATCAATTTGAATTCCATAACTTTTTGTCAGCACTACCTGAAGATGATCTGGTTCAATTTTCGTGCAAATCGGACAAACCGTCTAGGACGAGTTCGAAAAAGTAGCTTTTTTTGAAAATTCAAGATGGCGGCCATATTTTTATGACGGAAAATGACGTCATAGGGTGCACTCGAATCGCCATGAGCTCAGGAATCAGAGGAAAAAAGAATTTCGCTGATTGGCCTTACGGTTCAAAAGTTATTAGCAAAATAAAAGTGAAATTTTGGACAGGTGGTGGCGCTAGAGGGAATGACTTAGACACACCAAAATTGGTGTATTTAATGATGGGACTGTCCTCTATCAGAATGTCAAACCATTACAACTTTCCCGCAATCGGTTCTATGGGCTGCCATAGACACCCAGTCGGAAGAAGGAAGAATAATAATAAGAACGGGAACAGATACAATAGGTGCCTACGCACCTTCGGTGCTTGGCCCCTAATAAGAACGCGAACGGATACAATAGGTGCCTCCGCACCTTCGGTGCTTGGCCCCTAATAAATATAGCTGCAAGCAGCCATTACCGGGGCCAAGCAGAATAAGACGACAAGACATGGCTGAAGGTGTCAGATCAACTGCAACAATGAGCAATTACAGACATTTAAAGAGGATTTTAGACGAAATGGCTGAAAAATCATAGAAACAGTAATTAAAAATATAATTTAATTGATTATCACTTTCGACAAGTAGGTGGAGCAGTTACAAAACTGATGTGGTCAGAGTGAAGTGACAATGTCACATACAAAGTTTGTTGTCAATATGTCAAGGCACTGCAGAGATAAAGCCTGAATAGTGCTATTGGCATCATGCCTCAACTTTGCTGCTGCGCTATACGAAGATGGTTTCGTCTATCGACAAGAAATCCATAACTTTTAGTCGGCACGGTCTGGAGATGATACGATTAGATTTTGGTGAAAATCGGACAAACGGTCTAGGAGGAGTTTGAAAAAGTAGGTTTTGACTGAAAATCAAGATGGCGGACAGGAAGTTTGGCCAAATAAGGAAAACTTGGTATCTATGTTCTCGGCTTGACCCAAGGAATCTATTAAGCATTTCAATAGCCAGATTTATTCAAAAGTTATTAGCCTTTTTGGAAATTTTGTTACAACTTTTGACCACAAGGTGGCGCTGTCTCGAAATATTTTGGGTACCTTCAGGGGATGGTGCTGATGACACAATCTGAGTTTCGTAATATTAAACCAATGCATTTGTTTAGTATAGCATTTTATTTCACAAAATTGTATGGAAGTCAATGGGAATTTCATGTTTTGTTCTATTATAGCGCCACCAAGAGGCTCAGTCCCACCATTTTTTGTATGTGTCCTCAAAGTGAGCCCATACATATGTGTGTCGATTTTGGTGAAAATATCTCAATTATCTTCGGAGTTATAGACATTTATATGAAAAAACACGTAAAAAATGACTGACACATGACTTTAATTGGAATTTACTACCTCTAGACATCAATATTTTCGCATTTGGGCTTTCATATTTAGTTAACAAGCTATGATTCCAAACTTCTGACGGTGGTTTCGTCTCGATCGGACAAACGGTTTCGAAGATATCGCCTAATGTTTTTTAAGTGCTAAATCACAACGCTACACAAACCGTAAGGCGAAACCTAGCATATTTGGTATCGTTGGACTCGGCAAGGATTCAGGAGTCTAATGAGATGAGTTTGGTGAAAATAAGTCGACCACACCCAAAGTTATAAGCATTTGAAAAATAAAATTCACCAGTAGGTGGCGCTGTTTCGAAACTTCTCACGCTCCTTCAGAACATCGTGCTGATGACCCATACCGAGTTTCGTAACAATCCGTTCATGCGTTCTTAAAATACAGCATTTTAGCACAAAATTCAAAATGGCCGAAAGTCAAAATGGCCGATATGGTAAAATTTTATATCAGTCGACTCGGCATGTTGCCCTGAATCTAACGAGACCAATTTTATGATTTTTGGACAAAATGTTCAGAAGTTATAAGCAAAAATAGCCATTTTTCATATCTCCGGACCAGTAGGTGGCGCTGCGCCGAAACGCAGCATGTAGCCTCAGGTCATGCTTGTGATGACATGTACCAATTTTGGTCTGAATCCGATAAAGCGTTGCGGAGATACAGCCCTACGACTGTTTTCGCAAGCGCTACGTAAAATGTGTTCGAGCGTTATTCGAAAACGGTTTGACGAATCAATTTGAATTCCATAACTTTTTGTCAGCACTGCCTGAAGATGATCTGGTTCAAATTTCGTGCAAATCGGACAAACCGTCTAGGACGAGTTCGAAAAAGTAGCTTTTTCAGCCCATTAAAAATGGCGGCCATATTTATAAGCTGGAAAATGACGTCATAGGGTGCAATCGAATCGGCATGAGCTCGGGAATCAGAGGAAAAAAGAATTTTGTTGATTGGCCTTACGCTTCAAAAGTTATTAGCAAAATAAAAGTGAAATTTTGGACAGGTGGTGGCGCTAGAGGGATTGGTTTTAAGACACCAAATTTGGTATGGTGACTTTTTGGACTGTCCTCTATCATTTTGCCAAATTTCATAACTTTCCCGCAATCGGTTCTATGGGCTGCCATAGACTCCCATGGCGGAAGAAGAATAATAATAATAAATATAGCTGCAAGCAGCCATTACCGGGGCCAAGCAGAATAAGACGACAAGACATGGCTGAAGGTGTCAGATCAACTGCAACAATGAGCAATTACAGACATTTAAAGAGGATTTTAGACGAAATGGCTGAAAAATCATAGAAACAGTAATTAAAAATATAATTTAATTGATTATCACTTTCGACAAGTAGGTGGCGCAGTTACAAAACTGATGTGGTCAGAGTGAAGTGACAATGTCACATACAAAGTTTGTTGTCAATATGTCAAGGCATTGCAGAGATAAAGCCTGAATAGTGCTATTGGCATCATGCCTCAACTTTGCTGCTGCGCTATACGAAAATGGTTTCGTCTATCGACAAGAAATCCATAACTTTTAGTCGGCACGGTCTGGAGATGATACGATTAGATTTTGGTGAAAATCGGACAAACGGTCTAGGAGGAGTTTGAAAAAGTAGGTTTTGACTGAAAATCAAGATGGCGGACAGGAAGTTTGGCCAAATAAGGAAAACTTGGTATCTATGTTCTCGGCTTGACCCAAGGAATCTATTAAGCATTTCAATAGCCAGATTTATTCAAAAGTTATTAGCCTTTTTGGAAATTGTTAGAACTTTTGACCACTAGGTGGCGCTGTCTCGAAATATTTTGGGTACCTTCAGGGGATGGTGCTGATGACACAATCTGAGTTTCGTAATATTAAACCAATGCATTTGTTTAGTATAGCATTTTATTTCACAAAATTGTATGGAAGTCAATGGGAATTTCATGTTTTGTTCTATTATAGCGCCACCAAGAGGCTCAGTCCCACCATTTTTTGTATGTGTCCTCAGAGTGAGCCCATACATATGTGTGTCGATTTTGGTGAAAATATCTCAATTATCTTCGGAGTTATAGACATTTATATGAAAAAACACGTAAAAAATGACTGACACATGACTTTAATTGGAATTTACTACCTCTAGACATCAATATTTTCGCATTTGGGCTTTAACGTTTAGTTAACAAGCTATGATTCCAAACTTCTGACGGTGGTTTCGTCTCGATCGGACAAACGGTTTCGAAGATATCGCCTAATGTTTTTTAAGTGCTAAATCACAACGCTACACAAACCGTAAGGTGAAACCTAGCATATTTGGTATCGTTGGACTCGGCAAGGATTCAGGAGTCTAATGAGATGAGTTTGGTGAAAATAAGTCGACCACACCCAAAGTTATAAGCATTTGAAAAATAAAATTCACCACTAGGTGGCGCTGTTTCGAAACTTCTCACGCTCCTTCAGAACATCGTGCTGATGACCCATACCGAGTTTCGTAACAATCCGTTCATGCGTTCTTAAAATACAGCATTTTAGCACAAAATTCAAAATGGCCGAAAGTCAAAATGGCCGATATGGTAAAATTTTATATCAGTCGACTCGGCATGTTGCCCTGAATCTAACGAGACCAATTTTATGATTTTTGGACAAAATGTTCAGAAGTTATAAGCAAAAATAGCCATTTTTCATATCTCCGGACCAGTAGGTGGCGCTGCGCCGAAACGCAGCATGTAGCCTCAGGTCATGCTTGTGATGACATGTACCAATTTTGGTCTGAATCCGATAAAGCGTTGCGGAGATACAGCCCTACGACTGTTTTCGCAAGCGCTACGTAAAATTTGTTCGAGCGTTATTCGAAAACGGTTTGACGAATCAATTTGAATTCCATAACTTTTTGTCAGCACTGCCTGAAGATGATCTGGTTCAATTTTCGTGCAAATCGGACAAACCGTCTAGGACGAGTTCGAAAAAGTAGCTTTTTCAGCCCATTCAAAATGGCGGCCATATTTATAAGCCGGAAAATGACGTCATAGGGTGCAATCGAATCGGCATGAGCTCGGGAATCAGAGGAAAAAAGAATTTTGTTGATTGGCCAAACGGTTCAAAAGTTATTAGCAAAATAAAAGTGAAATTTTGGACAGGTGGTGGCGCTAGAGGGATTGGTTTTAAGACACCAAATTTGGTATGGTGACTTTTTGGACTGTCCTCTATCATTGTGCCAAATTTCATAACTTTCCCGCAATCGGTTCTATGGGCTGCCATAGACTCCCATGGCGGAAGAAGAATAATAATAATAATAATAATAATAAGAACGCGAACAAAAACAATAGGTGCCTCCGCACCTTCGGTGCTTGGCCCCTAATAATAATAAGAACGCGAACAAAAACAATAGGTGCCTCCGCACCTTCGGTGCTTGGCCCCTAATAATAATAATAATAAGAACGGGAACGAAAACAATAGGTGCCTCCGCACCTTCGGTGCTTGGCCCCTAATAATAAGAACCGGAACAAACACAATAGGTGCCTCCGCACCTTCGGTGCTTGGCCCCTAATAATAAGAACCGGAACAAACACAATAGGTGCCTCCGCACCTTCGGTGCTTGGCCCCTAATAAATATAGCTGCAAGCAGCCATTACCGGGGCCAAGCAGAATAAGACGACAAGACATGGCTGAAGGTGTCAGATCAACTGCAACAATGAGCAATTACAGACATTTAAAGAGGATTTTAGACGAAATGGCTGAAAAATCATAGAAACAGTAATTAAAAATATAATTTAATTGATTATCACTTTCGACAAGTAGGTGGCGCAGTTACAAAACTGATGTGGTCAGAGTGAAGTGACAATGTCACATACAAAGTTTGGTGTCAATATGTCAAGGCATTGCAGAGATAAAGCCTGAATAGTGCTATTGGCATCATGCCTCAACTTTGCTGCTGCGCTATACGAAAATGGTTTCGTCTATCGACACGAAATCCATAACTTTTAGTCGGCACGGTCTGGAGATGATACGATTAGATTTTGGTGAAAATCGGACAAACGGTCTAGGAGGAGTTTGAAAAAGTAGGTTTTGACTGAAAATCAACATGGCGGACAGGAAGTTTGGCCAAATAAGGAAAACTTGGTATCTATGTTCTCGGCTTGACCCAAGGAATCTATTAAGCATTTCAATAGCCAGATTTATTCAAAAGTTATTAGCCTTTTTGGAAATTTTGTTACAACTTTTGACCACTAGGTGGCGCTGTCTCGAAATATTTTGGGTACCTTCAGGGGATGGTGCTGATGACACAATCTGAGTTTCGTAATATTACACCAATGCATTTGTTTAGTATAGCATTTTATTTCACAAAATTGTATTGAAGTCAATGGGAATTTCATGTTTTGTTCTATTATAGCGCCACCAAGAGGCTCAGTCCCACCATTTTTTGCATGTGTCCTCAGAGTGAGCCCATACATATGTGTGTCGATTTTGGTGAAAATATCTCAATTATCTTCGGAGTTATAGACATTTATATGAAAAAACACGTAAAAAATGACTGACACATGACTTTAATTGGAATTTACTACCTCTAGACATCAATATTTTCGCATTTGGGCTTTAACATTCAGTTAACAAGCTATGATTCCAAACTTCTGACGGTGGTTTCGTCTCGATCGGACAAACGGTTTCGAAGATATAGCCTAATGTTTTTTAAGTGCTAAATCACAACGCTACACAAACCGTAAGGCGAAACCTAGCATATTTGGTATCGTTGGACTCGGCAAGGATTCAGGAGTCTAATGAGAGGAGTTTGGTGAAAATAAGTCGACCACACCCAAAGTTATAAGCATTTGAAAAATAAAATTCACCACTAGGTGGCGCTGTTTCGAAACTTCTCACGCTCCTTCAGAACATCGTGCTGATGACCCATACCGAGTTTCGTAACAATCCGTTCATGCGTTCTTAAAATACAGCATTTTAGCACAAAATTCAAAATGGCCGAAAGTCAAAATGGCCGATATGGTAAAATTTTATATCAGTCGACTCGGCATGTTGCCCTGAATCTAACGAGACCAATTTTATGATTTTTGGACAAAATGTTCAGAAGTTATAAGCAAAAATAGCCATTTTTCATATCTCCGGACCAGTAGGTGGCGCTGCGCCGAAACGCAGCATGTAGCCTCAGGTCATGCTTGTGATGACATGTACCAATTTTGGTCTGAATCCGATAAAGCGTTGCGGAGATACAGCCCTACGACTGTTTTCGCAAGCGCTACGTAAAATGTGTTCGAGCGTTATTCGAAAACGGTTTGACGAATCAATTTGAATTCCATAACTTTTTGTCAGCACTGCCTGAAGATGATCTGGTTCAATTTTCGTGCAAATCGGACAAACCGTCTAGGACGAGTTCGAAAAAGTAGCTTTTTCAGCCCATTCAAAATGGCGGCCATATTTATAAGCCGGAAAATGACGTCATAGGGTGCAATCGAATCGGCATGAGCTCGGGAATCAGAGGAAAAAAGAATTTTGTTGATTGGCCAAACGGTTCAAAAGTTATTAGCAAAATAAAAGTGAAATTTTGGACAGGTGGTGGCGCTAGAGGGATTGGTTTTAAGACACCAAATTTGGTATGGTGACTTTTTGGACTGTCCTCTATCATTGTGCCAAATTTCATAACTTTCCCGCAATCGGTTCTATGGGCTGCCATAGACTCCCATGGCGGAAGAAGAATAATAATAATAAATATAGCTGCAAGCAGCAATTACCGGGGCCAAGCAGAATAAGACGACAAGACATTTCGACATGTTTGAAAGTGTCAGACCAACTGCAACAATGAGCAATTAAAGACATTTAAAGAGGATTTTAGGCAAAATGGCTGAAAAATCATAGAAACAATAATTAAAAATAATTTGTAATGGATTATCACTTTCAACCAATAGGTGGTGCAGTTTCAAAACTGATGTGATGTGGTCAGAGTGAAGTGACAATGACACATGCAAAGTTTGGTGTCAATATGTCAAGGCATTGCAGACATAAAGCCTGAATAATGCTTTTAGCATCATGCCTCAAATTTGCTGCTGCGCTATACGAAAACGGTTTCGTCAATTGACACGAAATCCATAACTTTTAGTCGGCACAGTCTGGAGATGATACAATTCGATTTTGGTGAAAATCGGACAAACGGTGTGGGAGGAGTTCGAAAAAGTAGATTTTGAATGAAAATAGCATTTTATATCACAAAACTGTATTGAAGTCAATGGGAATTTCATGTTTTGTTCTATTATAGCGCCACCAAGAGGCTCAGTCCCACAATTTTTTTTACGTGTCCTCAGAGTGAGCCCATACATATGTGTGTCAGTTTTGGTGAAAATATCTCAATTTGCTTTAGAGTTATAGACATTTATATGAAAAAACACGTAAAAAATGACTGACACAAGACTTTGTTTGAATTTTACTACCCCTAAACATCAATATTTTCGCATTTGGGCATTGGCGTTTAGCTATCGACCTATGTTTCCAAACTTCTGACGGAGGTTTCGTCTCGATCGGACAATCGGTTTCGAAGATATAGCCAAATGTTTTTTAAGCGCTAAATCACAACGCTACACAAACCGTAAGGCGAAACCTAGCATGTTTGGTATCGTAGGACTCGGCAAGGTTTCAGGATACTAATTAGATGAGTCTCGTGAAAATAAGTCGACCACACCCAAAGTTATAAGCGTTTGAAAAAAAAAATTCACCACTAGGTGGCGCTGTTTCGAAACTTCTCAGGCTCATTCAGGGCATTGTGCTGATGACCCATACCACGTTTCGTAACAATCTGTTCATGCGTTCATAAAATACAGAATTTTAGCACAAAATTCAAAATGGCCGACAGCCAAAATGACCGATATGGTCAAATTGGATATCAGTCGACTCGGCATGTTGCCCTGAATCTAACGAGACCAATTGTATGATTTTTGGACAAACTGTTCAGAAGTTATAAGCAAAAATAGCCATTTTTCATAACTCCGGACCAGTAGGTGGCGCTGCGCCGAAACACAGCATGTAGCCTCAGGTCATGCTTGTGAGTACAAGTACCAAGTTTGGTCTGAATACGATAAACCGTTGCGGAGATACGGCCTTACGACTGTTTTTGCTAGCGCTACGTAAAATGTATTTGTGCGTTTATTGAAAACGGTTTGACGAATCCATTTGAATTCCATAACTTTTTGTCAGCACTACCTGAAGATGATCTGGTTCAATTTTCGTGCAAATCGGACAAACCGTCTAGGACGAGTTCGAAAAAGTAGCTTTTTTTGAAAATTCAAGATGGCGGCCATATTTTTATGACGTCAAATGACGTCATAGGGTGCAATCGAATCGCCATGAGCTCAGGAATCAGAGGAAAAAAGAATTTCGCTGATTGGCCTTACGGTTCAAAAGTTATTAGCAAAATAAAAGTGAAACTTTGGACAGGTGGTGGCGCTAGAGGGAATGACTTAGAAACACCAAAATTGGTGTATTTAATGTTGAGACGGTCCTCTATCAGAATGTCAAACCAAAACAACTTTCCCGCAATCGGTTCTATGGGCTGCCATAGACTCCCATGGCGGAAGAATAATAATAATAATAATAAATATAGCTGCAAGCAGCAATTATCGGGGCCAAGCGCAAGCAGATGACAGGATATGCCAACATGGCTGAAGGTGTCAGACCAACTGGAACAATGAGCAATTAAATACATTTAAAGAGGATTTTAGATGAAATGGCTGAAAAATCATATTAAAAGTCATTTAAAATATGATTTAATGGATTATCACTTTCGACCAATAGGTGGCGCAGTTACAAAAGTAATGTGATGTGGTCAGAGTGAAGTGACAATGACACATACAAAGTTTGGTGTCAATATGTCAAGGCATTGCAGAGATAAAGCCTGAATTGTGCTTTTAGCATCATGCCTCAACTTTGCTGCTACGCTATATGAAAACGGTTTCATCTATTGACACGAAATCCATAACTTTTATACAGCATAGTCTGGAGATGATACGATTCGATTTTGGTGAAAATCGGACAAACGGTCTAGGAGGAGTTTGAAAAAGTAGGTTTTGACTGAAAATCAAGATGGCGGACAGGAAGCTAGGCCAAATAAGGAAAACTTGGTATCTATGTTCTCGGCTTGACCCAATGAATCTATTAAGACCAGTTGCATTACAATAGGCCAACTTATTCAAAAGTTATTAGCAGTTTTGTAAATTTTGTTAGAACTTTTGACCACTAGGTGGCACTGTCTCGAAATATTTTGGATACCTTCAGGGGATGGTGCTGATGGCACATTATGAGTTTCCTAATATTACACCAATGCATTTGTTTAGTATAGCATTTTATTTCACAAAACTGTATTGAAGTCAATGGGAATTTCATGTTTTGTTCTATTATAGCGCCACCAAGAGGCTGAGTCCCACCATTTTTTTTACATGTCCTCAGAGTGAGCTCATACATATGTTTTTCGATTTTGGTGAAAATATCTCAATTCGCTTCGGAGTTATAGACATTTATATGAAAAAACACGTAAAAAATGACTGACACATGACTTTGATTGGAATTTACTACCCCTAAACATCAATATTTTCGCATTTGGGCATTGGCGTATAGCTATCGACCTATGTTTCCAAACTTCTGGCGGTGGTTTCGTCTCGATCGGACTAGCGGTTTCGAAGATATAGCAAAATGTTTTTTAAGCGCTAAATCACAACGCTACACAAACCGTAAGGCGAAACCTAGCATGTTTGGTATCGTGGGACTCGGCAACGATTCAGGACTCTAATGAGATGAGTCTCGTGAAAATAAGTCGACCACACCCAAAGTTATAAGCATTTGAAAGCATTTGGTGAAAAAAATTCACCACTAGGTGGCACTGTTTCGAAACTTCTCAGGCTCCTTCAGGGCATCGTGCTGATGATCCATTCCAAGTTTTGTAACGATACGTTCACGCGCTCATAAAATACAGCATTTTAGCACATAATTCAAAATGGCCGACAGCCAAAATGGCTGATCGGGGAAAATTGGATATCAGTCGACTCAGCATGACGCCCTGAATCTTACGAGACCACTTTTATGATTTTTGGACAAACCATTCAGAAGTTATAAGCAAAAATAGCCATTTTTCATATCTCCGGACCAGTAGGTGGCACTGCGCCGAAACGCAGCATGTTGCCTCAGGTCATGCTTGTGATGAGATGTACCAAGTTTGGTCTGAATACGATAAACCGTTGCGGAGATACAGCCCTACGACTGTTTTCACAAGCGCTACGTAAAATTTGTTTGCGCGGTATTCGAGAACGGTTTGATGAATCAACACGAATTCCATAACTTTTTTTCGGCATGGTCTGAAGATGATCTGATTCAATTTTCGTGGAAATTGGACCAACGGCCTAGGAGGAGTTCGAAAAAGTAGTTTTTTCGGAAAATTCGAAATGGCGGAAAAATTTTTATGACGAACAATGACGTCATAGGGTGCGTTCGAATCGTCATGAGCTCAGGAATCAGAGGAAAAAAGAATTTTGTTTCTAGCCCTTGTGGTTCAAAAGTTATTAGCATAAACATGAGTGCAACTTTGGACAGTTGGTGGCGCTAGAGGGAAAGACTTAGACACACCAAAATTGGTGTATTTAATGTTGGGACTGTCCTCTATTAGAATGTCAAATCATTACAACTTTCCCGCGATCGGTTCTATGGGCTGCCATAGACTCCCAGTCGGAAGAAGGAAGAATAATAATAATAAATATAGCTGCAAGCAGCAATTATCGGGGCCAAGCGCAAGCAGATGACAGGATATGCCAACATGGCTGAAGGTGTCAGACCAACTGCAACAATGAGCAATTAAAGACATTTAGAGAGGATTTTAGGCGAAATGGCTGAAAAATCATATAAAAAGTAATTCAGAATATGATTTAATGGATTATCACTTTCGACCAATAGGTGGAGCAGTTACAAAACTGATGTGATGTGGTCAGAGTGAAGTGACAATGACACATACAAAGTTTGGTGTCAATATTTCAAGGGATTGCAGAGATAAAGCCTGAATAGTGCTTTTGGCATCATGCCTCAACTTTGCTGCTGCGCTATACGAAAACGGTTTCGTCTATCGACACGAAATCCATAACTTTTAGTCGGCACAGTCTGGAGATGATACGATTCGATTTTGGTGAAAATCGGACAAACAGTCTAGGAGGAGTTCGAAAAAGTAGGTTTTGAATGAAAATCAAGATGGCGGACAGGAAGTTTGGCCAAATAAGGAAAACTTGGTATCTATGTTCTCAGCTTGACCCAGGGAATCTATTAAGACCAGTGGTATTTCAATAGCCAGATTTATTCAAAAGTTATTAGCCTTTTTGGAAATTTTGTTATAACTTTTGACCACTAGGTGGCGCTGTCTCGAAATATTTTGGGTACCTTTAGGGGATGGAGCTGATGGCACATTCTGAGTTTCGTAATATTACACCAATGCATTTGTTTAGTATAGCATTTTATTTCACAAAACTGTATTGAAGTCAATGGGAATTTCATGTTTTGTTCTGTTATAGCGCCACCAAGAGGCTCAGTCACACCATTTTTTTAATGTGTCCTCAGAGTGAGCCCATGCATATTTGTGTCAATTTTGGTGAAAATATCTCAATTCGCTTCGGAGTTATAGACATTTATATGAAAAAACACGTAAAAAATGACTGACACATGACTTTGTTTGGAATTTACTACCCCTAAACATCAATATTTTCACATTTGGGCATTGGCGTATAGCTATCGACCTATGTTTCCAAACTTCTGAAGGTGGTTTCGTCTCGATCGGACAAGCGGTTTCAAAGATATAGCCAAATGTTTTTTAAGCGCTAAATCACAACGCTACACAAACCATAAGGCGAAACCTAGCATGTTTGGTATCTTGGGACTCGGCAATGATTCAGGAGTCTAATGAGATGAGTTTCGTGAAAATAAGTCGATCACAACCAAAGTTATAAGCATTTGGAAAAAAAATGTCACCACTAGGTGGCGCTGCTTCGAAACTTCTCACGCTTCTTCAGGACATCGTGCTGATGACCCATACCAAGTTTCGTAACAATTCGTTCATGCGTTCTTAAAATACAGCATTTTAGCACATAATTCAAAATGGCCGACAGTCAAAATGGCCGAAATGGTAAAATTGGATATCAGTCGACTCGGCATGTTGCCCTGAATCTAACAAGACCAATTTTATGATTTTTGGACAAACTGTTCAGAAGTTATAAGCAAAAATAGCCATTTTTCATATCTCTGGACCAGTAGGTGGCGCTGCGCCGAAACACAGCATGTAGCCTCAGTTCATGCTTGTGATGACATGTACCAATTTTGGTCTGAATCCGATAAAGCGTTGCGGAGATACAGCCCTACGACTGTTTTCGCAAGCGCTACGTAAAATTTGTTCGAGCGTTATTCGAAAACGGTTTGACGAATCAATTTGAATTCCATAACTTTTTATCAGCACTACCTGAAGATGATCTGGTTCAATTTTCGTGCAAATCGGACAAACCGTCTAGGACGAGTTCGAAAAAGTAGCTTTTTCAGGTCATTCAAAATGGCGGCCATATTTATATGCCGGAAAATGACATCATAGGGTGCACCCGAATCGACAAGAGCTCAGGAATCAGAGGAAAAAAGAATTTTGTTGATTGGCCTTACTGTTCAAAAGTTATTAGCAAAATAAAAGTGAAATTTTGGACAGGTGGTGGCGCTAGAGGGAATGACTTAGAAACACCAAAATTGGTGTATTTAATGTTGGGACTATCCTCTATCAGAATGTCAAATCAAAACAACTTTCCCGCAATCGGTTCTATGGGCTGCCATAGACGCCCAGTCGGAAGAAACGGAAGAATAAATATAGCTGCAAGCAGCAATTATCGGGGCCAAGCGCAAGCAGATGACAGGATATGCCAACATGGCTGAAGGTGTCAGACCAACTGCAACAATGAGCAATTAAAGACATTCAAAGAGGATTTTAGGCGAAATGGCTGAAAAATCATATAAACAGTCATTCAAAATATGATTTAATGGATTATCACTTTCACCAATAGGTGGCGCAGTTACAAAACTGATGTGATGTGGTCAGAGTGAAGTGACAATGACACATACAAAGTTTGGTGTCAATATGTCAAGGCATTGCAGAGATAAAGCCTGAATAGTGCTTTTAGCATCATGCCTCATATTTGCTGCTACGCTATACGAAAACGGTTTCGTCTATAGACACGAAATCCATAACTTTTAGTCAGCACAGTCTGGAGATGATACGATTCGATTTTGGTGAAAATCGGACAAACGGTCTAGGAGGAGTTCGAAAAAGTAGGTTTTGTCTGAAAATCAAGATGGCGGACAGGAAGCTAGGCCAAATAAGGAAACCTTGGTATCTATGTTCTCGGCTTGACCCAAGGAATCTATTAAGACCCGTGGCATTTCAATAGCCAGATTTATTCAAAAGTTATTAGCCTTTTTGGAAATTTTGTTATAACTTTTGACCACTAGGTGGCGCTGTCTTGAAATATTTTGGTTGCCTTCAGGGGATGGTGCTGATGACACAATCTGAGTTTCGTAATATTACACCAATGCATTTGTTTAGTATAGCATTTTATTTCACAAAACTGTATTGAAGTCAATGGGAATTTCATATTTTGTTCAATTATAGCGCCACCAAGAGGCTAAGTCCCACAATTTTTTTTACGTGTACTCAGAGTGAGCCCATACATATGTGTGTCAATTTTGGTGAAAATATCTCAATTCGCTTCGGAGTTATAGACATTTATATGAAAAAACACGAAAAAAATGACTGACACATGACTTTGATTGGAAATTAGTACCCCTAAACATCAATATTTTTGCAATTGGGCATTGGCGTATAGCTATCGACCTATGTTTCCAAACTTCTGACGGTGGTTTCGTCTCGATCGGACTAGCGGTTTCAAAGATATAGCCAAATGTTTTTTAAGCGCTAAATCACAACGCTACACAAACCGTAAGGCGAAACCTAGCATGTTTGGTATCGTAGGACTCGGCAACGATTCAGGAGTCTAAAAAGATGAGTTTCGTGAAAATAAGTCGACCACACCCAAAGTTATAAGCATTTGAAAAAAAAAAATTCACCACTAGGTGGTGCTGTTTCGAAACTTCTCAGGCTCATTCAGGGCATTGTGCTGATGACCCATACCACGTTTCGTAACAATCCGTTCATGCGTTCATAAAATACAGAATTTTAGCACAAAATTCAAAATGGCCGACAGCCAAAATGACCGATATGGTCAAATTGGATATCATTCGACTCGGCATGTTGCCCTGAATCTAACGAGACCAATTTTATGATTTTTGGACAAACTGTTCAGAAGTTATAAGCAAAAATAGCCATTTTTCATATCTCCGGACCAGTAGGTGGCGCTGCGCCGAAACACAGCATGTAGCCTCAGGTCATGCTTGTAAGTACAAGTACCAAGTTTGGTCTGAATACGATAAACCGTTGCGGAGATACGGCCTTACGACTGTTTTTGCTAGCGCTACGTAAAATGTATTCGTGCGTTTATCGAAAACGGTTTGACGAATCAATTTGAATTCCATAACTTTTTGTCAGCACTACCTGAAGATGATCTGGTTCAATTTTCGTGCAAATCGGACAAACCGTCTAGGACGAGTTCGAAAAAGTAGCTTTTTTTGAAAATTCAAAATGGCGGCCATATTTTTATGACGGAAAATGACGTCATATGGTGCAATCGAATCGCCATGAGCTCAGGAATCAGAGGAAAAAATAATTTTGTTGATTGGCCTTACGGTTCAAAAGTTATTAGCAAAGTAATAGTGAAACTTTGGACAGGTGGTGGCGCTAGAGGGAATGACTTAGAAACACCAAAATTGGTGTATTTAATGTTGGGACTGTCCTCTATCAGAATGTCAAACCAAAACAACTTTCCCGCAATCGGTTCTATGGGCTGCCATAGACTCCCAGTCGGAAGAAGGAAGAAATATAGCTGCAAGCAGCAATTACCGGGGCCAAGCACAATCAGACGACAAGACATGCCAACATTGCTTAAAGTGTCAGACCAACTGCGACAATGAGCAATTAAAGACATTAAAGAGGATTTTAGGCAAAATGCCTGAAAAATCATAGAAACAGTAAATAAAAATATGATTTTATGGATTATCACTTTTGACCAATAGGTGGCGCAGTTACAAAACTGATGTGATGTGGTCAGAGTGAAGTGACAATGACACATACAAAGTTTGGTGTCAATATGTCAAGGCATTGCAGAGATAAAGCCTGAATAATGCCTTTAGCATCATGCCTCAACTTTGCTGCTGCGCTATTCGAAAACGGTTTCGTCAATCGACACGAAATCCATAACTTTTAGTCGGCACAGTCTGGAGATGATATGATTCGATTTTGGTGAAAATCGGACAAACGGTGTGGGAGGAGTTTGAAAAAGTAGGTTGTGAATGAAAATAGCATTTTATTTCACAAAACTGTATTGAAGTCAATGGGAATTTCATGTTTTGTTCTGTTATAGCGCCACCAAGAGGCTCAGTCCCACAATTTTTTTTACGTGTCCTCAGAGTGAGCCCATACATATGTGTGTCAGTTTTGGTGAAAATATCTCAATTCGCTTTAGAGTTATAGACATTTATATAAAAAAACACGTAAAAAATGACTGACACATGACTTTGTTTGAATTTTACTACCCTTTACTATCAATATTTTCGCATTTGGGCATTGGCGTATAGCTATCGACCTATGTTTCCAAACTTCTGACGGTGGTTTCGTCTCGATCGGACTAGCGGTTTCAAAGATATAGCCAAATGTTTTTTAAGCGCTAAATCACAACGCTACACAAACCGTAAGGCGAAACCTAGCATGTTTGGTATCGTAGGACTCGGCAACGATTCAGGAGTCTAAAAAGATGAGTTTCGTGAAAATAAGTTGACCACACCCAAAGTTATAAGCATTTGAAAAAAAAAATTCACCACTAGGTGGCGCTGTTTCGAAACTTCTCAGGCTCATTCAGGGCATTGTGCTGATGACCCATACCACGTTTCGTAACAATCCGTTCATGCGGTCATAAAATACAGAATTTTAGCACAAAATTCAAAATGGCCGACAGCCAAAATGACCGATATGGTCAAATTGGACATCAGTCGACTCGGCATGTTGCCCTGAATCTAACGAGACCAATTTTATGATTTTTGGACAAACTGTTCAGAAGTTATAAGCAAAAATAGCCATTTTTCATATCTCCGGACCAGTAGGTGGCGCTGCGCCGAAACGCAGCATGTAGCCTCAGGTCATGCTTGTGAGTACATGTACCAAGTTTGGTCTGAATACGATAAACCTTTGCGGAGATACAGCCTTACGACTGTTTTTGCTAGCGCTACGTAAAATGTATTCGTGCGTTTATCAAAAACGGTTTGACGAATCAATTTGAATTCCATAACTTTTGGTCAACACTGCCTGAAGATGATCTGGTTCAATTTTCGTGCAAATCGGACAAACCGTCTAGGACGAGTTCGAAAAAGTAGCTTTTTCAGAAAATTAAAAATGGCGGCCATATTTATATGACGGAAAATGACGTCATAGGGTGCAATCGAATCGGCATGAGCTCAGAAATAAGAGGAAAAAAGAATTTTGTTGATTGGCCTTACGGTTCAAAAGTTATTAGCAAAATAAAAGTGAAACTTTGGACAGGTGGTGGCGCTAGAGGGAATGACTTAGAAACACAAAAATTGGTGTATTTAATGTTGGGACTGTCCTCTATCAGAATGTCAAACCAAAACAACTTTCCCGCAATCGGTTCTATGGGCTGCCATAGACGCCCAGTCGGAAGAAGAATAATAATAATAAATATAGCTGCAAGCAGCAATTATCGGGGCCAAGCGCAAGCAGATGACAGGATATGCCAACATGGCTGAAGGTGTCAGACCAACTGCAACAATGAGCAATTAAAGACATTCAAAGAGGATTTTAGGCGAAATGGCTGAAAAATCATATAAACAGTCATTCAAAATATGATTTAATGGATTATCACTTTCACCAATAGGTGGCGCAGTTACAAAACTGATGTGATGTGGTCAGAGTGAAGTGACAATGACACATACAAAGTTTGGTGTCAATATGTCAAGGCATTGCAGAGATAAAGCCTGAATAGTGCTTTTAGCATCATGCCTCATATTTGCTGCTACGCTATACGAAAACGGTTTCGTCTATAGACACGAAATCCATAACTTTTAGTCAGCACAGTCTGGAGATGATACGATTCGATTTTGGTGAAAATCGGACAAACGGTCTAGGAGGAGTTCGAAAAAGTAGGTTTTGTCTGAAAATCAAGATGGCGGACAGGAAGCTAGGCCAAATAAGGAAACCTTGGTATCTATGTTCTCGGCTTGACCCAAGGAATCTATTAAGACCCGTGGCATTTCAATAGCCAGATTTATTCAAAAGTTATTAGCCTTTTTGGAAATTTTGTTATAACTTTTGACCACTAGGTGGCGCTGTCTTGAAATATTTTGGTTGCCTTCAGGGGATGGTGCTGATGACACAATCTGAGTTTCGTAATATTACACCAATGCATTTGTTTAGTATAGCATTTTATTTCACAAAACTGTATTGAAGTCAATGGGAATTTCATATTTTGTTCAATTATAGCGCCACCAAGAGGCTAAGTCCCACAATTTTTTTTACGTGTACTCAGAGTGAGCCCATACATATGTGTGTCAATTTTGGTGAAAATATCTCAATTCGCTTCGGAGTTATAGACATTTATATGAAAAAACACGAAAAAAATGACTGACACATGACTTTGATTGGAAATTAGTACCCCTAAACATCAATATTTTCGCATTTGGGCATTAGCGTATAGCTATCGACCTATGTTTCCAAACTTCTGAAGGTGGTTTCGTCTCGATCGGACTAGCGGTTTCAAAGATATAGCCAAATGTTTTTTAAGCGCTAAATCACAACGCTACACAAACCGTAAGGCGAAACCTAGCATGTTTGGTATCGTAGGACTCGGCAACGATTCAGGAGTCTAAAAAGATGAGTTTCGTGAAAATAAGTCGACCACACCCAAAGTTATAAGCATTTGAAAAAAAAAAATTCACCACTAGGTGGCGCTGTTTCGAAACTTCTCAGGCTCATTCAGGGCATTGTGCTGATGACCCATACCACGTTTCGTAACAATCCGTTCATGCGTTCATAAAATACAGAATTTTAGCACAAAATTCAAAATGGCCGACAGCCAAAATGACCGATATGGTCAAATTGGATATCATTCGACTCGGCATGTTGCCCTGAATCTAACGAGACCAATTTTATGATTTTTGGACAAACTGTTCAGAAGTTATAAGCAAAAATAACCATTTTTCATATCTCCGGACCAGTAGGTGGCGCTGCGCCGAAACACAGCATGTAGCCTCAGGTCATGCTTGTAAGTACAAGTACCAAGTTTGGTCTGAATACGATAAACCGTTGCGGAGATACGGCCTTACGACTGTTTTTGCTAGCGCTACGTAAAATGTATTCGTGCGTTTATCGAAAACGGTTTGACGAATCAATTTGAATTCCATAACTTTTTGTCAGCACTACCTGAAGATGATCTGGTTCAATTTTCGTGCAAATCGGACAAACCGTCTAGGACGAGTTCGAAAAAGTAGCTTTTTTTGAAAATTCAAAATGGCGGCCATATTTTTATGACGGAAAATGACGTCATAGGGTGCAATCGAATCGCCATGAGCTCAGGAATCAGAGGAAAAAATAATTTTGTTGATTGGCCTTACGGTTCAAAAGTTATTAGCAAAGTAATAGTGAAACTTTGGACAGGTGGTGGCGCTAGAGGGAATGACTTAGAAACACCAAAATTGGTGTATTTAATGTTGGGACTGTCCTCTATCAGAATGTCAAACCAAAACAACTTTCCCGCAATCGGTTCTATGGGCTGCCATAGACTCCCAGTCGGAAGAAGGAAGAATAATAATAAGAACGGGAACAGATACAATAGGTGCCTCCGCACCTTCGGTGCTTGGCCCCTAATAATAATAATAATAAGAACCGGAACAAACACAATAGGTGCCTCCGCACCTTCGGTGCTTGGCCCCTAAATATAGCTGCAAGCAGCCATTACCGGGGCCAAGCACAACCAGACGACAAGACATGCCAACATGTCTGAAAGTGTCAGACCAACTGCAATAATGAGCAATTAAAGACATTTAAAGAGGATTTTAGACGAAATGGCTGAAAAATCATAAAAACAGTCAATAAAAATATGATTTAATGCATTATCACTTTCGACCAATAGGTGGCGCAGTTACAAAACTGATGTGATGTGGTCAGAGTGAAGTGACAATGACACATACAAAGTTTGGTGTCAATATGTCAAGGCATTGCAGAGATAAAGCCTGAATAGTGCTATTAGCATCATGCCTCAACTTTACTGCTGCGCTATACGAAAACGGTTCGGTCTATCCACACGAAATCCATAACTTTTAGTCGGCACGGTCTGGAGATGATACGATTCGATTTTGGTGAAAATCGGACAAACGGTCTAGGAGGAGTTCGAAAAAGTAGGTTTTGAATGAAAATCAAGATGGCGGACAGGAAGTTTGGCCAAATAAGGAAAACTTGGTATCTATGTTCTCGGCTTGACCCAAGGAATCTATTAAGACCCGTGGCATTTCAATAGCCAGATTTATTCAAAAGTTATTAGCCTTTTTGGAAATTTTGTTATAACTTTTGACCACTAGGTGGCGCTGTCTTGAAATATTTTGGTTGCCTTCAGGGGATGGTGCTGATGACACAATCTGAGTTTCGTAATATTACACCAATGCATTTGTTTAGTATAGCATTTTATTTCACAAAACTGTATTGAAGTCAATGGGAATTTCATATTTTGTTCAATTATAGCGCCACCAAGAGGCTCAGTCCCACAATTTTTTTTACATTTCCTCAGAGTGAGCCCATACATATGTGTGTCAATTTTGGTGAAAATATCTCAATTCGCTTCGGAGTTATAGACATTTATATGAAAAAACACGAAAAAAATGACTGACACATGACTTTGATTGGAAATTAGTACCCCTAAACATCAATATTTTCGCATTTGGGCATTGGCGTATAGCTATCGACCTATGTTTCCAAACTTCTGACGGTGGTTTCGTCTCAATCGGACAAACGGTTTCGAAGATATAGCCTAATGTTTTTTAAGCGCTAAATCACAATGCTACACAAACCGTTAGGCGAAACCTAACATGTTTGGTATCGTTGGACTCGGCAACGATTCAGGAGTCCAATGAGATGAGTTTCGTGAAAATAAGTCGATCACACCCAAAGTTATAAGCATTTGAAAAAAAAAATTCACCACTAGGTGGCGCTGTTTCGAAACTTCTCACACTCCTTCAGGACATCGTGCTGATGACCCATACCAAGTTTCGTAACAATCCGTTCATGCGTTGTTAAAATACAGCATTTTAGCACAAAATTCAAAATGGCCGACAGTCAAATTGGCCGATATGGCAAAATTGGATATCAGTCGACTCGGCATGACGCCCTGAATCTATCAAGACCAATTTTATGATTTTTGGACAAACTGTTCAGAAGTTATAAGCAAAAATAGCCATTTTTCATATCTCCGGACCAGTAGGTGGCGCTGCGCCGAAACGCAGCATGTAGCCTCAGGTCATGCTTGTGAGTACATGTACCAAGTTTGGTCTGAATACGATAAACCTTTGCGGAGATACAGCCTTACGACTGTTTTTGCTAGCGCTACGTAAAATGTATTCGTGCGTTTATCGAAAACGGTTTGACGAATCAATTTGAATTCCATAACTTTTGGTCAACACTGCCTGAAGATGATCTGGTTCAATTTTCGTGCAAATCGGACAAACCGTCTAGGACGAGTTCGAAAAAGTAGCTTTTTCAGAAAATTAAAAATGGCGGCCATATTTATATGACGGAAAATGACGTCATAGGGTGCAATCGAATCGGCATGAGCTCAGAAATAAGAGGAAAAAAGAATTTTGTTGATTGGCCTTACGGTTCAAAAGTTATTAGCAAAATAAAAGTGAAACTTTGGACAGGTGGTGGCGCTAGAGGGAATGACTTAGAAACACAAAAATTGGTGTATTTAATGTTGGGACTGTCCTCTATCAGAATGTCAAACCAAAACAACTTTCCCGCAATCGGTTCTATGGGCTGCCATAGACGCCCAGTCGGAAGAAGAATAATAATAAATATAGCTGCAAGCAGCAATTATCGGGGCCAAGCGCAAGCAGATGACAGGATATTCCAACATGGCTGAAGGTGTCAGACCAACTGCAACAATGAGCAATTAAAGACATTTAAAGAGGAGTTTAGGCGAAATGGCTGAAAAATCATATAAAAAGTAATTCAGAATATGATTTAATGGATTATCACTTTCGACCAATAGGTGGAGCAGTTACAAAACTGATGTGATGTGGTCAGAGTGAAGTGACAATGACACATACAAAGTTTGGTGTCAATATTTCAAGGGATTGCAGAGATAAAGCCTGAATAGTGCTTTTGGCATCATGCCTCAAATTTGCTGCTGCGCTATACGAAAACGGTTTCGTCTATCGACACGAAATCCATAACTTTTAGTCGGCACAGTCTGGAGATGGTACGATTCGATTTTGGTGAAAATCGGACAAACGGTCTAGGAGGAGTTCGAAAAAGTAGGTTTTGAATGAAAATCAAGATGGCGGACAGGAAGTCTGGCCAAATAAGGAAAACTTGGTATCTATGTTCTCGGCTTGACCCAGGGAATCTATGAAGACCAGTGGCATTTCAATAGCCAGATTTATTCAAAAGTTATTAGCCTTTTTGGAAATTTTGTTATAACTTTTGACTACTAGGTGGCACTGTCTCGAAATATTTTGGGTACCTTCAGGGGATGGTGCTGATGGCACATTTTGAGTTTTGTAATATTACACCAATGCATTTGTTTAGTATAGCATTTTATTTCACAAAACTGTATTGAAGTCAATGAGAATTTCATGTTTTGTTCTATTATAGCGCCACCAAGAAGCTGAGTCCCACCATTTTTTTTACATGTCCTCAGAGTGAGCTCATACATATGTGTGTCGATTTTGGTGAAAATATCTCAATTCGCTTCGGAGTTATAGACATTTATATGAAAAAACACGTAAAAAATGACTGACACATGACTTTGATTGGAATTTACTACCCCTAAACATCAATATTTTTGCATTTGGGCATTAGCGTATAGCTATCGACCTATGTTTCCAAACTTCTGACGGTGGTTTCGTCTCGATCGGACTAGCGGTTTCGAAGATATAGCCAAATGTTTTTTAAGCGCTAAATCACAACGCTACACAAACCGTAAGGCGAAACCTAGCATGTTTGGTATCGTGGGACTCGGCAACGATTCAGGACTCTAATGAGATGAGTCTCGTGAAAATAAGTCGACCACACCCAAAGTTATAAGCATTTGGAAGCATTTGGGAAAAAAAATTCACCACTAGGTGGCACTGTTTCGAAACTTCTCAGGCTCCTTCAGGGCATCGTGCTGATGATCCATTCCGAGTTTTGTAACGATACGTTCACTCGTTCATAAAATACAGCATTTTAGCACATAATTCAAAATGGCCGACAGCCAAAATGGCTGATCGGGGAAAATTGGATATCAGTCGACTCAGCATGACGCCCTGAATCTAACGAGACCACTTTTATGATTTTTGGACAAACCATTCAGAAGTTATAAGCAAAAATAGCAATTTTTCATATCTCCGGACCAGTAGGTGGCACTGCGCCGAAACGCAGCATGTTGCCTCAGGTCATGCTTGTGATGAGATGTACCAAGTTTGGTCTGAATATGATAAAGTGTTGAGGAGATACTGGCTTGTGTCTGTTTTTGCAAGCGCTACGTAAAATTTGTTTGCGCGGTATTCGAGAACGGTTTGATGAATCAACACGAATTCCATAACTTTTTTTCGGCATGGTCTGAAGATGATCTGATTCAATTTTCGTGGAAATTGGACCAACGGCCTAGGAGGAGTTCGAAAAAGTAGGTTTTTCGGAAAATTCAAAATGGCGGAAATGTTTTTATGACAAAAAATGACGTCATAGGGTGCAATCGAATCGCCATGAGCTCACGAATCAGAGGAAAAAAGAATTTTGTTTCTAGCCCTTGTGGTTCAAAAGTTATTAGCAGAAACATGAGTGAAAATTTGGACAGTTGGTGGCGCTAGAGGGAATGACTTAGACACACCAAAATTGGTGTATTTAATGTTGGGACTGTCCTCTATCAGAATGTCAAACCATTACAACTTTCCCGCAATCGGTTCTATGGGCTGCCATAGACTCCCAGTCGGAACAATGAAGAATAATAATAATAATAATAATAATAATAAGAACGCGAACGAAAACAATAGGTGCCTCCGCACCTTCGGTGCTTGGCCCCTAATAAGAACCGGAACAAACACAATAGGTGCCTCCGCACCTTCGGTGCTTGGCCCCTAATAATAATAAGAACGGGAACAGATACAATAGGTGCCTCCGCACCTTCGGTGCTTGGCCCCTAATAATAATAAGAACGGGAACAGATACAATAGGTGCCTACGCACCTTCGGTGCTTGGCCCCTAATAATAAGAAACGGAACAGATACAATAGGTGCCTCCGCACCTTCGGTGCTTGGCCCCTAATAATAACAAGCAGCCATTACCGGGGCCAAGCACAACCAGACGACAAGACATGCCAACATGTCTGAAAGTGTCAGACCAACTGCAACAATGAGCAATTAAAGACATTTAAAGAGGATTTTAGACGAAATGGCTGAAAAATCATAGAAACAGTCAATAAAAATATGATTTAATGCATTATCACTTTCGACCAATAGGTGGCGCAGTTACAAAACTGATGTGATGTGGTCAGAGTGAAGTGACAATGACACATACAAAGTTTGGTGTCAATATGTCAAGGCATTGCAGAGATAAAGCCTGAATAGTGCTATTAGCATCATGCCTCAACTTTGCTGCTGCGCTATACGAAAACGGTTTGGTCTATCCACACGAAATCCATAACTTTTAGTCGGCACGGTCTGGAGATGATACGATTCGATTTTGGTGAAAATCGGACAAACGGTCTAGGAGGAGTTCGAAAAAGTAGGTTTTGAATGAAAATCAAGATGGCGGACAGGAAGTTTGGCCAAATAAGGTAAACTTGGTATCTATGTTCTCGGCTTGACCCAAGGAATCTATTAAGACCAGTGGCATTTCAGTAGCCAGATTTATTCAAAAGTTATTAGCCTTTTTGTAAATGTTGTTATAAGTTTTGACCACTAGGTGGCGCTGTTTCGAAATATTTTGAATACCTTTAGGGGATGGTGCTGATGGCACATTCTGAGTTTTGTAATATTACACCAATGCATTTGTTTAGTATAGCATTTTATTTCACAAAACTGTATTGAAGTCAATGGGAATTTCATGTTTTGTTCTATTATAGCGCCACCAAGAGGCTCAGTCCCACCATTTTTTTTATGTGTCCTCAGAGTGAGCCCATACATATGTGTGTCGATTTTGGTGAAAATATCTCAATTCGCTTCAGAGTTATACACATTTATATGAAAAAACACGTAAAAAATGACTGACACATGACTTTGATTGGAATTTACTACCCCTAAACATCAATATTTTCGCATTTGGGCATTGGCGTATAGCTATCGACCTATGTTTCCAAACTTCTGATGGTGGTTTCGTCTCGATCGGACAAACGGTTTCGAAGATATAGCCAAATGTTTTTTAAGCGCTAAATCACAACGCTACACAAACCATAAGGCGAAACCTAGCATGTTTGGTATCGTTGGACTCGGCAAGGATTCAGGAGTCTAATGAGATGAGTTTGGTGAAAATAAGTCAACCACACCCAAAGTTATAAGCATTTGAAAAAAAAAATTCCCCACTAGGTGGCGCTTTTTCGAAACTTCTCACGCTCCTTCAGAACATCGTGCTGATGACCCATACCAAGTTTCGTAACAATCCGTTCATGCGTTCTTAAAATACAGCATTTTAGCACAAAATTCAAAATGGCCGACAGTCAAAATGGCCGATATGGTAAAATTGGATATCAGTCGACTCGGCATGTCGCCCTGAATCTAACGAGACCAATTTTATGATTTTTGGACAAACTGTTCAGAAGTTATAAGCAAAAATAGCCATTTTTCATATCTCCGGACCAGTAGGTGGCGCTGCGCCGAAACGCAGCATGTAGCCTCAGGTCATGCTTGTGATGACATGTACCAATTTTGGTCTGAATCCGATAAAGCGTTGCGGAGATACAGCCCTACGACTGTTTTCGCAAGCGCTACGTAAAATGTGTTCGAGCGTTATTCGAAAACGGTTTGACGAATCAATTTGAATTCCATAACTTTTTGTCAGCACTGCCTGAAGATGATCTGGTTCAATTTTCGTGCAAATCGGACAAACCGTCTAGGACGAGTTCGAAAAAGTAGCTTTTTCAGCACATTCAAAATGGCGGCCATATTTATAAGCCGGAAAATGACGTCATAGGGTGCAATCGAATCGGCATGAGCTCAGGAATCAGAGAAAAAAAGAATTTTGTTGATTGGCATTACGGTTCAAAAGTTATTAGCATAATAAAAGTGAAATTTTGGACAGTTGGTGGCGCTAGAGGGATTGGTTTTAAGACACCAAAGTTGCTATGGTGACTTTTCAGATGGTCATCTACCAGTGTGCCAAATTTCATAACTTTCCCGCAAGCGGTTCTATGGGCTGCCATAGACTCCCAGAGCGGAAGAATAATAATAATAAATATAGCTGCAAGCAGCAATTATCGGGGCCAAGCGCAAGCAGATGACAGGATATGCCAACATGGCTGAAGGTGTCAGACCAACTGCAACAATGAGCAATTAAAGACATTTAGAGAGGATTTTAGGCGAAATGGCTGAAAAATCATATAAAAAGTAATTCAGAATATGATTTAATGGATTATCACTTTCGACCAATAGGTGGAGCAGTTACAAAACTGATGTGATGTGGTCAGAGTGAAGTGACAATGACATATACAAAGTTTGGTGTCAATATTTCAAGGGATTTCAGAGATAAAGCCTGAATAGTGATTTTGGCATCATGCCTCAACTTTGCTGCTGCGCTATACAAAAACGGTTTCGTCTATCGACACGAAATCCATAACTTTTAGTCGGCACAGTCTGGAGATGATACGATTCGATTTTGGTGAAAATCGGACAAACGGTCTAGGAGGAGTTCGAAAAAGTAGGTTTTGAATGAAAATCAAGATGGCGGACAGGAAGTTTGGCCAAATAAGGAAAACTTGGTATCTATGTTCTCGGCTTGACCCAGGGAATCTATTAAGACCAGTGGCATTTCAATAGCCAGATTTATTCAAAAGTTATTAGCCTTTTTGGAAATTTTGTTATAACTTTTGACCACTAGGTGGCGCTGTCTCGAAATATTTTGGGTACCTTCAGGGGATGGAGCTGATGGCACATTCTGAGTTTCGTAATATTACACCAATGCATTTGTTTAGTATAGCATTTTATTTCACAAAACTGTATTGAAGTCAATGGGACTTTCATGTTTTGTTCTGTTATAGCGCCACCAAGAGGCTCAGTCACACCATTTTTTTTATGTGCCCTCAGAGTGAGCCCATACATATGTGTGTCAATTTTGGTGAAGATATCTCAATTCGCTTCGGAGTTATAGACATTTATATGAAAAAACACGTAAAAAATGACTGACACATGACTTTGATTGGAATTTACTACCCCTAAACATCAATATTTTTGCATTTGGGCATTGGCGTATAGCTATCGACCTATGTTTCCAAACTTCTGACGGTGGTTTCGTCTCGATCGGACTAGCGGTTTCGAAGATATAGCCAAATGTTTTTTAAGCGCTAAATCACAACGCTACACAAACCGTAAGACGAAACCTAGCATGTTTGGTATCGTGGGACTCGGCAACGATTCAGGACTCTAATGAGACGAGTCTCGTGAAAATAAGTCGACCACACCCAAAGTTATAAGCATTTGGGAAAAAAAATTCAGCACTAGGTGGCGCTGTTTCGAAACTTCTCAGGTTCCTTCAGGACATCGTGATGATGACCAATACCAAGTTTCGTAACAATTCGTTCATGCGTTCATAAAATACAGCATTTTAGCACAAAATTCAAAATGGCTGACAGTCAAAATGGCCGATATGGTCAAATTGGATATCAGTCGAATTGGCATGTTGCCCTGAATCTAACGAGACCAATTTTATGATTTTTGGACAAACTGTTCAAAAGCTATAAGCAAAAATAGCCATTTTCCATATCTCCGGACCAGTAGGTGGCGCTACGCCGAAACACAGCATGTAGCCTCAGGTCATGCCTGTGATGACATGTACCAAGTTTGGTCTGAATACGATAAACTGTTGCGGAGATAGAGCCCTACGACTGTTTTTGCAGGCGCTACGTAAAATTAGTTTGAGTGTTTTTCGAAAACGGTTTAACGAATCAATTTGAATTCCATAAATTTTGGTCAGCACTGCCTGAAGATGATCTGGTTCAATTTTCGTGCAAATCGGACAAACCATCTAGGACGAGTTCGAAAAAGTAGCTTTTAAGGACAATTCAAAATGGCGGCCATATTGTAATGACGAAAATGACGTCATAGGGTGCAATCGAATTGGCATGAGCTCAGGAATAAGAGAAAAAAAGAATTTTGTTGATTGGACTTACGGTTCAAAAGTTATTAGCAAAATAAAAGTGAAACTTTGGACAGGTGGTGGCGCTAGAGGGAATGACTTAGACACACCAAAATTGGTGTATTTAATGTTGGGACTGTCCTCTATCAGAATGTCAAACCATTACAACTTTCCCGCAATCGGTTCTATGGGCTGCCATAGACTCCCAGTCGGAAGAAACGGAAGAATAATAATAATAATAGGAACGGGAACAGATACAATAGGTGCCTACGCACCTTCGGTGCTTGGCCCCTAATAATAAGAAACGGAACAGATACAATAGGTGCCTCCGCACCTTCGGTGCTTGGCCCCTAATAATAATAATAAGAACCGGAACAAACACAATAGGTGCCTCCGCACCTTCGGTGCTTGGCCCCTAATAATAAGAACCGGAACAAACACAATAGGTGCCTCCGCACCTTCGGTGCTTGGCCCCTAAATATAGCTGCAAGCAGCAATTATCGGGGCCAAGCGCAAGCAGATGACAGGATATGCCAACATGGCTGAAGGTGTCAGACCAACTGCAACAATGAGCAATTAAAGACATTTAGAGAGGATTTTTGGCGAAATGGCTGAAAAATCATATAAAAAGTAATTCAGAATATGATTTAATGGATTATCACTTTCGACCAATAGGTGGAGCAATTACAAAACTGATGTGATGTGGTCAGAGTGAAGTGACAATGACACATACAAAGTTTGGTGTCAATATTTCAAGGGATTGCAGAGATAAAGCCTGAATAGTGCTTTTGGCATCATGCCTCAACTTTGCTGCTGCGCTATACGAAAACGGTTTCGTCTATCGACACGAAATCCATAACTTTTAGTCGGCACAGTCTGGAGATGATACGATTCGATTTTGGTGAAAATCGGACAAACAGTCTACGAGGAGTTCGAAAAAGTAAGTTTTGAATGAAAATCAAGATGGCGGACAGGAAGTTTGGCCAAATAAGGAAAACTTGGTATCTATGTTCTCGGCTTGACCCAGGGAATCTATTAAGACCAGTGGCATTTCAATAGCCAGATTTATTCAAAAGTTATTAGCCTTTTTGGAAATTTTGTTATAACTTTTGACCACTAGGTGGCGCTGTCTCGAAATATTTTGGGTACCTTTAGGGGATGGAGCTGATGGCACATTCTGAGTTTCGTAATATTACACCAATGCATTTGTTTAGTATAGCATTTTATTTCACAAAACTGTATTGAAGTCAATGGGAATTTCATGTTTTGTTCTGTTATAGCGCCACCAAGAGGCTCAGTCACACCATTTTTTTAATGTGTCCTCAGAGTGAGCCCATGCATATTTGTGTCAATTTTGGTGAAAATATCTCAATTCGCTTCGGAGTTATAGACATTTATATGAAAAAACACGTAAAAATTGACTGACACATGACTTTGATTGGATTTTACTACCCCTAAACATCAATATTTTCGCATTTGGGCATTGGCGTATAGCTATCGACCTATGTTTCCAAACTTCTGAAGGTGGTTTCGTCTCGATCGGACAAGCGGTTTCAAAGATATAGCCAAATGTTTTTTAAGCGCTAAATCACAACGCTACACAAACCATAAGGCGAAACCTAACATGTTTGGTATCGTTGGACTCGGCAACGATTCAGGACTCTAATGAGATGAGTCTCGTGAAAATAAGTCGACCACACCCAAAGTTATAAGCATTTGGGGAAAAAAATTCACCACTAGGTGGCGCTGTTTCGAAACTTCTCAGGTTCCTTCAGGACATCGTGATGATGACCAATACCAAGTTTCGTAACAATTCGTTCATGCGTTCATAAAATACAGCATTTTAGCACAAAATTCAAAATGGCTGACAGTCAAAATGGCCGATATGGTCAAATTGGATATCAGTCGAATCGACATGTTGCCCTGAATCTAACGAGACCAATTTTATGATTTTTGGACAAACTGTTCAAAAGCTATAAGCAAAAATAGCCATTTTCCATATCTCCGGACCAGTAGGTGGCGCTGCGCCGAAACACAGCATGTAGCCTCAGGTCATGCCTGTGATGACATGTACCAAGTTTGGTCTGAATACAATAAACCGTTGCGGAGATAGAGCCCTACGACTGTTTTTGCAGGCGCTACGTAAAATTAGTTCGAGCGTTTTTCGAAAACGGTTTAACGAATCAATTTGAATTCCATAACTTTTGGTCAGCACTGCCTGTAGATGATCTGGTTCAATTTTCGTGCAAATCGGACAAACCATCTAGGACGAGTTCGAAAAAGTAGCTTTTACGGACAATTCAAAATGGCGGCCATATTGTTATGACGAAAATGACGTCATAGGGTGCAATCGAATTGGCATGAGCTCGGGAATAAGAGAAAAAAAGAATTTTGTTGATTGGACTTACGGTTCAAAAGTTATTAGCAAAATAAAAGTGAAATTTTGGACAGGTGGTGGCGCTAGAGGGAATGACTTAGACACACCAAAATTGGTGTATTTAATGTTGGGACTGTCCTCTACCAGAATGTCAAACCATTACAACTTTCCCGCAATCGGTTCTATGGGCTGCCATAGACTCCCAGTCGGAAGAAACGGAAGAATAAATATAGCTGCAAGCAGCCATTACCGGGGCCAAGCACAATCAGATGACAAGACATGCCAACATGGCTGAAAGTGTCAGACCAACTGCAACAATGAGCAATTAAAGACATTAAAGAGTATTTTAGGCCAAATGCCTGAAAAATCATAGAAACAGTAAATAAAAATATGATTTAATGGATTATCACTTTCAACCAATAGGTGGCGCAGTTACAAACCTGATGTGATGCGGTCAGAGTGAAGTGACAATGACACATACAAAGTTTGGTGTCAATATGTCAAGGCATTGCAGAGATAAAGCCTGAATAGTGCCTTTGGCATCATGCCACAACTTTGCTGCTGCGGTATACGACAACGGTTTCGTCAATCGACACGAAATCAATAACTTTTAGTCGGCACGGTCTGGAGATGATACGATTCGATTTTGGTGAAAATCGGACAAACGGTCTAGGAGGAGTTCGAAAAAGTAGGTTTTGACTGAACATCAAGATGGCGGACAGGAAGTTCGGCCAAATAAGGAAAACTTGGTATCTATGTTCTCGGCTTGACCCAAGGAATCTATTAAGACCAGTGGCATTTCAATAGACAGATTTATTCAAAAGTTATTAGCCTTTTTGGAAATTTTGTTATAACTTTTGACCACTAGGTGGCGCTGTTTCGAAATATTTTGAGTACCTTCAGGGGATGGTGCTGAAGGCACATTCTGAGTTTCGTAATATTACACCAATGCATTTGTTTAGTATAGCATTTTATTTCACAAAACTCTATTGAAATCAATGGGAATTTCATGTTTTGTTCTATTATAGCGCCACCAAGAGGCTCAGTCCCACCATTTTTTTTATGTGTCATCAGAGTGAGCCCATACATATATGTGTCGATTTTGGTGCAAAAATCTCAATTTGCTTCGGAGTTATAGACATTTATATGAAAAAACACGTAAAAAATGACTGACACATGACTTTGATTGAATATTACTACCCCTAAACATCAATATTTTCGCATTTGGGCATTGGCATATAGCTATCGACCTATGTTTCCAAACTTCTGACGGTGGTTTCGTCTCAATCGGACAAACGGTTTCGAAGATATAGCCTAATGTTTTTTAAGCGCTAAATCACAATGCTACACAAACCGTTAGGCGAAACCTAACATGTTTGGTATCGTTGGACTCGGCAACGATTCAGGAGTCCAATGAGATGAGTTTCGTGAAAATAAGTCGATCACACCCAAAGTTATAAGCATTTGAAAAAAAAAATTCACCACTAGGTGGCGCTGTTTCGAAACTTCTCACACTCCTTCAGGACATCGTGCTGATGACCCATACCAAGTTTCGTAACAATCCGTTCATGCGTTGTTAAAATACAGCATTTTAGCACAAAATTCAAAATGGCCGACAGTCAAATTGGCCAATATGGCAAAATTGGATATCAGTCGACTCGGCATGACGCCCTGAATCTATCAAGACCAATTTTATGATTTTTGGACAAACTGTTCAGAAGTTATAAGCAAAAATTGCCATTTTTCATATCTCCGGACCTGTAGGTGGCGCTGTGCCGAAACGCAGCATGTAGCCTCAGGTCATGCTTGTGAGTACATGTACCAAGTTTGGTCTGAATACGATAAACCGTTGCGGAGATACGGCCTTACGACTGTTTTTGCAAGCGCTACGTAAAATTTGTTCGAGCGTTTATCGAAAACGGTTTGACGAATCAACAAGATTTTAATAACTTTTTGTCACCCCTGCCTGAAGATGATCCGATTCAATTTTCGTGCAAATCGGACAAACCGTCTAGGACGAGTTCGAAAAAGTACCTTTTTAGGAAAATTCAAAATGGCGGCCATGTTTTTATGACGGAAAATGACGATATAGGGTGCAATCGAATTGTCATGAGCTCAGGAATCAGAGGAAAAAAGGATTTTGCTGATTGGCCTTACGGTTCAAAAGTTATTAGCAAAGTAAAAGTGAAACTTTGGACAGGTGGTGGCGCTAGAGGGAATGACTTAGACACACCAAATTTGGTGTACTTAATGTTGGGACTGTCCTCTATCAGAATGTCAAACCAAAACAACTTTCCCGCAATCGGTTCTATGGGCTGCCATAGACTCCCATGGCGGAAGAAGAAGAATAATAAGAACGGGAACAGATACAATAGGTGCCTCCGCACCTTCGGTGCTTGGCCCCTAATAATAATAATAGGAACGGGAACAGATACAATAGGTGCCTACGCACCTTCGGTGCTTGGCCCCTAATAATAATAAGAACGGGAACAAAAACAATAGGTGCCTCCGCACCTTCGGTGCTTGGCCCCTAATAATAATAATAAGAAACGGAACAGATACAATAGGTGCCTCCGCACCTTCGGTGCTTGGCCCCTAAATATAGCTGCAAGCAGCCATTACCGGGGCCAAGCAGAATAAGACGACAAGACATGGCTGAAGGTGTCAGATCAACTGCAACAATGAGCAATTACAGACATTTAAAGAGGATTTTAGGCGAAATGGCTGAAAAATCATAGAAACAGTAATTAAAAATATAATTTAATTGATTATCACTTTCGACAAGTAGGTGGAGCAGTTACAAAACTGATGTGGTCAGAGTGAAGTGACAATGTCACATACAAAGTTTGTTGTCAATATGTCAAGGCATTGCAGAGATAAAGCCTGAATAGTGCTATTGGCATCATGCCTCAACTTTGCTGCTGCGCTATACAAAAATGGTTTCGTCTATCGACAAGAAATCCATAACTTTTAGTCGGCACGGTCTGGAGATGATACGATTAGATTTTGGTGAAAATCGGACAAACGGTCTAGGAGGAGTTTGAAAAAGTAGGTTTTGACTGAAAATCAAGATGGCGGACAGGAAGTTTGGCCAAATAAGGAAAACTTGGTATCTATGTTCTCGGCTTGACCCAAGGAATCTATTAAGCATTTCAATAGCCAGATTTATTCAAAAGTTATTAGCCTTTTTGGAAATTTTGTTACAACTTTTGACCACAAGGTGGCGCTGTCTCGAAATATTTTGGGTACCTTCAGGGGATGGTGCTGATGACACAATCTGAGTTTCGTAATATTAAACCAATGCATTTGTTTAGTATAGCATTTTATTTCACAAAATTGTATGGAAGTCAATGGGAATTTTATGTTTTGTTCTATTATAGCGCCACCAAGAGGCTCAGTCCCACCATTTTTTGTATGTGTCCTCAAAGTGAGCCCATACATATGTGTGTCGATTTTGGTGAAAATATCTCAATTATCTTCGGAGTTATAGACATTTATATGAAAAAACACGTAAAAAATGACTGACACATGACTTTAATTGGAATTTACTACCTCTAGACATCAATATTTTCGCATTTGGGCTTTAACGTTTAGTTAACAAGCTATGATTCCAAACTTCTGACGGTGGTTTCGTCTCGATCGGACAAACGGTTTCGAAGATATCGCCTAATGTTTTTTAAGTGCTAAATCACAACGCTACACAAACCGTAAGGCGAAACCTAGCATATTTGGTATCGTTGGACTCGGCAAGGATTCAGGAGTCTAATGAGATGAGTTTGGTGAAAATAAGTCGACCACACCCAAAGTTATAAGCATTTGAAAAATAAAATTCACCAGTAGGTGGCGCTGTTTCGAAACTTCTCACGCTCCTTCAGAACATCGTGCTGATGACCCATACCGAGTTTCGTAACAATCCGTTCATGCGTTCTTAAAATACAGCATTTTAGCACAAAATTCAAAATGGCCGAAAGTCAAAATGGCCGATATGGTAAAATTTTATATCAGTCGACTCGGCATGTTGCCCTGAATCTAACGAGACCAATTTTATGATTTTTGGACAAAATGTTCAGAAGTTATAAGCAAAAATAGCCATTTTTCATATCTCCGGACCAGTAGGTGGCGCTGCGCCGAAACGCAGCATGTAGCCTCAGGTCATGCTTGTGATGACATGTACCAATTTTGGTCTGAATCCGATAAAGCGTTGCGGAGATACAGCCCTACGACTGTTTTCGCAAGCGCTACGTAAAATGTGTTCGAGCGTTATTCGAAAACGGTTTGACGAATCAATTTGAATTCCATAACTTTTTGTCAGCACTGCCTGAAGATGATCTGGTTCAAATTTCGTGCAAATCGGACAAACCGTCTAGGACGAGTTCGAAAAAGTAGCTTTTTCAGCCCATTAAAAATGGCGGTCATATTTATAAGCCGGAAAATGACGTCATAGGGTGCAATCGAATCGGCATGAGCTCGGGAATCAGAGGAAAAAAGAATTTTGTTGATTGGCCTTACGCTTCAAAAGTTATTAGCAAAATAAAAGTGAAAGTTTGGACAGGTGGTGGCGCTAGAGGGATTGGTTTTAAGACACCAAATTTGGTATGGTGACTTTTTGGACTGTCCTCTATCATTGTGCCAAATTTCATAACTTTCCCGCAATCGGTTCTATGGGCTGCCATAGACTCCAATGGCGGAAGAAGAATAATAATAAATATAGCTGCAAGCAGCAATTATCGGGGCCAAGCGCAAGCAGATGACAGGATATGCCAACATGGCTGAAGGTGTCAGACCATCTGCAACAATGAGCAATTAAATACATTTAAAGAGGATTTTAGGCGAAATGGCTGAAAAATCATATAAAAAGTCATTCAAAATATGATTTAATGGATTATCACTTTCGACCAATAGGTGGCGCAGTTACAAATGTGATGTGATGTGGTCAGAGTGAAGTGACAATGACACATACAAAATTTGGTGTCAATATGTCAAGGCATTGCAGAGATAAAGCCTGAATAGTGCTTTTAGCATCATGCCTCAAGTTTGCTGCTGCGCTATACGAAAACGGTTTCGTCTATAGACACGAAATCCATAACTTTTAGTCAGCACAGTCTGGAGATGATACGATTCGATTTTGGTGAAAATCGGACAAACGCTCTAGGAGGAGTTCGAAAAAGTAGGTTTTGAATGAAAATCAAGATGGCGGACAGGAAGTTTGGCCAAATAAGGAAAACTTGGTATCTATGTTCTCGGCTTGACCCAAGGAATCTATTAAGACCAGTGGCATTTCAGTAGCCAGATTTATTCAAAAGTTATTAGCCTTTTTGGAAATGTTGTTATAACTTTTGACCACTAGGTGGCACTGTCTTGAAATATTTTGGGTACCTTCAGGGAATGGTGCTGATGGCACATTTTGAGTTTTGTAATATTACACCAATGCATTTGTTTAGTATAGCATTTTATTTCACAAAACTGTATTGAAGTCAATGGGAATTTCATGTTTTGTTCTATTATAGCGCTACCAAGAGGCTGAGTCCCACCATTTTTGTTACATGTCCTCAGAGTGAGCTCGTACATATGTGTGTCGATTTTGGTGAAGATATCTCAATTCGCTTCGGAGTTATAGACATTTATATGAAAAAACACGTAAAAAATGACTGACACATGACTTTGATTGGAATTTACTACCCCTAAACATCAATATTTTCGCATTTGGGCATTGGCGTATAGCTATCGACCTATGTTTCCAAACTTCTGAAGGTGGTTTCGTCTCGATCGGACTAGCGGTTTCAAAGATATAGCCAAATGTTTTTTAAGCGCTAAATCACAACGCTACACAAACCGTAAGGCAAAACCTAGCATGTTTGGTATCGTGGGACTCGGCAACGATTCAGGACTCTAATGAGATGAGTCTCGTGAAAATAAGTCGACCACACCCAAAGTTATAAGCATTTGGAAGCATTTGGGAAAAAAAATTCACCACTAGGTGGCACTGTTTCGAAACTTCTCAGGCTCCTTCAGGGCATCGTGCTGATGATCCATTCCGAGTTTTGTAACGATACGTTCACGCGTTCATAAAATACAGCATTTTAGCACATAATTCAAAATGGCCGACAGCCAAAATGGCTGATCGGGGAAAATTGGATATCAGTCGACTCAGCATGATGCCCTGAATCTAACGAGACCACTTTTATGATTTTTGGACAAACCATTCAGAAGTTATAAGCAAAAATAGCCATTTTTCATATCTCCGGACCAGTAGGTGGCACTGTGCCGAAACGCAGCATGTTGCCTCAGGTCATGCTTGTGATGAGATGTACCAAGTTTGGTCTGAATATGATAAAGTGTTGAGGAGATACTGGCTTGTGTCTGTTTTCGCAAGCGCTACGTAAAATTTGTTTGCGCGGTATTCGAGAACGGTTTGATGAATCAACACGAATTCCATAACTTTTTGTCGGCATGGTCTGAAGATGATCTGATTCAATTTTCGTGGAAATTGGAGCAACGGCCTAGGAGGAGTTTGAAAAAGTAGGTTTTTCGGAAAATTCAAAATGGCGGAAAAATTATTATGACGAAAAATGACGTCATAGAGTGCAATCGAATCGCCCTGAGCTCAGAAATCAGAGGAAAAAAGAATTTTGTTTCTAGCCCGTGTGGTTCAAAAGTTATTAGCATAAACATGAGTGAAACTTTGGACAGTTGGTGGCGCTAGAGGGAATGACTTAGACACACCAAAATTGGTGTATTTAATGTTGGGACTGTCCTCTATCAGAATGTCAAACCATTACAACTTTCCCGCGATCGGTTCTATGGGCTGCCATAGACTCCCAGTCGGAAGAAGGAAGAATAATAATAATAATAATAATAATAATAATAAGAACGGGAACGAAAACAATAGGTGCCTCCGCACCTTCGGTGCTTGGCCCCTAAATATAGCTGCAAGCAGCAATTATCGGGGCCAAGCGCAAGCAGATGACAGGATATGCCAACATGGCTGAAGGTGTCAGACCAACTGCAACAATGAGCAATTAAAGACATTTAGAGAGGATTTTTGGCGAAATGGCTGAAAAATCATATAAAAAGTAATTCAGAATATGATTTAATGGATTATCACTTTCGACCAATAGGTGGAGCAATTACAAAACTGATGTGATGTGGTCAGAGTGAAGTGACAATGACACATACAAAGTTTGGTGCCAATATTTCAAGGGATTGCAGAGATAAAGCCTGAATAGTGCTTTTGGCATCATGCCTCAACTTTGCTGCTGCGCTATACGAAAACGGTTTCGTCTGTCGACACGAAATCCATAACTTTTAGTCGGCACAGTCTGGAGATGATACGATTCGATTTTGGTGAAAATCGGACAAACAGTCTAGGAGGAGTTCGAAAAAGTAGGTTTTGACTGAAAATCAAGATGGCGGACAGGAAGTTTGGCCAAATAAGGAAAACTTGGTATCTATGTTCTCGGCTTGACCCAGGGAATCTATTAAGACCAGTGGCATTTCAATAGCCAGATTTATTCAAAAGTTATTAGCCTTTTTGGAAATTTTGTTATAACTTTTGACCACTAGGTGGCGCTGTCTCGAAATATTTTGGGTACCTTTAGGGGATGGAGCTGATTGCACATTCTGAGTTTCGTAATATTACACCAATGCATTTGTTTACTATAGCATTTTATTTCACAAAACTGTATTGAAGTCAATGGGAATTTCATGTTTTGTTCTGTTATAGCGCCACCAAGAGGCTCAGTCCCACCATTTTTTTTATGTGTCCTCAGAGTGAGCCCATGCATATTTGTGTCGATTTTGGTGAAAATATCTCAATTCGCTTCGGAGTTATAGACATTTATATGAAAAAACATGTAAAAAATGACTGACACATGACTTTGATTGGATTTTACTACCCCTAAACATCAATATTTTCGCATTTGGGCATTGGCGTATAGCTATCGACCTATGTTTCCAAACTTCTGACGGTGGTTTCGTCTCGATCGGACAAGCGGTTTCGAAGATATAGCCTAATGTTTTTTAAGCGCTAAATCACAACGCTACACAAACCGTTAGGCGAAACCTAACATGTTTGGTATCGTTGGACTCGGCAACGATTCAGGAGTCCAATGAGATGAGTTTCGTGAAAATAAGTCGATCACACCCAAAGTTATAAGCATTTGGAAAAAAAAATTCACCACTAGGTGGCGCTGTTACGAAACTTCTCACACTCCTTCAGGACATCGTGTTGATGACCCATACCAAGTTTCGTAACAATCCGTTCATGCGTTGTTAAAATACAGCATTTTAGCACAAAATTCAAAATGGCCGACAGTCAAAATGGCCGATATGGCAAAATTGGATATCAGTCGACTCGGCATGTCGTCCTGAATCTATCAAGACCAATTTTATGATTTTTGGACAAACTGTTCAGAAGTTATAAGCAAAAATAGCCATTTTTCATATCTCCGGACCAGTAGGTGGCGCTGCGCCGAAACGCAGCATGTAGCCTCAGGTCATGCTTGTGAGTACATGTACCAAGTTTGGTCTGAATACGATAAACCGTTGCGGAGATACAGCCTTATGACTGTTTTTGCAGGCGCTACGTAAAATTAGTTTGAGCGTTTATCGAAAACGGTTTGACGAATCAATTTGAATTCCATAACTTTTGGTCAGCACTACCTGAAGATGATCTGGTTCAATTTTCATGCAAATCGGACAAACCGTCTAGGACGAGTTCGAAAAAGTAGGTTTTACAAAAAATTCAAAATGGCGGACATATTTTTATGACGCAAAATGACGCCATAGGGTGCAATCGAATCGCCATGAGCTCAGGAATCAGAAGAAAAAAGAATTTTGTTGATTGGCCTTACGGTTCAAAAGTTATTAGCAAAATAAAAGTGAAACTTTGGACAGTTGGTGGCGCTAGAGGGAATGACTTAGACACACCAAAATTGGTGAATTTAATGTTGGGACTGTCCTCTATCAGAATGTCAAACCAAAACAACTTTCCCGCAATCGGTTCTATGGGCTGCCATAGACTCCCAGAGCGGAAGAATAATAATAATAATAATAATAATAAATATAGCTGCAAGCAGCAATTACCGGGGCCAAGCAGAATAAGACGACAAGACATTTCGACATGTTTGAAAGTGTCAGACCAACTGCAACAATGAGCAATTAAAGACATTTAAAGAGGATTTTAGGCAAAATGGCTGAAAAATCATAGAAACAATAATTAAAAATAATTTGTAATGGATTATCACTTTCAACCAATAGGTGGTGCAGTTTCAAAACTGATGTGATGTGGTCAGAGTGAAGTGACAATGACACATGCAAAGTTTGGTGTCAATATGTCAAGGCATTGCAGACATAAAGCCTGAATAATGCTTTTAGCATCATGCCTCAAATTTGCTGCTGCGCTATACGAAAACGGTTTCGTCAATTGACACGAAATCCATAACTTTTAGTCGGCACAGTCTGGAGATGATACAATTCGATTTTGGTGAAAATCGGACAAACGGTGTGGGAGGAGTTCGAAAAAGTAGATTTTGAATGAAAATAGCATTTTATATCACAAAACTGTATTGAAGTCAATGGGAATTTCATGTTTTGTTCTATTATAGCGCCACCAAGAGGCTCAGTCCCACAATTTTTTTTACGTGTCCTCAGAGTGAGCCCATACATATGTGTGTCAGTTTTGGTGAAAATATCTCAATTTGCTTTAGAGTTATAGACATTTATATGAAAAAACACGTAAAAAATGACTGACACAAGACTTTGTTTGAATTTTACTACCCCTAAACATCAATATTTTCGCATTTGGGCATTGGCGTATAGCTATCGACCTATGTTTCCAAACTTCTGACGGAGGTTTCGTCTCGATCGGACAATCGGTTTCGAAGATATAGCCAAATGTTTTTTAAGCGCTAAATCACAACGCTACACAAACCGTAAGGCGAAACCTAGCATGTTTGGTATCGTAGGACTCGGCAAGGTTTCAGGATACTAATTAGATGAGTCTCGTGAAAATAAGTCGACCACACCCAAAGTTATAAGCGTTTGAAAAAAAAAATTCACCACTAGGTGGCGCTGTTTCGAAACTTCTCAGGCTCATTCAGGGCATTGTGCTGATGACCCATACCACGTTTCGTAACAATCTGTTCATGCGTTCATAAAATACAGAATTTTAGCACAAAATTCAAAATGGCCGACAGCCAAAATGACCGATATGGTCAAATTGGATATCAGTCGACTCGGCATGTTGCCCTGAATCTAACGAGACCAATTGTATGATTTTTGGACAAACTGTTCAGAAGTTATAAGCAAAAATAGCCATTTTTCATAACTCCGGACCAGTAGGTGGCGCTGCGCCGAAACACAGTATGTAGCCTCAGGTCATGCTTGTGAGTACAAGTACCAAGTTTGGTCTGAATACGATAAACCGTTGCGGAGATACGGCCTTACGACTGTTTTTGCTAGCGCTACGTAAAATGTATTTGTGCGTTTATTGAAAACGGTTTGACGAATCCATTTGAATTCCATAACTTTTTGTCAGCACTACCTGAAGATGATCTGGTTCAATTTTCGTGCAAATCGGACAAACCGTCTAGGACGAGTTCGAAAAAGTAGCTTTTTTTGAAAATTCAAGATGGCGGCCATATTTTTATGACGTCAAATGACGTCATAGGGTGCAATCGAATCGCCATGAGCTCAGGAATCAGAGGAAAAAAGAATTTCGCTGATTGGCCTTACGGTTCAAAAGTTATTAGCAAAATAAAAGTGAAACTTTGGACAGGTGGTGGCGCTAGAGGGAATGACTTAGAAACACCAAAATTGGTGTATTTAATGTTGAGACGGTCCTCTATCAGAATGTCAAACCAAAACAACTTTCCCGCAATCGGTTCTATGGGCTGCCATAGACTCCCATGGCGGAAGAATAATAATAATAAATATAGCTGCAAGCAGCAATTATCGGGGCCAAGCGCAAGCAGATGACAGGATATGCCAACATGGCTGAAGGTGTCAGACCATCTGCAACAATGAGCAATTAAATACATTTAAAGAGGATTTTAGGCGAAATGGCTGAAAAATCATATAAAAAGTCATTCAAAATATGATTTAATGGATTATCACTTTCGACCAATAGGTGGCGCAGTTACAAATGTGATGTGATGTGGTCAGAGTGAAGTGACAATGACACATACAAAGTTTGGTGTCAATATGTCAAGGCATTGCAGAGATAAAGCCTGAATAGTGCTTTTAGCATCATGCCTCAAGTTTGCTGCTACGCTATACGAAAACGGTTTCGTCTATAGACACGAAATCCATAACTTTTAGTCAGCAAAGTCTGGAGATGATACGATTCGATTTTGGTGAAAATCGGACAAACGGTCTAGGAGGAGTTCGAAAAAGTAGGTTTTGAATGAAAATCAAGATGGCGGACAGGAAGTTTGGCCAAATAAGGAAAACTTGGTATCTATGTTCTCGGCTTGACCCAAGGAATCTATTAAGACCAGTGGCATTTCAGTAGCCAGATTTATTCAAAAGTTATTAGCCTTTTTGGAAATGTTGTTATAACTTTTGACCACTAGGTGGCACTGTCTTGAAATATTTTGGGTACCTTCAGGGAATGGTGCTGATGGCACATTTTGAGTTTTGTAATATTACACCAATGCATTTGTTTAGTATAGCATTTTATTTCACAAAACTGTATTGAAGTCAATGGGAATTTCATGTTTTGTTCTATTATAGCGCTACCAAGAGGCTGAGTCCCACCATTTTTTTTACATGTCCTCAGAGTGAGCTCGTACATATGTGTGTCGATTTTGGTGAAAATATATCAATTCGCTTCAGAGTTATAGACATTTATATGAAAAAACACGTAAAAAATGACTGACACATGACTTTGATTGGAATTTACTACCCCTAAACATCAATATTTTCGCATTTGGGCATTGGCGTATAGCTATCGACCTATGTTTCCAAACTTCTGAAGGTGGTTTCGTCTCGATCGGACTAGCGGTTTCGAAGATATAGCCAAATGTTTTTTAAGCGCTAAATCACAACGCTACACAAACCGTAAGGCAAAACCTAGCATGTTTGGTATCGTGGGACTCGGCAACGATTCAGGACTCTAATGAGATGAGTCTCGTGAAAATAAGTCGACCACACCCAAAGTTATAAGCATTTGGAAGCATTTGGGAAAAAAAATTCACCACTAGGTGGCACTGTTTCGAAACTTCTCAGGCTCCTTCAGGGCATCGTGCTGATGATCCATTCCGAGTTTTGTAACGATACGTTCACGCGTTCATAAAATACAGCATTTTAGCACATAATTCAAAATGGCCGACAGCCAAAATGGCTGATCGGGGAAAATTGGATATCAGTCGACTCAGCATGATGCCCTGAATCTAACGAGACCACTTTTATGATTTTTGGACAAACCATTCAGAAGTTATAAGCAAAAATAGCCATTTTTCATATCTCCGGACCAGTAGGTGGCACTGTGCCGAAACGCAGCATGTTGCCTCAGGTCATGCTTGTGATGAGATGTACCAAGTTTGGTCTTAATATGATAAAGTGTTGAGGAGATACTGGCTTGTGTCTGTTTTCGCAAGCGCTACGTAAAATTTGTTTGCGCGGTATTCGAGAACGGTTTGATGAATCAACACGAATTCCATAACTTTTTGTCGGCATGGTCTGAAGATGATCTGATTCAATTTTCGTGGAAATTGGAGCAACGGCCTAGGAGGAGTTTGAAAAAGTAGGTTTTTCGGAAAATTCAAAATGGCGGAAAAATTATTATGACGAAAAATGACGTCATATGGTGCAATCGAATCGCCCTGAGCTCAGAAATCAGAGGAAAAAAGAATTTTGTTTCTAGCCCTTGTGGTTCAAAAGTTATTAGCATAAACATGAGTGAAACTTTGGACAGTTGGTGGCGCTAGAGGGAATGACTTAGACACACCAAAATTGGTGTATTTAATGTTGGGACTGTCCTCTATCAGAATGTCAAACCATTACAACTTTCCCGCGATCGGTTCTATGGGCTGCCATAGACTCCCAGTCGGAAGAAGGAAGAATAATAATAATAATAATAATATAGCTGCAAGCAGCCATTACCGGGGCCAAGCAGAATAAGACGACAAGACATGGCTGAAGGTGTCAGATCAACTGCAACAATGAGCAATTACAGACATTTAAAGAGGATTTTAGACGAAATGGCTGAAAAATCATAGAAACAGTAATTAAAAATATAATTTAATTGATTATCACTTTCGACAAGTAGGTGGCGCAGTTACAAAACTGATGTGGTCAGAGTGAAGTGACAATGTCACATACAAAGTTTGTTGTCAATATGTCAAGGCATTGCAGAGATAAAGCCTGAATAGTGCTATTGGCATCATGCCTCAACTTTGCTGCTGCGCTATACGAAAATGGTTTCGTCTATCGACAAGAAATCCATAACTATTAGTCGGCACGGTCTGGAGATGATACGATTAGATTTTGGTGAAAATCGGACAAACGGTCTAGGAGGAGTTTGAAAAAGTAGGTTTTGACTGAAAATCAAGATGGCGGACAGGAAGTTTGGCCAAATAAGGAAAACTTGGTATCTATGTTCTCGGCTTGACCCAAGGAATATATTAAGCATTTCAATAGCCAGATTTATTCAAAAGTTATTAGCCTTTTTGGAAATTGTTAGAACTTTTGACCACTAGGTGGCGCTGTCTCGAAATATTTTGGGTACCTTCAGGGGATGGTGCTGATGACACAATCTGAGTTTCGTAATATTAAACCAATGCATTTGTTTAGTATAGCATTTTATTTCACAAAATTGTATGGAAGTCAATGGGAATTTCATGTTTTGTTCTATTATAGCGCCACCAAGAGGCTCAGTCCCACCATTTTTTGTATGTGTCCTCAGAGTGAGCCCATACATATGTGTGTCGATTTTGGTGAAAATATCTCAATTATCTTCGGAGTTATAGACATTTATATGAAAAAACACGTAAAAAATGACTGACACATGACTTTAATTGGAATTTACTACCTCTAGACATCAATATTTTCGCATTTGGGCTTTAACGTTTAGTTAACAAGCTATGATTCCAAACTTCTGACGGTGGTTTCGTCTCGATCGGACAAACGGTTTCGAAGATATCGCCTAATGTTTTTTAAGTGCTAAATCACAACGCTACACAAACCGTAAGGTGAAACCTAGCATATTTGGTATCGTTGGACTCGGCAAGGATTCAGGAGTCTAATGAGATGAGTTTGGTGAAAATAAGTCGACCACACCCAAAGTTATAAGCATTTGAAAAATAAAATTCACCACTAGGTGGCGCTGTTTCGAAACTTCTCACGCTCCTTCAGAACATCGTGCTGATGACCCATACCGAGTTTCGTAACAATCCGTTCATGCGTTCTTAAAATACAGCATTTTAGCACAAAATTCAAAATGGCCGAAAGTCAAAATGGCCGATATGGTAAAATTTTATATCAGTCGACTCGGCATGTTGCCCTGAATCTAACGAGACCAATTTTATGATTTTTGGACAAAATGTTCAGAAGTTATAAGCAAAAATAGCCATTTTTCATATCTCCGGACCAGTAGGTGGCGCTGCGCCGAAACGCAGCATGTAGCCTCAGGTCATGCTTGTGATGACATGTACCAATTTTGGTCTGAATCCGATAAAGCGTTGCGGAGATACAGCCCTACGACTGTTTTCGCAAGCGCTACGTAAAATGTGTTCGAGCGTTAATCGAAAACGGTTTGACGAATCAATTTGAATTCCATAACTTTTTGTCAGCACTGCCTGAAGATTATCTGGTTCAATTTTCGTGCAAATCGGACAAACCGTCTAGGACGAGTTCGAAAAAGTAGCTTTTTCAGCCCATTCAAAATGGCGGCCATATTTATAAGCCGGAAAATGACGTCATAGGGTGCAATCGAATCGGCATGAGCTCGGGAATCAGAGGAAAAAAGAATTTTGTTGATTGGCCAAACGGTTCAAAAGTTATTAGCAAAATAAAAGTGAAATTTTGGACAGGTGGTGGCGCTAGAGGGATTGGTTTTAAGACACCAAATTTGGTATGGTGACTTTTTGGACTGTCCTCTATCATTGTGCCAAATTTCATAACTTTCCCGCAATCGGTTCTATGGGCTGCCATAGACTCCCATGGCGGAAGAAGAATAATAATAATAATAATAAATATAGCTGCAAGCAGCAATTATCGGGGCCAAGCGCAAGCAGATGACAGGATATTCCAACATGGCTGAAGGTGTCAGACCAACTGCAACAATGAGCAATTAAAGACATTTAAAGAGGAGTTTAGGCGAAATGGCTGAAAAATCATATAAAAAGTAATTCAGAATATGATTTAATGGATTATCACTTTCGACCAATAGGTGGAGCAGTTACAAAACTGATGTGATGTGGTCAGAGTGAAGTGACAATGACACATACAAAGTTTGGTGTCAATATTTCAAGGGATTGCAGAGATAAAGCCTGAATAGTGCTTTTGGCATCATGCCTCAAATTTGCTGCTGCGCTATACGAAAACGGTTTCATCTATCGACACGAAATCCATAACTTTTAGTCGGCACAGTCTGGAGATGGTACGATTCGATTTTGGTGAAAATCGGACAAACGGTCTAGGAGGAGTTCGAAAAAGTAGGTTTTGAATGAAAATCAAGATGGCGGACAGGAAGTCTGGCCAAATAAGGAAAACTTGGTATCTATGTTCTCGGCTTGACCCAGGGAATCTATGAAGACCAGTGGCATTTCAATAGCCAGATTTATTCAAAAGTTATTAGCCTTTTTGGAAATTTTGTTATAACTTTTGACCACTAGGTGGCACTGTCTCGAAATATTTTGGGTACCTTCAGGGGATGGTGCTGATGGCACATTTTGAGTTTTGTAATATTACACCAATGCATTTGTTTAGTATAGCATTTTATTTCACAAAACTGTATTGAAGTCAATGAGAATTTCATGTTTTGTTCTATTATAGCGCCACCAAGAAGCTGAGTCCCACCATTTTTTTTACATGTCCTCAGAATGAGCTCATACATATGTGTGTCGATTTTGGTGAAAATATCTCAATTCGCTTCGGAGTTATAGACATTTATATGAAAAAACACGTAAAAAATGACTGACACATGACTTTGATTGGAATTTACTACCCCTAAACATCAATATTTTTGCATTTGGGCATTGGCGTATAGCTATCGACCTATGTTTCCAAACTTCTGACGGTGGTTTCGTCTCGATCGGACTAGCGGTTTCGAAGATATAGCCAAATGTTTTTTAAGCGCTAAATCACAACGCTACACAAACCGTAAGGCGAAACCTAGCATGTTTGGTATCGTGGGACTTGGCAACGATTCAGGAGTCTAATGAGATGAGTCTCGTGAAAATAAGTCGACCACACCCAAAGTTATAAGCATTTGGAAGCATTTGGGGAAAAAAATTCACCACTAGGTGGCACTGTTTCGAAACTTCTCAGGCTCCTTCAGGGCATCGTGCTGATGATCCATTCCGAGTTTTGTAACGATACGTTCACGCGTTCATAAAATACAGCATTTTAGCACATAATTCAAAATGGCCGACAGCCAAAATGGCTGATCTGGGAAAATTGGATATCAGTCGACTCGGCATGTTGCCCTGAATCTAACGAGACTGATTTTATGATTTTTGGACAAACCATTCAGAAGTTATAAGCAAAAATATCCATTTGTCATATCTCCGGACCAGTAGGTGGCACTGCGCCGAAACGCAGCATGTAGCCTCAGGTCATGCTTGTGATGACATGTACCAAGATTGGTCTGAATCTGATAAAGCGTTGCGGAGATACAGCCTTATGTCTGTTTTCGCAAGCGCTACGTAAAATTTCTTCGTGGGTTTATCGAAAACGGTTAAGAGAATCAACTTGAATTCCATAACTTTTTGTCGGCATGGTCTGGAGATGATCTGGTTCAAATTTCGTGAAAATCGGAGTAACGGCCTAGGAGGAGTTCGAAAAAGTAGGTTTTTCGGAAAATTCAAAATGGCGGAAAAATTTTCATGACGGAAAATGACGTCATAGGGTGCAATCGAATCGGCTTGAGCTAAGGAATCAGAGAAAAAAATAATTTTGTTTCTAGCCCATGTGGTTCAAAAGTTATTAGCATAAACATGAGTGCAACTTTGGACAGTTGGTGGCGCTAGAGGTAATGACTTGGAGACTCCAAATTTGCTATGCTGATAGGTCAGACCCTCCTCTATCAGTGTGCCAAATTTCATAACTTTCCCGCAAGCGGTTCTATGGGCTGCCATAGACTCCCAGTCGGAAAAATGAAGAATAATAATAAATATAGCTGCAAGCAGCAATTACCGGGGCCAAGCAGAATAAGACGACAAGACATTTCGACATGTTTGAAAGTGTCAGACCAACTGCAACAATGAGCAATTAAAGACATTTAAAGAGGATTTTAGGCAAAATGGCTGAAAAATCATAGAAACAATAATTAAAAATAATTTGTAATGGATTATCACTTTCAACCAATAGGTGGTGCAGTTTCAAAACTGATGTGATGTGGTCAGAGTGAAGTGACAATGACACATGCAAAGTTTGGTGTCAATATGTCAAGGCATTGCAGACATAAAGCCTGAATAATGCTTTTAGCATCATGCCTCAAATTTGCTGCTGCGCTATACGAAAACGGTTTCGTCAATTGACACGAAATCCATAACTTTTAGTCGGCACAGTCTGGAGATGATACAATTCGATTTTGGTGAAAATCGGACAAATGGTGTGGGAGGAGTTCGAAAAAGTAGATTTTGAATGAAAATAGCATTTTATATCACAAAACTGTATTGAAGTCAATGGGAATTTCATGTTTTGTTCTATTATAGCGCCACCAAGAGGCTCAGTCCCACAATTTTTTTTACGTGTCCTCAGAGTGAGCCCATACATATGTGTGTCAGTTTTGGTGAAAATATCTCAATTTGCTTTAGAGTTATAGACATTTATATGAAAAAACACGTAAAAAATGACTGACACAAGACTTTGTTTGAATTTTACTACCCCTAAACATCAATATTTTCGCATTTGGGCATTGGCGTATAGCTATCGACCTATGTTTCCAAACTTCTGACGGAGGTTTCGTCTCGATCGGACAATCGGTTTCGAAGATATAGCCAAATGTTTTTTAAGCGCTAAATCACAACGCTACACAAACCGTAAGGCGAAACCTAGCATGTTTGGTATCGTAGGACTCGGCAAGGTTTCAGGATACTAATTAGATGAGTCTCGTGAAAATAAGTCGACCACACCCAAAGTTATAAGCGTTTGAAAAAAAAAATTCACCACTAGGTGGCGCTGTTTCGAAACTTCTCAGGCTCATTCAGGGCATTGTGCTGATGACCCATACCACGTTTCGTAACAATCTGTTCATGCGTTCATAAAATACAGAATTTTAGCACAAAATTCAAAATGGCCGACAGCCAAAATGACCGATATGGTCAAATTGGATATCAGTCGACTCGGCATGTTGCCCTGAATCTAACGAGACCAATTGTATGATTTTTGGACAAACTGTTCAGAAGTTATAAGCAAAAATAGCCATTTTTCATAACTCCGGACCAGTAGGTGGCGCTGCGCCGAAACACAGCATGTAGCCTCAGGTCATGCTTGTGAGTACAAGTACCAAGTTTGGTCTGAATACGATAAACCGTTGCGGAGATACGGCCTTACGACTGTTTTTGCTAGCGCTACGTAAAATGTATTTGTGCGTTTATTGAAAACGGTTTGACGAATCCATTTGAATTCCATAACTTTTTGTCAGCACTACCTGAAGATGATCTGGTTCAATTTTCGTGCAAATCGGACAAACCGTCTAGGACGAGTTCGAAAAAGTAGCTTTTTTTGAAAATTCAAGATGGCGGCCATATTTTTATGACGTCAAATGACGTCATAGGGTGCAATCGAATCGCCATGAGCTCAGGAATCAGAGGAAAAAAGAATTTCGCTGATTGGCCTTACGGTTCAAAAGTTATTAGCAAAATAAAAGTGAAACTTTGGACAGGTGGTGGCGCTAGAGGGAATGACTTAGAAACACCAAAATTGGTGTATTTAATGTTGAGACGGTCCTCTATCAGAATGTCAAACCAAAACAACTTTCCCGCAATCGGTTCTATGGGCTGCCATAGACTCCCATGGCGGAAGAATAATAATAATAAATATAGCTGCAAGCAGCAATTATCGGGGCCAAGCGCAAGCAGATGACAGGATATGCCAACATGGCTGAAGGTGTCAGACCATCTGCAACAATGAGCAATTAAATACATTTAAAGAGGATTTTAGGCGAAATGGCTGAAAAATCATATAAAAAGTCATTCAAAATATGATTTAATGGATTATCACTTTCGACCAATAGGTGGCGCAGTTACAAATGTGATGTGATGTGGTCAGAGTGAAGTGACAATGACACATACAAAGTTTGGTGTCAATATGTCAAGGCATTGCAGAGATAAAGCCTGAATAGTGCTTTTAGCATCATGCCTCAAGTTTGCTGCTACGCTATACGAAAACGGTTTCGTCTATAGACACGAAATCCATAACTTTTAGTCAGCACAGTCTGGAGATGATACGATTCGATTTTGGTGAAAATCGGACAAACGGTCTAGGAGGAGTTCGAAAAAGTAGGTTTTGAATGAAAATCAAGATGGCGGACAGGAAGTTTGGCCAAATAAGGAAAACTTGGTATCTATGTTCTCGGCTTGACCCAAGGAATCTATTAAGACCAGTGGCATTTCAGTAGCCAGATTTATTCAAAAGTTATTAGCCTTTTTGGAAATGTTGTTATAACTTTTGACCACTAGGTGGCACTGTCTTGAAATATTTTGGGTACCTTCAGGGAATGGTGCTGATGGCACATTTTGAGTTTTGTAATATTACACCAATGCATTTGTTTAGTATAGCATTTTATTTCACAAAACTGTATTGAAGTCAATGGGAATTTCATGTTTTGTTCTATTATAGCGCTACCAAGAGGCTGAGTCCCACCATTTTTTTTACATGTCCTCAGAGTGAGCTCGTACATATGTGTGTCGATTTTGGTGAAAATATATCAATTCGCTTCAGAGTTATAGACATTTATATGAAAAAACACGTAAAAAATGACTGACACATGACTTTGATTGGAATTTACTACCCCTAAACATCAATATTTTCGCATTTGGGCATTGGCGTATAGCTATCGACCTATGTTTCCAAACTTCTGAAGGTGGTTTCGTCTCGATCGGACTAGCGGTTTCGAAGATATAGCCAAATGTTTTTTAAGCGCTAAATCACAACGCTACACAAACCGTAAGGCAAAACCTAGCATGTTTGGTATCGTGGGACTCGGCAACGATTCAGGACTCTAATGAGATGAGTCTCGTGAAAATAAGTCGACCACACCCAAAGTTATAAGCATTTGGAAGCATTTGGGAAAAAAAATTCACCACTAGGTGGCACTGTTTCGAAACTTCTCAGGCTCCTTCAGGGCATCGTGCTGATGATCCATTCCGAGTTTTGTAACGATACGTTCACGCGTTCATAAAATACAGCATTTTAGCACATAATTCAAAATGGCCGACAGCCAAAATGGCTGATCGGGGAAAATTGGATATCAGTCGACTCAGCATGATGCCCTGAATCTAACGAGACCACTTTTATGATTTTTGGACAAACCATTCAGAAGTTATAAGCAAAAATAGCCATTTTTCATATCTCCGGACCAGTAGGTGGCACTGTGCCGAAACGCAGCATGTTGCCTCAGGTCATGCTTGTGATGAGATGTACCAAGTTTGGTCTTAATATGATAAAGTGTTGAGGAGATACTGGCTTGTGTCTGTTTTCGCAAGCGCTACGTAAAATTTGTTTGCGCGGTATTCGAGAACGGTTTGATGAATCAACACGAATTCCATAACTTTTTGTCGGCATGGTCTGAAGATGATCTGATTCAATTTTCGTGGAAATTGGAGCAACGGCCTAGGAGGAGTTTGAAAAAGTAGGTTTTTCGGAAAATTCAAAATGGCGGAAAAATTATTATGACGAAAAATGACGTCATATGGTGCAATCGAATCGCCCTGAGCTCAGAAATCAGAGGAAAAAAGAATTTTGTTTCTAGCCCTTGTGGTTCAAAAGTTATTAGCATAAACATGAGTGAAACTTTGGACAGTTGGTGGCGCTAGAGGGAATGACTTAGACGCACCAAAATTGGTGTATTTAATGTTGGGACTGTCCTCTATCAGAATGTCAAACCATTACAACTTTCCCGCGATCGGTTCTATGGGCTGCCATAGACTCCCAGTCGGAAGAAGGAAGAATAATAATAATAATAATAATAAGAACGGGAACGAAAACAATAGGTGCCTCCGCACCTTCGGTGCTTGGCCCCTAATAAGAACGGGAACAGATACAATAGGTGCCTACGCACCTTCGGTGCTTGGCCCCTAAATAAGAACGGGAACGAAAACAATAGGTGCCTCCGCACCTTCGGTGCTTGGCCCCTAAATATAGCTGCAAGCAGCCATTACCGGGGCCAAGCAGAATAAGACGACAAGACATGCCAACATGTCTGAAAGTGTCAGACCAACTGCAACAATGAGCAATTAAAGACATTTAAAGAGGATTTTAGGCAAAATGCCTGAAAAATCATAGAAACAATAATTAAAAATATGATTTGATGGATTATCACTTTCGACCAATAGGTGGCGCAGTTACAAAACTGATGTGATGTGGTCAGAGTGAAGTGACAATGACACATACAAAGATTGGTGTCAATATATCAAGGCATTGCAGATATAAAGCCTTAATTATTGCTATTAGCATCATGCCTCAACTTTGCTGCTGCGCTATACGAAAACGGTTTCGTCTATCGACACGAAATCCATAACTTTTAGTCGGCACGGTCTGGAGATGGTACTATTCGATTTTGGTGAAAATCGGACTAACGGTCTAGGAGGAGTTCGAAAAAGTAGGTTTTGACTGAAAATCAAGATGGCGGACAGGAAGTTTGGCCAAATAAGGAAAACTTGGTATCTATGTTCTCGGCTTGACCCAAGGAATCTATTAAGACCCGTGGCATTTCAATAGCCAGATTTATTCAAAAGTTATTAGCCTTTTTGGAAATTTTGTTATAACTTTTGACCACTAGGTGGCGCTGTCTTGAAATATTTTGGTTGCCTTCAGGGGATGGTGCTGATGACACAATCTGAGTTTCGTAATATTACACCAATGCATTTGTTTAGTATAGCATTTTATTTCACAAAACTGTATTGAAGTCAATGGGAATTTCATGTTTTGTTCAATTATAGCGCCACCAAGAGGCTCAGTCCCACAATTTTTTTTACGTGTCCTCAGAGTGAGCCCATACATATGTGTCTCAATTTTGGTGAAAATATCTCAATTCACTTCGGAGTTATAGACATTTATATGAAAAAACACGAAAAAAATGACTGACACATGACTTTGATTGGAAATTAGTACCCCTAAACATCAATATTTTCGCATTTGGGCATTGGCGTATAGCTATCGACCTATGTTTCCAAACTTCTGACGGTGGTTTCGTCTCGATCGGACTAGCGGTTTCAAAGATATAGCCAAATGTTTTTTAAGCGCTAAATCACAACGCTACACAAACCGTAAGGCGAAACCTAGCATGTTTGGTATCGTAGGACTCGGCAACGATTCAGGAGTCTAAAAAGATGAGTTTCGTGAAAATAAGTCGATCACACCCAAAGTTATAAGCATTTGAAAAAAAAAATTCACCACTAGGTGGCGCTGTTTCGAAACTTCTCACACTCCTTCAGGACATCGTGCTGATGACCCATACCAAGTTTCGTAACAATCAGTTCATGCGTTGTTAAAATACAGCATTTTAGCACAAATTTCAAAATGGCCGACAGTCAAATTGGCCGATATGGCAAAATTGGATATCAGTCGACTCGGCATGACGCCCTGAATCTATCAAGACCAATTTTATGATTTTTGGACAAACTGTTCAGAAGTTATAAGCAAAAATAGCCATTTTTCATATCTCCGGACCTGTAGGTGGCGCTGTGCCGAAACGCAGCATGTAGCCTCAGGTCATGCTTGTGAGTACATGTACCAAGTTTGGTCTGAATACGATAAACCGTTGCGGAGATACGGCCTTACGACTGTTTTTGCAAGCGCTACGTAAAATTTGTTCGAGCGTTTATCGAAAACGGTTTGACGAATCAACAAGATTTTAATAACTTTTTGTCACCCCTGCCTGAAGATGATCCGATTCAATTTTCGTGCAAATCGGACAAACCGTCTAGGACGAGTTCGAAAAAGTACCTTTTTAGGAAAATTCAAAATGGCGGCCATGTTTTTATGACGGAAAATGACGATATAGGGTGCAATCGAATCGTCATGAGCTCAGGAATCAGAGGAAAAAAGGATTTTGCTGATTGGCCTTACGGTTCAAAAGTTATTAGCAAAGTAAAAGTGAAACTTTGGACAGGTGGTGGCGCTAGAGGGAATGACTTAGAAACACAAAAATTGGTGTACTTAATGTTGGGACTGTCCTCTATCAGAATGTCAAACCAAAACAACTTTCCCGCAATCGGTTCTATGGGCTGCCATAGACTCCCATGGCGGAAGAAGAAGAATAATAAGAACGGGAACAGATACAATAGGTGCCTCCGCACCTTCGGTGCTTGGCCCCTAATAATAATAAATATAGCTGCAAGCAGCCATTACCGGGGCCAAGCAGAATAAGACGACAAGACATGCCAACATGTCTGAAAGTGTCAGACCAACTGCAACAATGAGCAATTAAAGACATTTAAAGAGGATTTTAGGCAAAATGCCTGAAAAATCATAGAAACAATAATTAAAAATATGATTTGATGGATTATCACTTTCGACCAATAGGTGGCGCAGTTACAAAACTGATGTGATGTGGTCAGAGTGAAGTGACAATGACACATACAAAGATTGGTGTCAATATATCAAGGCATTGCAGATATAAAGCCTTAATTATTGCTATTAGCATCATGCCTCAACTTTGCTGCTGCGCTATACGAAAACGGTTTCGTCTATCGACACGAAATCCATAACTTTTAGTCGGCACGGTCTGGAGATGGTACTATTCGATTTTGGTGAAAATCGGACTAACGGTCTAGGAGGAGTTCGAAAAAGTAGGTTTTGACTGAAAATCAAGATGGCGGACAGGAAGTTTGGCCAAATAAGGAAAACTTGGTATCTATGTTCTCGGCTTGACCCAAGGAATCTATTAAGACCCGTGGCATTTCAATAGCCAGATTTATTCAAAAGTTATTAGCCTTTTTGGAAATTTTGTTATAACTTTTGACCACTAGGTGGCGCTGTCTTGAAATATTTTGGTTGCCTTCAGGGGATGGTGCTGATGACACAATCTGAGTTTCGTAATATTACACCAATGCATTTGTTTAGTATAGCATTTTATTTCACAAAACTGTATTGAAGTCAATGGGAATTTCATGTTTTGTTCAATTATAGCGCCACCAAGAGGCTCAGTCCCACAATTTTTTTTACGTGTCCTCAGAGTGAGCCCATACATATGTGTCTCAATTTTGGTGAAAATATCTCAATTCACTTCGGAGTTATAGACATTTATATGAAAAAACACGAAAAAAATGACTGACACATGACTTTGATTGGAAATTAGTACCCCTAAACATCAATATTTTCGCATTTGGGCATTGGCGTATAGCTATCGACCTATGTTTCCAAACTTCTGACGGTGGTTTCGTCTCGATCGGACTAGCGGTTTCAAAGATATAGCCAAATGTTTTTTAAGCGCTAAATCACAACGCTACACAAACCGTAAGGCGAAACCTAGCATGTTTGGTATCGTAGGACTCGGCAACGATTCAGGAGTCTAAAAAGATGAGTTTCGTGAAAATAAGTCGATCACACCCAAAGTTATAAGCATTTGAAAAAAAAAATTCACCACTAGGTGGCGCTGTTTCGAAACTTCTCACACTCCTTCAGGACATCGTGCTGATGACCCATACCAAGTTTCGTAACAATCAGTTCATGCGTTGTTAAAATACAGCATTTTAGCACAAATTTCAAAATGGCCGACAGTCAAATTGGCCGATATGGCAAAATTGGATATCAGTCGACTCGGCATGACGCCCTGAATCTATCAAGACCAATTTTATGATTTTTGGACAAACTGTTCAGAAGTTATAAGCAAAAATAGCCATTTTTCATATCTCCGGACCTGTAGGTGGCGCTGTGCCGAAACGCAGCATGTAGCCTCAGGTCATGCTTGTGAGTACATGTACCAAGTTTGGTCTGAATACGATAAACCGTTGCGGAGATACGGCCTTACGACTGTTTTTGCAAGCGCTACGTAAAATTTGTTCGAGCGTTTATCGAAAACGGTTTGACGAATCAACAAGATTTTAATAACTTTTTGTCACCCCTGCCTGAAGATGATCCGATTCAATTTTCGTGCAAATCGGACAAACCGTCTAGGACGAGTTCGAAAAAGTACCTTTTTAGGAAAATTCAAAATGGCGGCCATGTTTTTATGACGGAAAATGACGATATAGGGTGCAATCGAATCGTCATGAGCTCAGGAATCAGAGGAAAAAAGGATTTTGCTGATTGGCCTTACGGTTCAAAAGTTATTAGCAAAGTAAAAGTGAAACTTTGGACAGGTGGTGGCGCTAGAGGGAATGACTTAGAAACACAAAAATTGGTGTACTTAATGTTGGGACTGTCCTCTATCAGAATGTCAAACCAAAACAACTTTCCCGCAATCGGTTCTATGGGCTGCCATAGACTCCCATGGCGGAAGAAGAAGAATAATAAGAACGGGAACAGATACAATAGGTGCCTCCGCACCTTCGGTGCTTGGCCCCTAATAATAATAAATATAGCTGCAAGCAGCCATTACCGGGGCCAAGCAGAATAAGACGACAAGACATGCCAACATGTCTGAAAGTGTCAGACCAACTGCAACAATGAGCAATTAAAGACATTTAAAGAGGATTTTAGGCAAAATGCCTGAAAAATCATAGAAACAATAATTAAAAATATGATTTGATGGATTATCACTTTCGACCAATAGGTGGCGCAGTTACAAAACTGATGTGATGTGGTCAGAGTGAAGTGACAATGACACATACAAAGATTGGTGTCAATATATCAAGGCATTGCAGATATAAAGCCTTAATTATTGCTATTAGCATCATGCCTCAACTTTGCTGCTGCGCTATACGAAAACGGTTTCGTCTATCGACACGAAATCCATAACTTTTAGTCGGCACGGTCTGGAGATGGTACTATTCGATTTTGGTGAAAATCGGACTAACGGTCTAGGAGGAGTTCGAAAAAGTAGGTTTTGACTGAAAATCAAGATGGCGGACAGGAAGTTTGGCCAAATAAGGAAAACTTGGTATCTATGTTCTCGGCTTGACCCAAGGAATCTATTAAGACCCGTGGCATTTCAATAGCCAGATTTATTCAAAAGTTATTAGCCTTTTTGGAAATTTTGTTATAACTTTTGACCACTAGGTGGCGCTGTCTTGAAATATTTTGGTTGCCTTCAGGGGATGGTGCTGATGACACAATCTGAGTTTCGTAATATTACACCAATGCATTTGTTTAGTATAGCATTTTATTTCACAAAACTGTATTGAAGTCAATGGGAATTTCATGTTTTGTTCAATTATAGCGCCACCAAGAGGCTCAGTCCCACAATTTTTTTTACGTGTCCTCAGAGTGAGCCCATACATATGTGTCTCAATTTTGGTGAAAATATCTCAATTCACTTCGGAGTTATAGACATTTATATGAAAAAACACGAAAAAAATGACTGACACATGACTTTGATTGGAAATTAGTACCCCTAAACATCAATATTTTCGCATTTGGGCATTGGCGTATAGCTATCGACCTATGTTTCCAAACTTCTGACGGTGGTTTCGTCTCGATCGGACTAGCGGTTTCAAAGATATAGCCAAATGTTTTTTAAGCGCTAAATCACAACGCTACACAAACCGTAAGGCGAAACCTAGCATGTTTGGTATCGTAGGACTCGGCAACGATTCAGGAGTCTAAAAAGATGAGTTTCGTGAAAATAAGTCGATCACACCCAAAGTTATAAGCATTTGAAAAAAAAAATTCACCACTAGGTGGCGCTGTTTCGAAACTTCTCACACTCCTTCAGGACATCGTGCTGATGACCCATACCAAGTTTCGTAACAATCAGTTCATGCGTTGTTAAAATACAGCATTTTAGCACAAATTTCAAAATGGCCGACAGTCAAATTGGCCGATATGGCAAAATTGGATATCAGTCGACTCGGCATGACGCCCTGAATCTATCAAGACCAATTTTATGATTTTTGGACAAACTGTTCAGAAGTTATAAGCAAAAATAGCCATTTTTCATATCTCCGGACCTGTAGGTGGCGCTGTGCCGAAACGCAGCATGTAGCCTCAGGTCATGCTTGTGAGTACATGTACCAAGTTTGGTCTGAATACGATAAACCGTTGCGGAGATACGGCCTTACGACTGTTTTTGCAAGCGCTACGTAAAATTTGTTCGAGCGTTTATCGAAAACGGTTTGACGAATCAACAAGATTTTAATAACTTTTTGTCACCCCTGCCTGAAGATGATCCGATTCAATTTTCGTGCAAATCGGACAAACCGTCTAGGACGAGTTCGAAAAAGTACCTTTTTAGGAAAATTCAAAATGGCGGCCATGTTTTTATGACGGAAAATGACGATATAGGGTGCAATCGAATCGTCATGAGCTCAGGAATCAGAGGAAAAAAGGATTTTGCTGATTGGCCTTACGGTTCAAAAGTTATTAGCAAAGTAAAAGTGAAACTTTGGACAGGTGGTGGCGCTAGAGGGAATGACTTAGAAACACAAAAATTGGTGTACTTAATGTTGGGACTGTCCTCTATCAGAATGTCAAACCAAAACAACTTTCCCGCAATCGGTTCTATGGGCTGCCATAGACTCCCATGGCGGAAGAAGAAGAATAATAAGAACGGGAACAGATACAATAGGTGCCTCCGCACCTTCGGTGCTTGGCCCCTAAATATAGCTGCAAGCAGCCATTACCGGGGCCAAGCAGAATAAGACAACAAGACGTGTCAGACCAACTGCAACAATGAGAAATTAAAGACATTTAAAGAGGATTTTAGGCAAAATGCCTGAAAAATCATAGAAACAGTAATGAATAATATCATTTAATGGCTTATCACTTTTGACCAATAGGTGGCGCAGTTACAAAACTGATGTGATGTGGTCAGAGTGAAGTGACAATGACACATACAAAGTTTGGTGTCAATATGTCAAGGCATTGCAGAGATAAAGCCTGAATAGTCCTTTTGGCATCATGCCTTAAATTTGCTGCTGCGGTATAAGAAAATGGTTCCGTCAATCGACACGAAATCCATAACTTTTAGTCGGCACGGTCTGGAGATGATACGATTCGATTTTGGTGAAAATCGGACAAACGGTCTTGGAGGAGTTCGAAAAAGTAGGTTTTGAATGAAAATCAAGATGGCGGACAGGAAGTTAGGCCAAATAAGGTAAACTTGGTATCTATGTTCTCAGCTTGACCCAAGGAATCTACTAAGATGAGTTGCATTACAATAGGCCAATTTATTCAAAAGTTATTAGCAGTTTTGGAAATTTTGTTATAACTTTTGACCACTAGGTGGCGCTGTTTCTAAATATGTTGGGTACCTTCAGGGGATGGTGCAGATGGCACATTCTGAGTTTTGTAATATTACACCAATGCATTTGTTTAGTATAGCATTTTATTTCACAAAACTGTATTGAAGTCAATGGGAATTTCATGTTTTGTTCTATTATAGCGCCACCAAGAGGCTCAGTCACACAATTTTTTTTACGTGTCCTCAGAGTGAGCCGATACATATGTGTGTCAATTTTGGTGAAAATATCTCAATTCGCTTCAGAGTTATAGACATTTATATGAAAAAACACGTAAAAAATGACTGACACATGACTTTGATTGGAATTTACTACCCCTAAACATCAATATTTTCGCATTTGGGCATTGGCGTATAGCTATCGACCTATGTTTCCAAACTTCTGACGGTGGTTTCGTCTCGATCGGACAAACGGTTTCGAAGATATAGCCAAATGTTTTTTAAGCGCTAAATCACAACGCTACACAAACCGTAAGGCAAAACCTAGCATGTTTGGTATCGTAGGACTCGGCAAGGTTTCAGGAGTCTAATTAGATGAGTCTCGTGAAAATAAGTCGACCGCACCCAAAGTTAAAAGCATTTGAAAAAAAAAATTCACCACTAGGTGGCGCTGTTTCGAAACTTCTCACGCTCCTTCAGGATATCGTGCTGATGACCCATACCAAGTTTCGTAACAATCCGTTCATGCGTTCTTAAAATACAGCATTTTAGCACAAAATTCAAAATGGCCGACAGTCAAAATGTCCGATATGGTAAAATTGGATATCAGTCGACTCGGCATGTTGCCCTGAATCTAACGAGACCAATTTTATGATTTTTGGACAAACTGTTCAGAAGTTATAAGCAAAAATAGCCATTTTTCATATCTCCAGACCAGTAGGTGGCGCTGCGCCGAAACGCAGCATGTAGCCTCAAGTCATGCTTGTGAGTACATGTACCAAGTTTGGTCTGAATACGATAAACCGTTGCGGAGATACCGCCTTACGACTGTTTTTGCAGGCGCTACGTAAAATTTGTTCGAGCGTTTATCAAGAACGGTTTGACGAATCAATTTGAATTTCATAACTTTTTGTCAGCACTGCCTGAAGATGATCTGGTTCAATTTTTGTGCAAATCGGACAAACCGTCTAGGACGAGTTCGAAAAAGTAGGTTTTTAGAAAAATTCAAGATGGCGGCCATATTTTAATGACGTAAAATTACGTCATAGGGTGCAATCGAATTGCCATGAGCTCAGAAATCAGAGGAAACAAGAATTTAGCTGATTGGCCTTACGGTTCAAAAGTTATTAGCAAAATAAAAGTGAAATTTTGGACAGGTGGTGGCGCTAGAGGGAATGACTTAGAAACACCAAAATTGGTGTATTTAATGTTGGGACTGTCCTCTATCAGAATGTCAAACCAAAACAACTTTCCCGCGCTCGGTTCTATGGGCTGCCATAGACTCCCATGGCGGAAGAAGAATAATAATAAATATAGCTGCAAGCAGCAATTACCGGGGCCAAGCAGAATAAGACGACAAGACATGCCGACATGTCTGAAAGTGTCAGACCAACTGCAACAATGAGCAATTAAAGACATTTAAAGAGGATTTTAGACGAAATGGCTGAAAAATCATAGAAACAGTAATTAAAAATATGATTTAATGGATTATCACTTTCGACAAATAGGTGGCGCAGTTACAAAACTGATGTGATGTGGTCAGAGTGAGGAGACAATGACACATACAAAGTTTGGTGTCAATATGTCAAGGCATTGCAGAGATAAAGCCTGAATAGTGCTATTAGCATCATGCCTCAAATTTGCTGCTGCGCTATACGAAAACGGTTTCGTCAATTGACACGAAATCCATAACTTTTAGTCGGCACAGTCTGGGGATGATACGATTCGATTTTGGTGAAAATCGGACAAACGGTGTGGGAGGAGTTCGAAAAAGTAGGTTTTGAATGAAAATAGCATTTTATCTCACAAAACTGTATTGAAGTCAATGGGAATTTCATGTTTTGTTCTATTATAGCGCCACCAAGAGGCTCAGTCCCACAATTTTTTTTACGTGTCCTCAGAGTGAGCCCATACATATGTGTGTCAGTTTTGGTGAAAATATCTCAATTTGCTTTAGAGTTATAAACATTTATATGAAAAAACACGTAAAAAATGACTGACACATGACTTTGTTTGAATTTTACTACCCCTAAACATCAATATTTTCGCATTTGGGCATTGGCATATAGCTATCGACCTATGTTTCCAAACTTCTGACGGTGGTTTCGTCTCGATCGGACAAGCGGTTTCGAAGATATAGCCTAATGTTTTTTAAGCGCTAAATCACAACGCTACACAAACCGTAAGGCGAAACCTAGCATGTTTGGTATCGTAGGACTCGGCAAGGTTTCAGGAGTCTAATTAGATGAGTCTCGTGAAAATAAGTCGACCGCACCCAAAGTTATAAGCATTTGAAAAAAAAAATTCCCCACTAGGTGGCGCTGTTTCGAAACTTCTCACACTCCTTCAGGACATCGTGCTGATGACCCATGCCAAGTTTCGTAACAATCCGTTCATGCGTTCATAAAATACAGCATTTTAGCACATAATTCAAAATGGCCGACAGTCAAAATGGCCGATATGGTAAAATTGGATATCAGTCGACTCGGCATGTCGCCCTGAATCTAACGAGACCAATTTTATGATTTTTGGACAAACTGTTCAGAAGTTATAAGCAAAAATAGCCATTTTTCATATCTCCGGACCAGTAGGTGGCGCTGCGCCGAAACGCAGCATGTAGCCTCAGGTCATGCTTGTGATGACATGTACCAAGTTTGGTCTGAATACGATAAACCGTTGCAGAGATACAGCCTTACGACTGTTTTTGCAGGCGCTACGTAAAATTTGTTCGTGCGTTTATTGAAAACGGTTTGACGAATCAATTTGAATTCCATAACTTTTGGTCAGCACTGCCTGAAGATGATCTGGTTCAATTTTCGTGCAAATCGGACAAACCGTCTAGGACGAGTTCGAAAAAGTAGGTTTTTTGAATGAATCAAAATGGCGGCCATATTTTTATTACAGAAAATGAAGTCATAGGATGCAATCGAATCGGCATGAGCTCAGGAATCAGAGGAAAAAATAATTTTGTTGATTGGCCTTACAGTTCAAAAGTTATTAGCAAAATAAAAGTGAAACTTTGGACAGGTGGTGGCGCTAGAGGGAATGACTTAGAAACACCAAAATTGGTGTATTTAATGTTGGGACTGTGCTCTATCAGAATGTCAAACCAAAACAACTTTCCCGCAATCGGTTCTATGGGCTGCCATAGACTCCAAGAGCGGAAGAAGAAGAAGAAGAAGAAGAAGAATAATAATAAGAACGCGAACGGATACAATAGGTGCCTCCGCACCTTCGGTGCTTGGCCCCTAATAATAATAATAAGAAACGGAACAGATACAATAGGTGCCTCCGCACCTTCGGTGCTTGGCCCCTAATAAGAACGCGAACGAAAACAATAGGTGCCTCCGCACCTTCGGTGCTTGGCCCCTAATAATAATAAGAACCGGAACAAACACAATAGGTGCCTCCGCACCTTCGGTGCTTGGCCCCTAATAATAAGAACGGGAACAAAAACAATAGGTGCCTCCGCACCTTCGGTGCTTGGCCCCTAATAATAATAATAATAAGAACGCGAACAAAAACAATAGGTGCCTCCGCACCTTCGGTGCTTGGCCCCTAATAATAATAATAATAAGAACGGGAACAGATACAATAGGTGCCTCCGCACCTTCGGTGCTTGGCCCCTAATAATAAGAAACGGAACGGATACAATAGGTGCCTCCGCACCTTCGGTGCTTGGCCCCTAAATATAGCTGCAAGCAGCAATTACCGGGGCCAAGCAGAATAAGACGACAAGACATTTCGACATGTTTGAAAGTGTCAGACCAACTGCAACAATGAGCAATTAAAGACATTTAAAGAGGATTTTAGGCAAAATGGCTGAAAAATCATAGAAACAATAATTAAAAATATGATGTAATGGATTATCACTTTCGACCAATAGGTGGTGCAGTTACAAAACTAATGTGATGTGGTCAGAGTGAAGTGACAATGACACATGCAAAGTTTGGTGTCAATATGTCAAGGCATTGCAGACATAAAGCCTGAATAATGCTTTTAGCATCATGCCTCAAATTTGCTGCTGCGCTATACGAAAACGGTTTCGTCAATCGACACGAAATCCATAACTTTCAGTCGGCACGGTCTGGAGATGATATGATTCGATTTTGGTGAAAATCGGACAAACGGTGTAGGAGGAGTTCGAAAAAGTAGGTTTTTAATGAAAATAGCATTTTATTTCACAAAACTGTATTGAAGTCAATGGGAATTTTATGTTTTGTTCTATTATAGCGCCACCAAGAGGCTCAGTCTCACAATTTTTTTTACGTGTCCTCAGAGTGAGCCCATACATATGTGTGTCAGTTTTGGTGAAAAAATCTCAATTTGCTTCAGAGTTATAGGCATTTATATGAAAAAACACGTAAAAAATGACTGACACATGACTTTGTTTGGAATTTACTACCCCTAAACATCAATATTTTCGCATTTGGGCATTGGCGTATAGCTATCGACCTATGTTTCCAAACTTCTGACGGTGGTTTCGTCTCGATCGGACAAGCGGTTTCGAAGATATAGCCTAATGTTTTTTAAGCGCTAAATCACAACGCTACACAAACCGTAAGGCGAAACCTAGCATGTTTGGTATCGTAGGACTCGGCAAGGTTTCAGGAGTCTAATTAGATGAGTCTCGTGAAAATAAGTCGACCGCACCCAAAGTTATAAGCATTTGAAAAAAAAAATTCCCCACTAGGTGGCGCTGTTTCGAAACTTCTCACACTCCTTCAGGACATCGTGCTGATGACCCATGCCAAGTTTCGTAACAATCCGTTCATGCGTTCATAAAATACAGCATTTTAGCACATAATTCAAAATGGCCGACAGTCAAAATGGCCGATATGGTAAAATTGGATATCAGTCGACTCGGCATGTCGCCCTGAATCTAACGAGACCAATTTTATGATTTTTGGACAAACTGTTCAGAAGTTATAAGCAAAAATAGCCATTTTTCATATCTCCGGACCAGTAGGTGGCGCTGCGCCGAAACGCAGCATGTAGCCTCAGGTCATGCTTGTGATGACATGTACCAAGTTTGGTCTGAATACGATAAACCGTTGCAGAGATACAGCCTTACGACTGTTTTTGCAGGCGCTACGTAAAATTTGTTCGTGCGTTTATTGAAAACGGTTTGACGAATCAATTTGAATTCCATAACTTTTGGTCAGCACTGCCTGAAGATGATCTGGTTCAATTTTCGTGCAAATCGGACAAACCGTCTAGGACGAGTTCGAAAAAGTAGGTTTTTCGAATGAATCAAAATGGCGGCCATATTTTTATTACAGAAAATGAAGTCATAGGATGCAATCGAATCGGCATGAGCTCAGGAATCAGAGGAAAAAATAATTTTGTTGATTGGCCTTACAGTTCAAAAGTTATTAGCAAAATAAAAGTGAAACTTTGGACAGGTGGTGGCGCTAGAGGGAATGACTTAGAAACACCAAAATTGGTGTATTTAATGTTGGGACTGTGCTCTATCAGAATGTCAAACCAAAACAACTTTCCCGCAATCGGTTCTATGGGCTGCCATAGACTCCAAGAGCGGAAGAAGAAGAAGAAGAAGAAGAAGAATAAATATAGCTGCAAGCAGCAATTATCGGGGCCAAGCGCAAGCAGATGACAGGATATGCCAACATGGCTGAAGGTGTCAGACCAACTGCAACAATGAGCAATTAAATACATTTAAAGAGGATTTTAGGCGAAATGGCTGAAAAATCATATAAAAAGTCATTCAAAATATGATTTAATGGATTATCACTTTCGACCAATAGGTGGCGCAGTCACAAACTGATGTGATGTGGTCAGAGTGAAGTGACAATGACACATACAAAGTTTGGTGTCAATATGTCAAGCCATTGCAGAGATAAAGCCTGAATAGTGCTTTTAGCATCATGCTTCAACTTTGCTGCTACGCTATACGAAAACGGTTTCGTCTATAGACACGAAATCCATAACTTTTAGTCAGCACACTCTGGAGATGATACGATTCGATTTTGGTGAAAATCGGACAAACGGTCTAGGAGGAGTTTGAAAAAGTAGGTTTTGACTGAAAATCAAGATGGCGGACAGGAACCTAGGCCAAATAAGGAAAACTTGGTATCTATGTTCTCGGCTTGACCCAAGGAATCTATTAAGACCAGTTGCATTACAATAGGCCAATTTATTCAAAAGTTATTAGCCTTTCTGGAAATGTTGTTATAACTTTTGACCACTAGGTGGCACTGTCTTGAAATATTTTGGGTACCTTCAGGGAATGGTGCTGATGGCACATTTTGAGTTTCGTAATATTACACCAATGCATTTGTTTAGTATAGCATTTTATTTCACAAAACTGTATTGAAGTCAATGGGAATTTCATGTTTTGTTCTATTATAGCGCTACCAAGAGGCTGAGTCCCACCATTTTTTTTACATGTCCTCAGAGTGAGCTCGTACATATGTGTGTCGATTTTGGTGAAAATATCTCAATTCGCTTCGGAGTTATAGACATTTATATGAAAAAACACGTAAAAAATGACTGACACATGACTTTGATTGGAATTTACTACCCCTAAACATCAATATTTTCGCATTTGGGCATTGGCGTATAGCTATCGACCTATGTTTCCAAACTTCTGAAGGTGGTTTCGTCTCGATCGGACTAGCGGTTTCGAAGATATAGCCAAATGTTTTTTAAGCGCTAAATCACAACGCTACACAAACCGTAAGGCAAAACCTAGCATGTTTGGTATTGTGGGACTCAGCAACGATTCAGGACTCTAATGAGATGAGTCTCGTGAAAATAAGTCGACCACACCCAAAGTTATAAGCATTTGGAAGCATTTGGGAAAAAAAATTCACCACTAGGTGGCACTGTTTCGAAACTTCTCAGGCTCCTTCAGGGCATCGTGCTGATGATCCATTCCGAGTTTTGTAACGATACGTTCACGTGTTCATAAAATACAGCATTTTAGCACATAATTCAAAATGGCCGACAGCCAAAATGGCTGATCGGGGAAAATTGGATATCAGTCGACTCAGCATGATGCCCTGAATCTAACGAGACCACTTTTATGATTTTTGGACAAACCATTCAGAAGTTATAAGCAAAAATAGCCATTTTTCATATCTCCGGACCAGTAGGTGGCACTGTGCCGAAACGCAGCATGTTGCCTCAGGTCATGCTTGTGATGAGATGTACCAAGTTTGGTCTTAATATGATAAAGTGTTGAGGAGATACTGGCTTGTGTCTGTTTTCGCAAGCGCTACGTAAAATTTGTTTGCGCGGTATTCGAGAACGGTTTGATGAATCAACACGAATTCCATAACTTTTTGTCGGCATGGTCTGAAGATGATCTGATTCAATTTTCGTGGAAATTGGAGCAACGGCCTAGGAGGAGTTTGAAAAAGTAGGTTTTTGGGAAAATTCAAAATGGCGGAAAAATTATTATGACGAAAAATGACGTCATAGGGTGCAATCGAATCGCCCTGAGCTCAGAAATCAGAGGAAAAAAGAATTTTGTTTCTAGCCCTTGTGGTTCAAAAGTTATTAGCAGAAACATGAGTGAAACTTTGGACAGTTGGTGGCGCTAGAGGGAATGACTTAGACACACCAAAATTGGTGTATTTAATGTTGGGACTGTCCTCTATCAGAATGTCAAACCATTACAACTTTCCCGCGATCGGTTCTATGGGCTGCCATAGACTCCCAGTCGGAAGAAGGAAGAATAATAATAATAAATATAGCTGCAAGCAGCAATTATCGGGGCCAAGCGCAAGCAGATGACAGGATATGCCAACATGGCTGAAGGTGTCAGACCAACTGGAACAATGAGCAATTAAATACATTTAAAGAGGATTTTAGATGAAATGGCTGAAAAATCATATAAAAAGTCATTTAAAATATGATTTAATGGATTATCACTTTCGACCAATAGGTGGCGCAGTTACAAAAGTGATGTGATATGGTCAGAGTGAAGTGACAATGACACATACAAAGTTTGGTGTCAATATGTCAAGGCATTGCAGAGATAAAGCCTGAATAGTGCTTTTAGCATCATGCCTCAACTTTGCTGCTGCGCTATACGAAAACGGTTTCGTCTATCGACACGAAATCCATAACTTTTAGTCGGCACGGTCTGGAGATGATACGATTCGATTTTGGTGAAAATCGGACAAACGGTCTAGGAGGAGTTCGAAAAAGTAGGTTTTGACTGAAAATCAAGATGGCGGACAGGAAGTTCTGCCAAATAAGGTAAACTTGGTATCTATGTTCTCGGCTTGACCCAAGGAATCTATTAAGACCAGTGGCATTTCAATAGCCAGATTTATTCAAAAGTTATTAGCCTTTTTGGAAATGTTGTTATAACTTTTGACCACTAGGTGGTGCTGTTTCGAAATATTTTGAATACCTTTAGGGGATGGTGCTGATGGCACATTCTGAGTTTTGTAATATTACACCAATGCATTTGTTTAGTATAGCATTTTATTTCACAAAACTGTATTGAAGTCAATGGGAATTTCATGTTTTGTTCTATTATAGCGCCACCAAGAGGCTGAGTCCCACCATTTTTTTTACGTGTTCTCAGAGTGATCCCATACATATGTATGTCGATTTTGGTGAAAATATCTCAATTCGCTTCGGAGTTATAGACATTTATATGAAAAAACACGTAAAAAATGACTGACACATGACTTTGATTGGAATTTACTACCCCTAAACATCAATATTTTCGCATTTGGGCATTGGCGTATAGCTATCGACCTATGTTTCCAAACTTCTGACGGTGGTTTCGTCTCGATCGGACAAATGGTTTCGAAGATATAGCCAAATGTTTTTTAAGCGCTAAATCACAACGCTACACAAACCGTAAGGCGAAACCTAGCATGTTTGGTATCGTAGGACTCGGCAAGGTTTCAGGAGTCTAATTTGATGAGTCTCGTGAAAATAAGTAGAACACACCCAAAGTTATAAGCATTTGAAAAAAAAAAATCACCACTAGGTGGCGCTGTTCCGAAACTTCTCAGGCTCCTTCAGGACATCGTGCTGATGACCCATACCAAGTTTCGTAACAATCCGTTCATGAGTTCTTAAAATACAGCATTTTAGCACATAATTCAAAATGGCCGACAGCCAAAATGGCCGATTTGGTAAAATTGGATATCAGTCGACTCGGCATGTTGCCCTGAATCTAACAAGACCAATTTTATGATTTTTGGACAAACTGTTCAGAAGTTATAAGCAAAAATAGCCATTTTTCATATCTCCGGACCAGTAGGTGGCGCTGCGCCGAAACGCAGCATGTAGCCTCAGGTCATGTTTGTGATGACATGTACCAATTTTGGTCTGAATCCGATAAAGCGTTGCGGAGATACAGCCCTACGACTGTTTTCGCAAGAGCTACGTAAAATTTGTTCGAGCGTTATTCGAAAACGGTTTGACGAATCAATTTGAATTCCATAACTTTTTCTCAGCACTGCCTGAAGATGATCTGGTTCAATTTTCGTGCAAATCGGACAAACCGTCTAGGACGAGTTCGAAAAAGTAGCTTTTTCAGCACATTCAAAATGGCGGCCATATTTATATTCCGGAAAATGACGTCATATGGTGCAATCGAATCGGCATGAGCTCAGGAATCAGAGGAAAAAATAATTTCGCTGATTGGCCTTACGGTTCAAAAGTTATTAGCAAAATAAAAGTGAAATTTTGGACAGGTGGTGGCGCTAGAGGGAATGACTTAGACACACCAAAATTGGTGTATTTAATGATGGGACTGTCCTCTATCAGAATGTCAAACCATTACAACTTTCCCGCAATCGGTTCTATGGGCTGCCATAGACGCCCAGTCGGAAGAAGGAAGAATAATAATAAGAACGGGAACAGATACAATAGGTGCCTACGCACCTTCGGTGCTTGGCCCCTAAATATAGCTGCAAGCAGCAATTATCGGGGCCAAGCGCAAGCAGATGACAGGATATGCCAACATGGCTGAAGGTGTCAGACCAACTGCAACAATGAGCAATTAAAGACATTTAGAGAGGATTTTAGGCGAAATGGCTGAAAAATCATATAAAAAGTAATTCAGAATATGATTTAATGGATTATCACTTTCGACCAATAGGTGGAGCAGTTACAAAACTGATGTGATGTGGTCAGAGTGAAGTGACAATGACATATACAAAGTTTGGTGTCAATATTTCAAGGGATTTCAGAGATAAAGCCTGAATAGTGATTTTGGCATCATGCCTCAACTTTGCTGCTGCGCTATACAAAAACGGTTTCGTCTATCGACACGAAATCCATAACTTTTAGTCGGCACAGTCTGGAGATGATACGATTCGATTTTGGTGAAAATCGGACAAACGGTCTAGGAGGAGTTTGAAAAAGTAGGTTTTGAATGAAAATCAAGATGGCGGACAGGAAGTTTGGCCAAATAAGGAAAACTTGGTATCTATGTTCTCGGCTTGACCCAGGGAATCTATTAAGACCAGTGGCATTTCAATAGCCAGATTTATTCAAAAGTTATTAGCCTTTTTGGAAATTTTGTTATAACTTTTGACCACTAGGTGGCGCTGTCTCGAAATATTTTGGGTACCTTCAGGGGATGGAGCTGATGGCACATTCTGAGTTTCGTAATATTACACCAATGCATTTGTTTAGTATAGCATTTTATTTCACAAAACTGTATTGAAGTCAATGGGAATTTCATGTTTTGTTCTGTTATAGCGCCACCAAGAGGCTCAGTCACACCATTTTTTTTATGTGCCCTCAGAGTGAGCCCATACATATGTGTGTCAATTTTGGTGAAGATATCTCAATTCGCTTCGGAGTTATAGACATTTATATGAAAAAACACGTAAAAAATGACTGACACATGACTTTGATTGGAATTTACTACCCCTAAACATCAATATTTTTGCATTTGGGCATTGGCGTATAGCTATCGACCTATGTTTCCAAACTTCTGACGGTGGTTTCGTCTCGATCGGACTAGCGGTTTCGAAGATATAGCCAAATGTTTTTTAAGCGCTAAATCACAACGCTACACAAACCGTAAGACGAAACCTAGCATGTTTGGTATCGTGGGACTCGGCAACGATTCAGGACTCTAATGAGACGAGTCTCGTGAAAATAAGTCGACCACACCCAAAGTTATAAGCATTTGGGAAAAAAAATTCAGCACTAGGTGGCGCTGTTTCGAAACTTCTCAGGTTCCTTCAGGACATCGTGATGATGACCAATACCAAGTTTCGTAACAATTCGTTCATGCGTTCATAAAATACAGCATTTTAGCACAAAATTCAAAATGGCTGACAGTCAAAATGGCCGATATGGTCAAATTGGATATCAGTCGAATCGGCATGTTGCCCTGAATCTAACGAGACCAATTTTATGATTTTTGGACAAACTGTTCAAAAGCTATAAGCAAAAATAGCCATTTTCCATATCTCCGGACCAGTAGGTGGCGCTACGCCGAAACACAGCATGTAGCCTCAGGTCATGCCTGTGATGACATGTACCAAGTTTGGTCTGAATACGATAAACTGTTGCGGAGATAGAGCCCTACGACTGTTTTTGCAGGCGCTACGTAAAATTAGTTTGAGTGTTTTTCGAAAACGGTTTAACGAATCAATTTGAATTCCATAACTTTTGGTCAGCACTGCCTGAAGATGATCTGGTTCAATTTTCGTGCAAATCGGACAAACCATCTAGGACGAGTTCGAAAAAGTAGCTTTTAAGGACAATTCAAAATGGCGGCCATATTGTAATGACGAAAATGACGTCATAGGGTGCAATCGAATTGGCATGAGCTCAGGAATAAGAGAAAAAAAGAATTTTGTTGATTGGACTTACGGTTCAAAAGTTATTAGCAAAATAAAAGTGAAACTTTGGACAGGTGGTGGCGCTAGAGGGAATGACTTAGACACACCAAAATTGGTGTATTTAATGTTGGGACTGTCCTCTATCAGAATGTCAAACCATTACAACTTTCCCGCAATCGGTTCTATGGGCTGCCATAGACTCCCAGTCGGAAGAAACGGAAGAATAATAATAAATATAGCTGCAAGCAGCAATTATCGGGGCCAAGCGCAAGCAGATGACAGGATATGCCAACATGGCTGAAGATGTCAGACCAACTGCAACAATGAGCAATTAAATACATTTAAAGAGGATTTTAGGCGAAATGGCTGAAAAATCATATAAAAAGTCATTCAAAATATGATTTAATGGATTATCACTTTTGACCAATAGGTGGCGCAGTTACAAAACTGATGTGATGTGGTCAGAGTGAAGTGACAATGACACATACAAAGTTTGGTGTCAATATGTCAAGCCATTGCAGAGATAAAGCCTGAATAGTGCTTTTAGCATCATGCTTCAAATTTGCTGCTACGCTATACGAAAACGGTTTCGTCTATAGACACGAAATCCATAACTTTTAGTCAGCACACTCTGGAGATGATACGATTCGATTTTGGTGAAAATCGGACAAACGGTCTAGGAGGAGTTCGAAAAAGTAGGTTTTGACTGAAAATCAAGATGGCGGACAGGAAGCTAGGCCAAATAAGGAAACCTTGGTATCTATGTTCTCGGCTTGACCCAAGGAATCTATTAAGACCAGTTGCATTACAATAGGCCAATTTATTCAAAAGTTATTAGCAGTTTTGTAAATTTTGTTACAACTTTTGACCACTAGGTGGCACTGTCTCAAAATATTTTGGGTACCTTCAGGGGATGGTGCTGATGGCACATTTTGAGTTTCGAAATATTAAACTAATGCATTCGTTTAGTATAGCATTTTATTTCACAAAACTGTATTGAAGTCAATGGGGATTTCATGTTTTGTTCTATTATAGCGCCACCAAGAGGCTGAGTTCCACCATTTTTTTTTACATTTCCTCAGAGTGAGCCCATACATATGTGTGTCGATTTTGGTGAAGATATCTCAATTCGCTTCAGAGTTATAGACATTTATATGAAAAAACACGTAAAAAATGACTGACACATGACTTTGATTGGATTTTACTACCCTTTACTATCAATATTTTTGCATTTGGGCATTGGCGTATAGCTATCGACCTATGTTTCCAAACTTCTGACGGTGGTTTCGTCTCGATCGGACTAGCGGTTTCGAAGATATAGCCAAATGTTTTTTAAGCGCTAAATCACAACGCTACACAAACCGTAAGGCGAAACCTAGCATGTTTGGTATCGTGGAACTTGGCAACGATTCAGGACTCTAATGAGATGAGTCTCGTGAAAATAAGTCGACCACACCCAAAGTTATAAGCATTTGGAAGCATTTGGGGAAAAAAATTCACCACTAGGTGGCACTGTTTCGAAACTTCTCAGGCTCCTTCAGGGCATCGTGCTGATGATCCATTCTGAGTTTTGTAATGATACGTTCACGCGTTCATAAAATACAGCATTTTAGCACATAATTCAAAATGGCCGACAGCCAAAATGGCTGATCTGGGAAAATTGGATATCAGTCGACTCGGCATGTTGCCCTGAATCTAACGAGACTGATTTTATGATTTTTGGACAAACCATTCAGAAGTTATAAGCAAAAACATCCATTTGTCATATCTCCGGACCAGTAGGTGGCGCTGCACCGAAACGCAGCATGTAGCCTCAGGTCATGCTTGTGATGACATGTACCAAGATTGGTCTGAATCTGATAAAGCGTTGCGGAGATACAGCCTTATGTCTGTTTTCGCAAGCTCTACGTAAAATTTCTTCGTGGGTTTATCGAAAACGGTTAAGAGAATCAACTTGAATTCCATAACTTTTTGTCGGCATGGTCTGGAGATGATCTGGTTCAAATTTCGTGAAAATCGGAGTAACGGCCTAGGAGGAGTTCGAAAAAGTAGGTTTTTCGAAAAATTCAAAATGGCGGAAAAATTTTCATGACGGAAAATGACGTCATAGGGTGCAATCGAATCGGCTTGAGCTAGGGAATCAGAGAAAAAAATAATTTTGTTTCTAGCCCATGTGGTTCAAAAGTTATTAGCATAAACATGAGTGCAACTTTGGACAGTTGGTGGCGCTAGAGGTAATGACTTGGAGACTCCAAATTTGCTATGCTGATAGGTCAGACCCTCCTCTATCATTGTGCCAAATTTCATAACTTTCCCGCAAGCGGTTCTATGGGCTGCCATAGACTCCCAGTCGGAAAAATGAAGAATAATAATAATAAGAACGGGAACAGATACAATAGGTGCCTACGCACCTTCGGTGCTTGGCCCCTAATAATAGGAACGGGAACAGATACAATAGGTGCCTACGCACCTTCGGTGCTTGGCCCCTAATAATAATAATAATAAATATAGCTGCAAGCAGCAATTATCGGGGCCAAGCGCAAGCAGACGACAAGACATGCCAACATGTCTGAAAGTGTCAGACCAACTGCAACAATGAGCAATTAAAGACATTTAAAGAGGATTTTAGGCAAAATGCCTGAAAAATCATAGAAACAATAATTAAAAATATGATTTGATGGATTATCACTTTCGACCAATAGGTGGCGCAGTTACAAAACTGATGTGATGTGGTCAGAGTGAAGTGACAATGACACATACAAAGATTGGTGTCAATATATCAAGGCATTGCAGAGATAAAGCCTTAATTATTGCTATTAGCATCATGCCTCAACTTTGCTGCTGCGCTATACGAAAACGGTTTCGTCTATCGACACGAAATCCATAAGTTTTAGTCGGCACGGTCTGGAGATGATACGATTCGATTTTGGTGAAAATCGGACAAACGGTCTAGGAGGAGTTCGAAAAAGTAGGTTTTGACTGAAAATCAAGATGGCGGACAGGAAGTTTGGCCAAATAAGGAAAACTTGGTATCTATGTTCTCGGCTTGACCCAAGAAATCTATTAAGACCCGTGGCATTTCAATAGCCAGATTTATTCAAAAGTTATTAGCCTTTTTGGAAATTTTGTTATAACTTTTGACCACTAGGTGGCGCTGTCTTGAAATATTTTGGTTGCCTTCAGGGGATGGTTCTGATGACACAATCTGAGTTTCGTAATATTACACCAATGCATTTGTTTAGTATAGCATTTTATTTCACAAAACTGTATTGAAGTCAATGGGAATTTCATATTTTGTTCAATTATAGCGCCACCAAGAGGCTCAGTCCCACAATTTTTTTTACGTGTCCTCAGAGTGAGCCCATACATATGTGTGTCAATTTTGGTGAAAATATCTCAATTCACTTCGGAGTTATAGACATTTATATGAAAAAACACGAAAAAAATGACTGACACATGACTTTGATTGGAAATTAGTACCCCTAAACATCAATATTTTCGCATTTGGGCATTGGCGTATAGCTATCGACCTATGTTTCCAAACTTCTGACGGTGGTTTCGTCTCGATCGGACTAGCAGTTTCGAAGATATAGCCAAATGTTTTTTAAGCGCTAAATCACAACGCTACACAAACCGTAAGGCGAAACCTAGCATGTTTGGTATCGTGGGACTCGGCAACGATTCAGGACTCTAATGAGATGAGTCTCGTGAAAATAAGTCGACCACACCCAAAGTTATAAGCATTTGGGAAAAAAAATTCACCACTAGGTGGCGCTGTTTCGAAACTTCTCAGGTTCCTTCTGGACATCGTGATGATGACCAATCCCAAGTTTCATAACAATTCGTTCATGCGTTCATAAAATACAGCATTTTAGCACATAATTCAAAATGGCCGACAGCCAAAATGGCCGATATGGTAAAATTGGACATCAGTCGACTCGGCATGTTGCCCTGAATCTAACAAGACCAATTTTATGATTTTTGGACAAACTGTTCAGAAGTTATAAGCAAAAATAGCCATTTTTCATATCTCCGGACCAGTAGGTGGCGCTGCGCCGAAACGCAGCATGTAGCCTCAGGTCATGCTTGTGATGACATGTACCAATTTTGGTCTGAATCCGATAAAGCGTTGCGGAGATACAGCCCTACGACTGTTTTTGCAAGCGCTACATAAAATTTGTTCGAGCGTTATTCGAAAACGGTTTCACGAATCAATTTGAATTCCATAACTTTTTGTCAGCACTACCTGAAGATGATCTGGTTCAATTTTCGTGCAAATCGGACAAACCGTCTAGGACGAGTTCGAAAAAGTAGCTTTTTCAGCACATTCAAAATGGCGGCCATATTTATATGCCGGAAAATGACGTCATACGGTGCAATCGAATCGGCATGAGCTCAGGAATCAGAGAAAAAAAGATTTTTTTTGTTTGGCCTTACGCTTCAAAAGTTAATAGCAAAATAAAAGTGAAAGTTTGGACAGGTGGTGGCGCTAGAGGGAATGACTTAGAAACACCAAAATTGGTGTATTTAATGTTGGGACTGTCCTCTATCAGAATGTCAAACCAAAACAACTTTCCCGCAATCGGTTCTATGGGCTGCCATAGACTCCCAGTTGGAAGAAGGAAGAATAATAATAATAATAGGAACGGGAACGGATACAATAGGTGCCTACGCACCTTCGGTGCTTGGCCCCTAAATATAGCTGCAAGCAGCAATTACCGGGGCCAAGCGCAAGTAGATGACAGGATATGCCAACATGGCTGAAGGTGTCAGACCAACTGCAACAATGAGCAATTAAAGACATTTAAAGAGGATTTTAGACGAAATGGCTGAAAAATCATAGAAACAGTCAATAAAAATATGATTTAATGCATTATCACTTTCGACCAATAGGTGGCGCAGTTACAAAACTGATGTGATGTGGTCAGAGTGAAGTGACAATGACACATACAAAGTTTGGTGTCAATATTTCAAGGGATTGCAGAGATAAAGCCTGAATAGTGCTATTAGCATCATGCCTCAACTTTGCTGCTGCGCTATACGAAAACAGTTTGGTCTATCCACACGAAATCCATAACTTTTAGTCGGCACGGTCTGGAGATGATACGATTCGATTTTGGTGAAAATCGGACAAACGGTCTAGGAGGAGTTCGAAAAAGTAGGTTTTGAATGAAAATCAAGATGGCGGACAGGAAGTTTGGCCAAATAAGGTAAACTTGGTATCTATGTTCTCGGCTTGAACCAAGGAATCTATTAAGACCAGTGGCATTTCAGTAGCCAGATTTATTCAAAAGTTATTAGCCTTTTTGGAAATGTTGTTATAACTTTTGACCACTAGGTGGCGCTGTTTCGAAACTTCTCACGCTCCTTCAGAACATCATGCTGATGACCCATACCAAGTTTCGTAACAATCCGTTCATGCGTTCTTAAAATACAGCATTTTAGCACAAAATTCAAAATGGCCGACAGTCAAAATGGCCGATATGGTAAAATTTTATATCAGTCGACTCGACATGTTGCCCTGAATCTAACGAGACCAATTTTATGATTTTTGGACAAATTGTTCAGAAGTTATAAGCAAAAATAGCCATTTTTCATATCTCCGGACCAGTAGGTGGCGCTGCGCCGAAACGCAGCAAGTAGCCTCAGGTCATGCTTGTGATGACATGTACCAATTTTGGTCTGAATCCGATAAAGCGTTGCGGAGATACGGCCTTACATCTGTTTTCGCAAGCGCTACGTAAAATGTATTCGTGGGTTTATCGAAAACTGTTAAGCGAATCAACTTGAATTCCATAACTTTTTGTCAGCACTGCCTGAAGATGATCTGGTTCAATTTTCGTGCAAATCGGACAAACCGTCTAGGACGAGTTTGAAAAAGTAGGTTTTTCGAATGATTCAAAATGGCGGCCATATTGTTATGACGCAAAATGACTTCATAGGGTGCAATCGAATTGGCATGAGCTCAGGAATCAGAGGAAAAAAGAATTTTGTTGATTGGCATTACAGTTCAAAAGTTATTAGCATAATAAAAGTGAAATTTTGGACAGTTGGTGGCGCTAGAGGGATTGGTTTTAAGACACCAAAGTTGCTATGGTGACTTTTCAGATGGTCATCTACCAGTGTGCCAAATTTCATAACTTTCCCGCAAGCGGTTCTATGGGCTGCCATAGACTCCCAGAGCGGAAGAATAATAATAATAAATATAGCTGCAAGCAGCAATTACCGGGGCCAAGCGCAAGTAGATGACAGGATATGCCAACATGGCTGAAGGTGTCAGACCAACTGCAACAATGAGCAATTAAAGACATTTAAAGAGGATTTTAGACGAAATGGCTGAAAAATCATAGAAACAGTCAATAAAAATATGATTTAATGCATTATCACTTTCGACCAATAGGTGGCGCAGTTACAAAACTGATGTGATGTGGTCAGAGTGAAGTGACAATGACACATACAAAGTTTGGTGTCAATATTTCAAGGGATTGCAGAGATAAAGCCTGAATAGTGCTATTAGCATCATGCCTCAACTTTGCTGCTGCGCTATACGAAAACAGTTTGGTCTATCCACACGAAATCCATAACTTTTAGTCGGCACGGTCTGGAGATGATACGATTCGATTTTGGTGAAAATCGGACAAACGGTCTAGGAGGAGTTCGAAAAAGTAGGTTTTGAATGAAAATCAAGATGGCGGACAGGAAGTTTGGCCAAATAAGGTAAACTTGGTATCTATGTTCTCGGCTTGAACCAAGGAATCTATTAAGACCAGTGGCATTTCAGTAGCCAGATTTATTCAAAAGTTATTAGCCTTTTTGGAAATGTTGTTATAACTTTTGACCACTAGGTGGCGCTGTTTCGAAACTTCTCACGCTCCTTCAGAACATCATGCTGATGACCCATACCAAGTTTCGTAACAATCCGTTCATGCGTTCTTAAAATACAGCATTTTAGCACAAAATTCAAAATGGCCGACAGTCAAAATGGCCGATATGGTAAAATTTTATATCAGTCGACTCGACATGTTGCCCTGAATCTAACGAGACCAATTTTATGATTTTTGGACAAATTGTTCAGAAGTTATAAGCAAAAATAGCCATTTTTCATATCTCCGGACCAGTAGGTGGCGCTGCGCCGAAACGCAGCATGTAGCCTCAGGTCATGCTTGTGATGACATGTACCAATTTTGGTCTGAATCCGATAAAGCGTTGCGGAGATACGGCCTTACATCTGTTTTCGCAAGCGCTACGTAAAATGTATTCGTGGGTTTATCGAAAACTGTTAAGCGAATCAACTTGAATTCCATAACTTTTTGTCAGCACTGCCTGAAGATGATCTGGTTCAATTTTCGTGCAAATCGGACAAACCGTCTAGGACGAGTTTGAAAAAGTAGGTTTTTCGAATGATTCAAAATGGCGGCCATATTGTTATGACGCAAAATGACTTCATAGGGTGCAATCGAATTGGCATGAGCTCAGGAATCAGAGGAAAAAAGAATTTTGTTGATTGGCATTACAGTTCAAAAGTTATTAGCATAATAAAAGTGAAATTTTGGACAGTTGGTGGCGCTAGAGGGATTGGTTTTAAGACACCAAAGTTGCTATGGTGACTTTTCAGATGGTCATCTACCAGTGTGCCAAATTTCATAACTTTCCCGCAAGCGGTTCTATGGGCTGCCATAGACTCCCAGAGCGGAAGAATAATAATAATAATAATAATAATAATAAGAAACGGAACAGATACAATAGGTGCCTCCGCACCTTCGGTGCTTGGCCCCTAATAATAATAATAATAAGAAACGGAACAGATACAATAGGTGCCTCCGCACCTTCGGTGCTTGGCCCCTAATAAATATAGCTGCAAGCAGCAATTACCGGGGCCAAGCAGAATAAGACGACAAGACATTTCGACATGTTTGAAAGTGTCAGACCAACTGCAACAATGAGCAATTAAAGACATTTAAAGAGGATTTTAGGCAAAATGGCTGAAAAATCATAGAAACAATAATTAAAAATAATTTGTAATGGATTATCACTTTCAACCAATAGGTGGTGCAGTTTCAAAACTGATGTGATGTGGTCAGAGTGAAGTGACAATGACACATGCAAAGTTTGGTGTCAATATGTCAAGGCATTGCAGACATAAAGCCTGAATAATGCTTTTAGCATCATGCCTCAAATTTGCTGCTGCGCTATACGAAAACGGTTTCGTCAATTGACACGAAATCCATAACTTTTAGTCGGCACAGTCTGGAGATGATACAATTCGATTTTGGTGAAAATCGGACAAATGGTGTGGGAGGAGTTCGAAAAAGTAGATTTTGAATGAAAATAGCATTTTATATCACAAAACTGTATTGAAGTCAATGGGAATTTCATGTTTTGTTCTATTATAGCGCCACCAAGAGGCTCAGTCCCACAATTTTTTTTACGTGTCCTCAGAGTGAGCCCATACATATGTGTGTCAGTTTTGGTGAAAATATCTCAATTTGCTTTAGAGTTATAGACATTTATATGAAAAAACACGTAAAAAATGACTGACACAAGACTTTGTTTGAATTTTACTACCCCTAAACATCAATATTTTCGCATTTGGGCATTGGCGTATAGCTATCGACCTATGTTTCCAAACTTCTGACGGAGGTTTCGTCTCGATCGGACAATCGGTTTCGAAGATATAGCCAAATGTTTTTTAAGCGCTAAATCACAACGCTACACAAACCGTAAGGCGAAACCTAGCATGTTTGGTATCGTAGGACTCGGCAAGGTTTCAGGATACTAATTAGATGAGTCTCGTGAAAATAAGTCGACCACACCCAAAGTTATAAGCGTTTGAAAAAAAAAATTCACCACTAGGTGGCGCTGTTTCGAAACTTCTCAGGCTCATTCAGGGCATTGTGCTGATGACCCATACCACGTTTCGTAACAATCTGTTCATGCGTTCATAAAATACAGAATTTTAGCACAAAATTCAAAATGGCCGACAGCCAAAATGACCGATATGGTCAAATTGGATATCAGTCGACTCGGCATGTTGCCCTGAATCTAACGAGACCAATTGTATGATTTTTGGACAAACTGTTCAGAAGTTATAAGCAAAAATAGCCATTTTTCATAACTCCGGACCAGTAGGTGGCGCTGCGCCGAAACACAGCATGTAGCCTCAGGTCATGCTTGTGAGTACAAGTACCAAGTTTGGTCTGAATACGATAAACCGTTGCGGAGATACGGCCTTACGACTGTTTTTGCTAGCGCTACGTAAAATGTATTTGTGCGTTTATTGAAAACGGTTTGACGAATCCATTTGAATTCCATAACTTTTTGTCAGCACTACCTGAAGATGATCTGGTTCAATTTTCGTGCAAATCGGACAAACCGTCTAGGACGAGTTCGAAAAAGTAGCTTTTTTTGAAAATTCAAGATGGCGGCCATATTTTTATGACGTCAAATGACGTCATAGGGTGCAATCGAATCGCCATGAGCTCAGGAATCAGAGGAAAAAAGAATTTCGCTGATTGGCCTTACGGTTCAAAAGTTATTAGCAAAATAAAAGTGAAACTTTGGACAGGTGGTGGCGCTAGAGGGAATGACTTAGAAACACCAAAATTGGTGTATTTAATGTTGAGACGGTCCTCTATCAGAATGTCAAACCAAAACAACTTTCCCGCAATCGGTTCTATGGGCTGCCATAGACTCCCATGGCGGAAGAATAATAATAATAAATATAGCTGCAAGCAGCAATTATCGGGGCCAAGCGCAAGCAGATGACAGGATATGCCAACATGGCTGAAGGTGTCAGACCATCTGCAACAATGAGCAATTAAATACATTTAAAGAGGATTTTAGGCGAAATGGCTGAAAAATCATATAAAAAGTCATTCAAAATATGATTTAATGGATTATCACTTTCGACCAATAGGTGGCGCAGTTACAAATGTGATGTGATGTGGTCAGAGTGAAGTGACAATGACACATACAAAGTTTGGTGTCAATATGTCAAGGCATTGCAGAGATAAAGCCTGAATAGTGCTTTTAGCATCATGCCTCAAGTTTGCTGCTACGCTATACGAAAACGGTTTCGTCTATAGACACGAAATCCATAACTTTTAGTCAGCACAGTCTGGAGATGATACGATTCGATTTTGGTGAAAATCGGACAAACGGTCTAGGAGGAGTTCGAAAAAGTAGGTTTTGAATGAAAATCAAGATGGCGGACAGGAAGTTTGGCCAAATAAGGAAAACTTGGTATCTATGTTCTCGGCTTGACCCAAGGAATCTATTAAGACCAGTGGCATTTCAGTAGCCAGATTTATTCAAAAGTTATTAGCCTTTTTGGAAATGTTGTTATAACTTTTGACCACTAGGTGGCACTGTCTTGAAATATTTTGGGTACCTTCAGGGAATGGTGCTGATGGCACATTTTGAGTTTTGTAATATTACACCAATGCATTTGTTTAGTATAGCATTTTATTTCACAAAACTGTATTGAAGTCAATGGGAATTTCATGTTTTGTTCTATTATAGCGCTACCAAGAGGCTGAGTCCCACCATTTTTTTTACATGTCCTCAGAGTGAGCTCGTACATATGTGTGTCGATTTTGGTGAAAATATATCAATTCGCTTCAGAGTTATAGACATTTATATGAAAAAACACGTAAAAAATGACTGACACATGACTTTGATTGGAATTTACTACCCCTAAACATCAATATTTTCGCATTTGGGCATTGGCGTATAGCTATCGACCTATGTTTCCAAACTTCTGAAGGTGGTTTCGTCTCGATCGGACTAGCGGTTTCGAAGATATAGCCAAATGTTTTTTAAGCGCTAAATCACAACGCTACACAAACCGTAAGGCAAAACCTAGCATGTTTGGTATCGTGGGACTCGGCAACGATTCAGGACTCTAATGAGATGAGTCTCGTGAAAATAAGTCGACCACACCCAAAGTTATAAGCATTTGGAAGCATTTGGGAAAAAAAATTCACCACTAGGTGGCACTGTTTCGAAACTTCTCAGGCTCCTTCAGGGCATCGTGCTGATGATCCATTCCGAGTTTTGTAACGATACGTTCACGCGTTCATAAAATACAGCATTTTAGCACATAATTCAAAATGGCCGACAGCCAAAATGGCTGATCGGGGAAAATTGGATATCAGTCGACTCAGCATGATGCCCTGAATCTAACGAGACCACTTTTATGATTTTTGGACAAACCATTCAGAAGTTATAAGCAAAAATAGCCATTTTTCATATCTCCGGACCAGTAGGTGGCACTGTGCCGAAACGCAGCATGTTGCCTCAGGTCATGCTTGTGATGAGATGTACCAAGTTTGGTCTTAATATGATAAAGTGTTGAGGAGATACTGGCTTGTGTCTGTTTTCGCAAGCGCTACGTAAAATTTGTTTGCGCGGTATTCGAGAACGGTTTGATGAATCAACACGAATTCCATAACTTTTTGTCGGCATGGTCTGAAGATGATCTGATTCAATTTTCGTGGAAATTGGAGCAACGGCCTAGGAGGAGTTTGAAAAAGTAGGTTTTTCGGAAAATTCAAAATGGCGGAAAAATTATTATGACGAAAAATGACGTCATATGGTGCAATCGAATCGCCCTGAGCTCAGAAATCAGAGGAAAAAAGAATTTTGTTTCTAGCCCTTGTGGTTCAAAAGTTATTAGCATAAACATGAGTGAAACTTTGGACAGTTGGTGGCGCTAGAGGGAATGACTTAGACGCACCAAAATTGGTGTATTTAATGTTGGGACTGTCCTCTATCAGAATGTCAAACCATTACAACTTTCCCGCGATCGGTTCTATGGGCTGCCATAGACTCCCAGTCGGAAGAAGGAAGAATAATAATAATAATAATAATAAGAACGGGAACGAAAACAATAGGTGCCTCCGCACCTTCGGTGCTTGGCCCCTAAATATAGCTGCAAGCAGCAATTACCGGGGCCAAGCAGAATAAGACGACAAGACATTTCGACATGTTTGAAAGTGTCAGACCAACTGCAACAATGAGCAATTAAAGACATTTAAAGAGGATTTTAGGCAAAATGGCTGAAAAATCATAGAAACAATAATTAAAAATATGATGTAATGGATTATCACTTTCGACCAATAGGTGGTGCAGTTACAAAACTGATGTGATGTGGTCAGAGTGAAGTGACAATGACACATGCAAAGTTTGGTGTCAATATGTCAAGGCATTGCAGACATAAAGCCTGAATAATGCTTTTAGCATCATGCCTCAAATTTGCTGCTGCGCTATACGAAAACGGTTTCGTCAATCGACACGAAATCCATAACTTTCAGTCGGCACGGTCTGGAGATGATATGATTCGATTTTGGTGAAAATCGGACAAACGGTGTAGGAGGAGTTCGAAAAAGTAGGTTTTTAATGAAAATAGCATTTTATTTCACAAAACTGTATTGAAGTCAATGGGAATTTTATGTTTTGTTCTATTATAGCGCCACCAAGAGGCTCAGTCTCACAATTTTTTTTACGTGTCCTCAGAGTGTGTCATACATATGTGTGTCAGTTTTGGTGAAAAAATCTCAATTTGCTTCAGAGTTATAGGCATTTATATGAAAAAACACGTAAAAAATGACTGACACATGACTTTGTTTGGAATTTACTACCCCTAAACATCAATATTTTCGCATTTGGGCATTGGCGTATAGCTATCGACCTATGTTTCCAAACTTCTGACGGTGGTTTCGTCTCGATCGGACTAGCGGTTTCGAAGATATAGCCAAATGTTTTTTAAGCGCTAAATCACAACGCTACACAAACCGTAAGGCAAAACCTAGCATGTTTGGTATCGTAGGACTCGGCAAGGTTTCAGGAGTCTAATGAGATGAGTTTGGTGAAAATAAGTCGACCACACCCAAAGTTATAAGCATTTGAAAAATAAAATTCACCACTAGGTGGCGCTGTTTCAAAACTTCTCACGCTCCTTCAGAACATCGTGCTGATGACCCATACCGAGTTTAGTAACAATCCGTTCATGCGTTCTTAAAATACAGCATTTTAGCACAAAATTCAAAATGGCCGAAAGTCAAAACGGCCGATATGGTAAAATTTGATATCAGTCGACTCGGCATGTTGCCCTGAATCTAACGAGACCAATTTTATGATTTTTGGACAAAATGTTCAGAAGTTATAAGCAAAAATAGCCATTTTTCATATCTCCGGACCAGTAGGTGGCGCTGCGCCGAAACGCAGCATGTAGCCTCAGGTCATGCTTGTGATGACATGTACCAATTTTGGTCTGAATCCGATAAAGCGTTGCGGAGATACAGCCCTACGACTGTTTTCGCAAGCGCTACGTAAAATGTGTTCGAGCGTTATTCGAAAACGGTTTGACGAATCAATTTGAATTCCATAACTTTTTGTCAGCACTGCCTGAAGATGATCTGGTTCAATTTTCGTGCAAATCGGACAAACCGTCTAGGACGAGTTCGAAAAAGTAGCTTTTTCAGCCCATTCAAAATGGCGGCCATATTTATAAGCCGGAAAATGACGTCATAGGGTGCAATCGAATCGGCATGAGCTCGGGAATCAGAGGAAAAAAGAATTTTGTTGATTGGCCAAACGGTTCAAAAGTTATTAGCAAAATAAAAGTGAAATTTTGGACAGGTGGTGGCGCTAGAGGGATTGGTTTTAAGACACCAAATTTGGTATGGTGACTTTTTGGACTGTCCTCTATCATTGTGCCAAATTTCATAACTTTCCCGCAATCGGTTCTATGGGCTGCCATAGACTCCCATGGCGGAAGAAGAATAATAATAATAATAAATATAGCTGCAAGCAGCAATTATCGGGGCCAAGCGCAAGCAGATGACAGGATATGCCAACATGGCTGAAGGTGTCAGACCATCTGCAACAATGAGCAATTAAATACATTTAAAGAGGATTTTAGGCGAAATGGCTGAAAAATCATATAAAAAGTCATTCAAAATATGATTTAATGGATTATCACTTTCGACCAATAGGTGGCGCAGTTACAAATGTGATGTGATGTGGTCAGAGTGAAGTGACAATGACACATACAAAATTTGGTGTCAATATGTCAAGGCATTGCAGAGATAAAGCCTGAATAGTGCTTTTAGCATCATGCCTCAAGTTTGCTGCTACGCTATACGAAAACGGTTTCGTCTATAGACACGAAATCCATAACTTTTAGTCAGCACAGTCTGGAGATGATACGATTCGATTTTGGTGAAAATCGGACAAACGGTCTAGGAGGAGTTCGAAAAAGTAGGTTTTGAATGAAAATCAAGATGGCTGACAGGAAGTTTGGCCAAATAAGGAAAACTTGGTATCTATGTTCTCGGCTTGACCCAAGGAATCTATTAAGACCAGTGGCATTTCAGTAGCCAGATTTATTCAAAAGTTATTATTCTTTTTGGAAATGTTGTTATAACTTTTGACCACTAGGTGGCACTGTCTTGAAATATTTTGGGTACCTTCAGGGAATGGTGCTGATGGCACATTTTGAGTTTTGTAATATTACACCAATGCATTTGTTTAGTATAGCATTTTATTTCACAAAACTGTATTGAAGTCAATAGGAATTTCATGTTTTGTTCTATTATAGCGCCACCAAGAGGCTCAGTCCCACCATTTTTTGTTTGTGTCCTCAGAGTGAGCCCATACATATGTGTGTCGATTTTGGTGAAAATATCTCAATTTGCTTCGGAGTTATAGACAATTATATGAAAAAACACGTAAAATATGACTGACACATGACTTTGATTGGAATTTACTACCTCTAAACATCAATATTTTCGCATTTCGGCATTGGCGTATAGCTATCGACCTATGTTTCCAAACTTCTGACGGTGGTTTCGTCTCGATCGGACTAGCGGTTTCAAAGATATAGCCAAATGTTTTTTAAGCGCTAAATCACAACGCTACACAAACCGTAAGGCAAAACCTAGCATTTTAGGTATCGTGGGACTCGGCAACGATTCAGGAGTGTAATGATATGAGTCTCGTGAAAATAAGTCGACCACACCCAAAGTTATAAGCATTTGGGAAAAAAAATTCACCACTAGGTGGCGCTGTTTCGAAACTTCTCAGGTTCCTTCAGGACATCGTGATGATGACCAATACCAAGTTTCGTAACAATTCGTTCATGCGTTCATAAAATACAGCATTTTAGCACAAAATTCAAAATGGCCGACAGTCAAAATGGCCGATATGGTCAAATTGGATATCAGTCGAATCGGCATGTTGCTCTGAATCTAACGAGTCCAATTTTATGATTTTTGGACAAACTGTTCAAAAGCTATAAGCAAAAATAGCCATTTTCCATATCTCCGGACCAGTAGGTGGCGCTGCGCCGAAACACAGCATGTAGCCTCAGGTCATGCCCGTGATGACATGTACCAAGTTTGGTCTGAATACGATAAACCGTTGCGGAGATAGAGCCCTACGACTGTTTTTTCAGGCGCTACGTAAAATTAGTTCGAGCTTTTTTCGAAAACGGTTTAACGAATCAATTTGAATTCCATAACTTTTGGTCAGCACTGCCTGAAGATGATCTGGTTCAATTTTCGTGTAAATCGGACAAACCATCTAGGACGAGTTCGAAAAAGTAGCTTTTAAGGACAATTCAAAATGGCGGCCATATTGTTATGACGGAAATGACGTCCTAGGGTGCAATCGAATTGGCATGAGCTCAGGAATAAGAGAAAAAAAAGAATTTTGTTGATTGGCCTTACGGTTCAAAAGTTATTAGCAAAATAAAAGTGAAACTTTGGACAGGTGGTGGCGCTAGAGGGAATGACTTAGACACACCAAAATTGGTGTATTTAATGTTGGGATTGTCCTCTATCAGAATGTCAGACCATTACAACTTTCCCGCAATCGGTTCTATGGGCTGCCATAGACTCCCAGTCGGAAGAAACGGAAGAATAAATATAGCTGCAAGCAGCAATTATCGGGGCCAAGCGCAAGCAGATGACAGGATATGCCAACATGGCTGAAGGTGTCAGACCAACTGCAACAATGAGCAATTAAATACATTTAAAGAGGATTTTAGGCGAAATGGCTGAAAAATCATATAAAAAGTCATTCAAAATATGATTTAATGGATTATCACTTTCGACCAATAGGTGGCGCAGTCACAAACTGATGTGATGTGGTCAGAGTGAAGTGACAATGACACATACAAAGTTTGGTGTCAATATGTCAAGCCATTGCAGAGATAAAGCCTGAATAGTGCTTTTAGCATCATGCTTCAACTTTGCTGCTACGCTATACGAAAACGGTTTCGTCTATAGACACGAAATCCATAACTTTTAGTCAGCACACTCTGGAGATGATACGATTCGATTTTGGTGAAAATCGGACAAACGGTCTAGGAGGAGTTTGAAAAAGTAGGTTTTGACTGAAAATCAAGATGGCGGACAGGAACCTAGGCCAAATAAGGAAAACTTGGTATCTATGTTCTCGGCTTGACCCAAGGAATCTATTAAGACCAGTTGCATTACAATAGGCCAATTTATTCAAAAGTTATTAGCCTTTCTGGAAATGTTGTTATAACTTTTGACCACTAGGTGGCACTGTCTTGAAATATTTTGGGTACCTTCAGGGAATGGTGCTGATGGCACATTTTGAGTTTCGTAATATTACACCAATGCATTTGTTTAGTATAGCATTTTATTTCACAAAACTGTATTGAAGTCAATGGGAATTTCATGTTTTGTTCTATTATAGCGCTACCAAGAGGCTGAGTCCCACCATTTTTTTTACATGTCCTCAGAGTGAGCTCGTACATATGTGTGTCGATTTTGGTGAAAATATCTCAATTCGCTTCGGAGTTATAGACATTTATATGAAAAAACACGTAAAAAATGACTGACACATGACTTTGATTGGAATTTACTACCCCTAAACATCAATATTTTCGCATTTGGGCATTGGCGTATAGCTATCGACCTATGTTTCCAAACTTCTGAAGGTGGTTTCGTCTCGATCGGACTAGCGGTTTCGAAGATATAGCCAAATGTTTTTTAAGCGCTAAATCACAACGCTACACAAACCGTAAGGCAAAACCTAGCATGTTTGGTATTGTGGGACTCAGCAACGATTCAGGACTCTAATGAGATGAGTCTCGTGAAAATAAGTCGACCACACCCAAAGTTATAAGCATTTGGAAGCATTTGGGAAAAAAAATTCACCACTAGGTGGCACTGTTTCGAAACTTCTCAGGCTCCTTCAGGGCATCGTGCTGATGATCCATTCCGAGTTTTGTAACGATACGTTCACGTGTTCATAAAATACAGCATTTTAGCACATAATTCAAAATGGCCGACAGCCAAAATGGCTGATCGGGGAAAATTGGATATCAGTCGACTCAGCATGATGCCCTGAATCTAACGAGACCACTTTTATGATTTTTGGACAAACCATTCAGAAGTTATAAGCAAAAATAGCCATTTTTCATATCTCCGGACCAGTAGGTGGCACTGTGCCGAAACGCAGCATGTTGCCTCAGGTCATGCTTGTGATGAGATGTACCAAGTTTGGTCTTAATATGATAAAGTGTTGAGGAGATACTGGCTTGTGTCTGTTTTCGCAAGCGCTACGTAAAATTTGTTTGCGCGGTATTCGAGAACGGTTTGATGAATCAACACGAATTCCATAACTTTTTGTCGGCATGGTCTGAAGATGATCTGATTCAATTTTCGTGGAAATTGGAGCAACGGCCTAGGAGGAGTTTGAAAAAGTAGGTTTTTGGGAAAATTCAAAATGGCGGAAAAATTATTATGACGAAAAATGACGTCATAGGGTGCAATCGAATCGCCCTGAGCTCAGAAATCAGAGGAAAAAAGAATTTTGTTTCTAGCCCTTGTGGTTCAAAAGTTATTAGCAGAAACATGAGTGAAACTTTGGACAGTTGGTGGCGCTAGAGGGAATGACTTAGACACACCAAAATTGGTGTATTTAATGTTGGGACTGTCCTCTATCAGAATGTCAAACCATTACAACTTTCCCGCGATCGGTTCTATGGGCTGCCATAGACTCCCAGTCGGAAGAAGGAAGAATAATAATAATAAATATAGCTGCAAGCAGCAATTATCGGGGCCAAGCGCAAGCAGATGACAGGATATGCCAACATGGCTGAAGGTGTCAGACCAACTGCAACAATGAGCAATTAAAGACATTTAGAGAGGATTTTAGGCGAAATGGCTGAAAAATCATATAAAAAGTAATTCAGAATATGATTTAATGGATTATCACTTTCGACCAATAGGTGGAGCAGTTACAAAACTGATGTGATGTGGTCAGAGTGAAGTGACAATGACATATACAAAGTTTGGTGTCAATATTTCAAGGGATTTCAGAGATAAAGCCTGAATAGTGATTTTGGCATCATGCCTCAACTTTGCTGCTGCGCTATACAAAAACGGTTTCGTCTATCGACACGAAATCCATAACTTTTAGTCGGCACAGTCTGGAGATGATACGATTCGATTTTGGTGAAAATCGGACAAACGGTCTAGGAGGAGTTTGAAAAAGTAGGTTTTGAATGAAAATCAAGATGGCGGACAGGAAGTTTGGCCAAATAAGGAAAACTTGGTATCTATGTTCTCGGCTTGACCCAGGGAATCTATTAAGACCAGTGGCATTTCAATAGCCAGATTTATTCAAAAGTTATTAGCCTTTTTGGAAATTTTGTTATAACTTTTGACCACTAGGTGGCGCTGTCTCGAAATATTTTGGGTACCTTCAGGGGATGGAGCTGATGGCACATTCTGAGTTTCGTAATATTACACCAATGCATTTGTTTAGTATAGCATTTTATTTCACAAAACTGTATTGAAGTCAATGGGAATTTCATGTTTTGTTCTGTTATAGCGCCACCAAGAGGCTCAGTCACACCATTTTTTTTATGTGCCCTCAGAGTGAGCCCATACATATGTGTGTCAATTTTGGTGAAGATATCTCAATTCGCTTCGGAGTTATAGACATTTATATGAAAAAACACGTAAAAAATGACTGACACATGACTTTGATTGGAATTTACTACCCCTAAACATCAATATTTTTGCATTTGGGCATTGGCGTATAGCTATCGACCTATGTTTCCAAACTTCTGACGGTGGTTTCGTCTCGATCGGACTAGCGGTTTCGAAGATATAGCCAAATGTTTTTTAAGCGCTAAATCACAACGCTACACAAACCGTAAGACGAAACCTAGCATGTTTGGTATCGTGGGACTCGGCAACGATTCAGGACTCTAATGAGACGAGTCTCGTGAAAATAAGTCGACCACACCCAAAGTTATAAGCATTTGGGAAAAAAAATTCAGCACTAGGTGGCGCTGTTTCGAAACTTCTCAGGTTCCTTCAGGACATCGTGATGATGACCAATACCAAGTTTCGTAACAATTCGTTCATGCGTTCATAAAATACAGCATTTTAGCACAAAATTCAAAATGGCTGACAGTCAAAATGGCCGATATGGTCAAATTGGATATCAGTCGAATCGGCATGTTGCCCTGAATCTAACGAGACCAATTTTATGATTTTTGGACAAACTGTTCAAAAGCTATAAGCAAAAATAGCCATTTTCCATATCTCCGGACCAGTAGGTGGCGCTACGCCGAAACACAGCATGTAGCCTCAGGTCATGCCTGTGATGACATGTACCAAGTTTGGTCTGAATACGATAAACTGTTGCGGAGATAGAGCCCTACGACTGTTTTTGCAGGCGCTACGTAAAATTAGTTTGAGTGTTTTTCGAAAACGGTTTAACGAATCAATTTGAATTCCATAACTTTTGGTCAGCACTGCCTGAAGATGATCTGGTTCAATTTTCGTGCAAATCGGACAAACCATCTAGGACGAGTTCGAAAAAGTAGCTTTTAAGGACAATTCAAAATGGCGGCCATATTGTAATGACGAAAATGACGTCATAGGGTGCAATCGAATTGGCATGAGCTCAGGAATAAGAGAAAAAAAGAATTTTGTTGATTGGACTTACGGTTCAAAAGTTATTAGCAAAATAAAAGTGAAACTTTGGACAGGTGGTGGCGCTAGAGGGAATGACTTAGACACACCAAAATTGGTGTATTTAATGTTGGGACTGTCCTCTATCAGAATGTCAAACCATTACAACTTTCCCGCAATCGGTTCTATGGGCTGCCATAGACTCCCAGTCGGAAGAAACGGAAGAATAATAATAATAATAGGAACGGGAACAGATACAATAGGTGCCTACGCACCTTCGGTGCTTGGCCCCTAATAATAATAATAATAAATATAGCTGCAAGCAGCAATTATCGGGGCCAAGCGCAAGCAGACGACAAGACATGCCAACATGTCTGAAAGTGTCAGACCAACTGCAACAATGAGCAATTAAAGACATTTAAAGAGGATTTTAGGCAAAATGCCTGAAAAATCATAGAAACAATAATTAAAAATATGATTTGATGGATTATCACTTTCGACCAATAGGTGGCGCAGTTACAAAACTGATGTGATGTGGTCAGAGTGAAGTGACAATGACACATACAAAGATTGGTGTCAATATATCAAGGCATTGCAGAGATAAAGCCTTAATTATTGCTATTAGCATCATGCCTCAACTTTGCTGCTGCGCTATACGAAAACGGTTTCGTCTATCGACACGAAATCCATAAGTTTTAGTCGGCACGGTCTGGAGATGATACGATTCGATTTTGGTGAAAATCGGACAAACGGTCTAGGAGGAGTTCGAAAAAGTAGGTTTTGACTGAAAATCAAGATGGCGGACAGGAAGTTTGGCCAAATAAGGAAAACTTGGTATCTATGTTCTCGGCTTGACCCAAGAAATCTATTAAGACCCGTGGCATTTCAATAGCCAGATTTATTCAAAAGTTATTAGCCTTTTTGGAAATTTTGTTATAACTTTTGACCACTAGGTGGCGCTGTCTTGAAATATTTTGGTTGCCTTCAGGGGATGGTTCTGATGACACAATCTGAGTTTCGTAATATTACACCAATGCATTTGTTTAGTATAGCATTTTATTTCACAAAACTGTATTGAAGTCAATGGGAATTTCATATTTTGTTCAATTATAGCGCCACCAAGAGGCTCAGTCCCACAATTTTTTTTACGTGTCCTCAGAGTGAGCCCATACATATGTGTGTCAATTTTGGTGAAAATATCTCAATTCACTTCGGAGTTATAGACATTTATATGAAAAAACACGAAAAAAATGACTGACACATGACTTTGATTGGAAATTAGTACCCCTAAACATCAATATTTTCGCATTTGGGCATTGGCGTATAGCTATCGACCTATGTTTCCAAACTTCTGACGGTGGTTTCGTCTCGATCGGACTAGCAGTTTCGAAGATATAGCCAAATGTTTTTTAAGCGCTAAATCACAACGCTACACAAACCGTAAGGCGAAACCTAGCATGTTTGGTATCGTGGGACTCGGCAACGATTCAGGACTCTAATGAGATGAGTCTCGTGAAAATAAGTCGACCACACCCAAAGTTATAAGCATTTGGGAAAAAAAATTCACCACTAGGTGGCGCTGTTTCGAAACTTCTCAGGTTCCTTCTGGACATCGTGATGATGACCAATCCCAAGTTTCATAACAATTCGTTCATGCGTTCATAAAATACAGCATTTTAGCACATAATTCAAAATGGCCGACAGCCAAAATGGCCGATATGGTAAAATTGGACATCAGTCGACTCGGCATGTTGCCCTGAATCTAACAAGACCAATTTTATGATTTTTGGACAAACTGTTCAGAAGTTATAAGCAAAAATAGCCATTTTTCATATCTCCGGACCAGTAGGTGGCGCTGCGCCGAAACGCAGCATGTAGCCTCAGGTCATGCTTGTGATGACATGTACCAATTTTGGTCTGAATCCGATAAAGCGTTGCGGAGATACAGCCCTACGACTGTTTTTGCAAGCGCTACATAAAATTTGTTCGAGCGTTATTCGAAAACGGTTTCACGAATCAATTTGAATTCCATAACTTTTTGTCAGCACTACCTGAAGATGATCTGGTTCAATTTTCGTGCAAATCGGACAAACCGTCTAGGACGAGTTCGAAAAAGTAGCTTTTTCAGCACATTCAAAATGGCGGCCATATTTATATGCCGGAAAATGACGTCATACGGTGCAATCGAATCGGCATGAGCTCAGGAATCAGAGAAAAAAAGATTTTTTTTGTTTGGCCTTACGCTTCAAAAGTTAATAGCAAAATAAAAGTGAAAGTTTGGACAGGTGGTGGCGCTAGAGGGAATGACTTAGAAACACCAAAATTGGTGTATTTAATGTTGGGACTGTCCTCTATCAGAATGTCAAACCAAAACAACTTTCCCGCAATCGGTTCTATGGGCTGCCATAGACTCCCAGTTGGAAGAAGGAAGAATAATAATAAATATAGCTGCAAGCAGCAATTATCGGGGCCAAGCGCAAGCAGATGACAGGATATTCCAACATGGCTGAAGGTGTCAGACCAACTGCAACAATGAGCAATTAAAGACATTTAAAGAGGAGTTTAGGCGAAATGGCTGAAAAATCATATAAAAAGTAATTCAGAATATGATTTAATGGATTATCACTTTCGACCAATAGGTGGAGCAGTTACAAAACTGATGTGATGTGGTCAGAGTGAAGTGACAATGACACATACAAAGTTTGGTGTCAATATTTCAAGGGATTGCAGAGATAAAGCCTGAATAGTGCTTTTGGCATCATGCCTCAAATTTGCTGCTGCGCTATACGAAAACGGTTTCGTCTATCGACACGAAATCCATAACTTTTAGTCGGCACAGTCTGGAGATGGTACGATTCGATTTTGGTGAAAATCGGACAAACGGTCTAGGAGGAGTTCGAAAAAGTAGGTTTTGAATGAAAATCAAGATGGCGGACAGGAAGTCTGGCCAAATAAGGAAAACTTGGTATCTATGTTCTCGGCTTGACCCAGGGAATCTATGAAGACCAGTGGCATTTCAATAGCCAGATTTATTCAAAAGTTATTAGCCTTTTTGGAAATTTTGTTATAACTTTTGACTACTAGGTGGCACTGTCTCGAAATATTTTGGGTACCTTCAGGGGATGGTGCTGATGGCACATTTTGAGTTTTGTAATATTACACCAATGCATTTGTTTAGTATAGCATTTTATTTCACAAAACTGTATTGAAGTCAATGAGAATTTCATGTTTTGTTCTATTATAGCGCCACCAAGAAGCTGAGTCCCACCATTTTTTTTACATGTCCTCAGAGTGAGCTCATACATATGTGTGTCGATTTTGGTGAAAATATCTCAATTCGCTTCGGAGTTATAGACATTTATATGAAAAAACACGTAAAAAATGACTGACACATGACTTTGATTGGAATTTACTACCCCTAAACATCAATATTTTTGCATTTGGGCATTAGCGTATAGCTATCGACCTATGTTTCCAAACTTCTGACGGTGGTTTCGTCTCGATCGGACTAGCGGTTTCGAAGATATAGCCAAATGTTTTTTAAGCGCTAAATCACAACGCTACACAAACCGTAAGGCGAAACCTAGCATGTTTGGTATCGTGGGACTCGGCAACGATTCAGGACTCTAATGAGATGAGTCTCGTGAAAATAAGTCGACCACACCCAAAGTTATAAGCATTTGGAAGCATTTGGGAAAAAAAATTCACCACTAGGTGGCACTGTTTCGAAACTTCTCAGGCTCCTTCAGGGCATCGTGCTGATGATCCATTCCGAGTTTTGTAACGATACGTTCACTCGTTCATAAAATACAGCATTTTAGCACATAATTCAAAATGGCCGACAGCCAAAATGGCTGATCGGGGAAAATTGGATATCAGTCGACTCAGCATGACGCCCTGAATCTAACGAGACCACTTTTATGATTTTTGGACAAACCATTCAGAAGTTATAAGCAAAAATAGCAATTTTTCATATCTCCGGACCAGTAGGTGGCACTGCGCCGAAACGCAGCATGTTGCCTCAGGTCATGCTTGTGATGAGATGTACCAAGTTTGGTCTGAATATGATAAAGTGTTGAGGAGATACTGGCTTGTGTCTGTTTTTGCAAGCGCTACGTAAAATTTGTTTGCGCGGTATTCGAGAACGGTTTGATGAATCAACACGAATTCCATAACTTTTTTTCGGCATGGTCTGAAGATGATCTGATTCAATTTTCGTGGAAATTGGACCAACGGCCTAGGAGGAGTTCGAAAAAGTAGGTTTTTCGGAAAATTCAAAATGGCGGAAATGTTTTTATGACAAAAAATGACGTCATAGGGTGCAATCGAATCGCCATGAGCTCACGAATCAGAGGAAAAAAGAATTTTGTTTCTAGCCCTTGTGGTTCAAAAGTTATTAGCAGAAACATGAGTGAAAATTTGGACAGTTGGTGGCGCTAGAGGGAATGACTTAGACACACCAAAATTGGTGTATTTAATGTTGGGACTGTCCTCTATCAGAATGTCAAACCATTACAACTTTCCCGCAATCGGTTCTATGGGCTGCCATAGACTCCCAGTCGGAACAATGAAGAATAATAATAATAATAATAATAATAATAAGAACGCGAACGAAAACAATAGGTGCCTCCGCACCTTCGGTGCTTGGCCCCTAATAATAGGAACGGGAACGGATACAATAGGTGCCTACGCACCTTCGGTGCTTGGCCCCTAATAAGAAACGGAACAGATACAATAGGTGCCTCCGCACCTTCGGTGCTTGGCCCCTAATAATAAGAACGCGAACGGATACAATAGGTGCCTCCGCACCTTCGGTGCTTGGCCCCTAATAATAATAATAATAAGAAACGGAACAGATACAATAGGTGCCTCCGCACCTTCGGTGCTTGGCCCCTAAATAAAGACACTGTTCACACACACACAGTTCCATTGCAGGCAGAAGTCCCCTGTTGGTCAGTGTAGAGCGAAAGTCCCCTATGTTAGTAATATAGACATGTATGTGTATGTGTGTATGCAATAGCAAGTTAATTGTTAGGGACTGCATATATATAATATATATATATATAATGTAACTTATAGTTATAGTTACAAAATAAAGACACTGTTCACACACACACAGTTCCATTGCAGGCAGAAGTCCCCTGTTGGTCAGTGTAGAGCGAAAGTCCCCTATGTTAGTAATATAGACATGTATGTGTGTATGTGTGTATGCTAGGGCTGCACGTTTTCAAGTTTTTCATTAACCGTTAACCGAGGCCCTTAGCGGTTAATACTCGGTTAACCATAGTGTGCGCGCGCAACCCCGAGATAGGCGTAATTTGCGGGTGGGACATGTCCCCACCACTATTTTCTAAGGTCGATATTGCCCCCACCACTTTTGAAACATCTCGCGGCACGAATACCAATACAAATAAACAAAACATCTCCAGTTAACTAGCAGAGCATTCATTTCGTTCGTTCGTTTTTTTTTTTTTTTGGCGATCTAGCACTGAAATGTTTTGTTTTTTAAATCAAGTGATCAAAGTGCTCGTTGCCGCTGCGATCGAGAAGGGTCTTGTAAAACGTGCTGAGGTATTATTAATTCGTGGCCACGAAACAATTCACCTGAATATTCACCAATTCACACACCAAAAAAAGGAATAAAAAGCTGTACGAGAATAGTCGGCCTTCACTGAAGAGCTATCTTCACAGGTAAGAAAAACAGTTTAATAATTATTATTAATTCATGGCCACGAAATAATTCACCTGAATATTCACCAATTCACAAAAAAATAGGTCTTTAGCATTCACTAATTACATTTACATTTACATTTACATTTAGTCATTAAGCAGACGCTTTTATCCAAAGCGACTTACAAATCAGGACTAAATTAAGCGAGTCATCATGAAGAGGCAAAAGACAACAACGCAAGAAGTGTTCAGAATACGAAGTTCAGGCATTATTCAGAGTAGCATAAGCATGATAAGTGGGATTTTAAGGGAAAGGTTTTTTTTTATTTTTTTTATTAATAGTGTCAAACTGTTTTTGGCAACGTTGTAATTCGTTAAATCAAAATGAGGGAGGGAATTAGTTCACCGTGTCCACGATTTATTAAAACGAGGGAACAAATAAGTCGTCGTAACAACTAATTATTTAGATCAGTGGACAGGGCGCATAAGAACAAACAGTGAGAGAGCCCCGGCCGCGCGCGCGCGCACTCTCACCGCCTTCAAACGACACGAGCGCTGTAGGCTATTGCTCTCTCTCTCTCTCGCGCATATCAACACAATAGTAAAAGGTCGGAAGACTGATTGTGTTTTATAGATTAGTAGTTTGTTCATATAAAGTGTTTGATTAGCAAGTACATGTTTAGGAAATGCATAATACAAATTGTATGGGTTAATGTAACGGTAAACGGACTCTGCGGGTAAAACTGCTGGGGTAAAGCTGTGGCTCTGCGGCTCTGCAGACAGATATTATTGTACTGCGATCAGTGGCGCGGATACTATGTTTGTTTCTGGCTCGCGCACAGCCTTCACTCTCGGACGCGCGCTTTCTTTGCCCGCTTCATATTAGAAAAATGGTCTAGCGGTCTCTGGTAGTGCAAAAATGTATTACAACTAAATTCAATGCACGCCATTGACGCCACTTAACCGAGCAAAATGTTTCACTCGGTTATGCAATTTTTAACGGTTAATCGGTTAACCATGGACACCCCTAGTGTATGCAATAGCAAGTTAATTGTTAGGGGCTGCATATATATAATATATATATATATAATGTAACTTATAGTTATAGTTACAAAATAAAGACACTGTTCACACACACACAGTTCCATTGCAGGCAGAAGTCCCCTGTTGGTCAGTGTAGAGCGATAGTCCCCTATGTTAGTAATATAGACATGTATGTGTGTATGTGTGTATGCAATAGCAAGTTAATTGTTAGGGACTGCATATATATAATATATATATATAATGTAACTTATAGTTATAGTTACAAAATTAAGACACTGTTCACACACACACAGTTCCATTGCAGGCAGAAGTCCCCTGTTGGTCAGTGTAGAGCGAAAGTCCCCTATGTTAGTAATATAGACATGTATGTGTGTATGTGTGTATGTGTGTATGCAATAGCAAGTTAATTGTTAGGGACTGCATATATATAATATATATATATAATGTAACTTATAGTTATAGTTACAAAATTAAGACACTGTTCACACACACACAGTTCCATTGCAGGCAGAAGTCCCCTGTTGGTCAGTGTAGAGCGAAAGTCCCCTATGTTAGTAATATAGACATGTATGTGTGTATGTGTGTATGCAATAGCAAGTTAATTGTTAGGGACTGCATATATATAATATATATATATATAATGTAACTTATAGTTATAGTTACAAAATAAAGACACTGTTCACACACACACAGTTCCATTGCAGGCAGAAGTCCCCTGTTGGTCAGTGTAGAGCGAAAGTCCCCTATGTTAGTAATATAGACATGTATGTGTGTATGTGTGTATTCAATAGCAAGTTAATTGTTAGGGGCTGCATATATATAATATATATATATATAATGTAACTTATAGTTATAGTTACAAAATAAAGACACTGTTCACACACACACAGTTCCATTGCAGGCAGAAGTCCCCTGTTGGTCAGTGTAGAGCGATAGTCCCCTATGTTAGTAATATAGACATGTATGTGTGTATGCAATGGTAAGTTAATTGTTAGGGGCTGCATATATATAATATATATATATATAATGTAACTTATAGTTATAGTTACAAAATAAAGACACTGTTCACACACACACAGTTCCATTGCAGGCAGAAGTCCCCTGTTGGTCAGTGTAGAGCGATAGTCCCCTATGTTAGTAATATAGACATGTATGTGTGTATGCAATGGTAAGTTAATTGTTAGGGGCTGCATATATATAATATATATATATATAATGTAACTTATAGTTATAGTTACAAAATTAAGACACTGTTCACACACACACACAGTTCCATTGCAGGCAGAAGTCCCCTGTTGGTCAGTGTAGAGCGAAAGTCCCCTATGTTAGTAATATAGACATGTATGTGTGTATGTGTGTATTCAATAGCAAGTTAATTGTTAGGGGCTGCATATATATAATATATATATATATAATGTAACTTATAGTTATAGTTACAAAATAAAGACACTGTTCACACACACACAGTTCCATTGCAGGCAGAAGTCCCCTGTTGGTCAGTGTAGAGCGATAGTCCCCTATGTTAGTAATATAGACATGTATGTGTGTATGCAATGGTAAGTTAATTGTTAGGGGCTGCATATATATAATATATATATATATAATGTAACTTATAGTTATAGTTACAAAATAAAGACACTGTTCACACACACACAGTTCCATTGCAGGCAGAAGTCCCCTGTTGGTCAGTGTAGAGCGATAGTCCCCTATGTTAGTAATATAGACATGTATGTGTGTATGCAATGGTAAGTTAATTGTTAGGGGCTGCATATATATAATATATATATATATAATGTAACTTATAGTTATAGTTACAAAATTAAGACACTGTTCACACACACACAGTTCCATTGCAGGCAGAAGTCCCCTGTTGGTCAGTGTAGAGCGATAGTCCCCTATGTTAGTAATATAGACATGTATGTGTGTATGCAATAGCAAGTTAATTGTTAGGGACTGCATATATATAATATATATATATATAATGTAACTTATAGTTATAGTTACAAAATAAAGACACTGTTCACACACACACAGTTCCATTGCAGGCAGAAGTCCCCTGTTGGTCAGTGTAGAGCGATAGTCCCCTATGTTAGTAATATAGACATGTATGTGTGTATGCAATGGTAAGTTAATTGTTAGGGACTGCATATATATAATATATATATAATGTAACTTATAGTTATAGTTACAAAATAAAGACACTGTTCACACACACAGTTCCATTGCAGGCAGAAGTCCACTGTTGGTCAGTGTAGAGCGAAAGTCCCCTATGTTAGTAATATAGACATGTATGTGTGTATGCAATAGCAAGTTAATTGTTAGGGGCTGCATATATATAATATATATATATATATATATAATGTAACTTATAGTTATAGTTACAAAATAAAGACACTGTTCACACACACACAGTTCCATTGCAGGCAGAAGTCCCCTGTTGGTCAGTGTAGAGCGATAGTCCCCTATGTTAGTAATATAGACATGTATGTGTGTATGCAATGGTAAGTTAATTGTTAGGGACTGCATATATATAATATATATATAATGTAACTTATAGTTATAGTTACAAAATAAAGACACTGTTCACACACACACAGTTCCATTGCAGGCAGAAGTCCACTGTTGGTCAGTGTAGAGCGAAAGTCCCCTATGTTAGTAATATAGACATGTATGTGTGTATGTGTGTATGCAATAGCAAGTTAATTGTTAGGGACTGCATAACCAATTCAAAGTGTCTAGGAAGAGAGAGTGTTAAAAAAGAAAATAATATTATGAATGATAAGAAGTGTCTTCTCGCCTCTGCTTTTAAAACATTTGCCTCCGGGCAGTCTGTATTATTTACCCTGTTGTAGATTTAAATGGTCTTTCCTCAAGCAATTACATTTTTGATATATATATATATATACAAGTTACAAAATGAAGACAGACTTCACTGCCAGTTAACTTCACTGTTCACACACACAGGCACACAGTTCCATTGCAGGCTGGAGTCCCCTGTTGTATAGGTAGAGATCGTTCAGAGTTTCAGGTCCCCACTTGGCATGTTTTTTAAAAAATAAAAAAATGCATGTTTAAAGTTATATTATGAAAAAAGACCTTAAAAGAAAATTTTGTATGTCATTTTTGTTTCTTCAAAATGTCTAGAAACCATAGTCCCCTCTTGGCCAGTGTAGAGCGATAGTCCCCTGTTAGTAATATAGACATGTATGTGTGTGTGTGTGTGTGTGTGTGTGTGTGTGTGTGTGTGTGTGTGTGTGTGTGTGTGTGTGTGTGTGTGTGTGTGTGTGTGTGTGAAGCCGCTGTTTTGTTTGAGAGCACTGAGCGCGATTTATTGTAAACAAAATTTTGTGGATGGACGTCGAAAAATGACGTGCGGAAGACGTCGAAAAATGACGTGCGGAAGACGTCGAAAAAAGACGTCGCCTGGCGTTACAAAACAACCCCTTCAATGGACCAAATTTGGACGTCCAAAAATTACATGAAAATGACGTCACTACGACGTCACATTGCGCAGTGGGTGAGAGCAGCTCGTAATATAAGTTACTAAAATAACAGCGATTTGAATCTATTGAGTACTCCTGCCCTGAGAGCAGCTCGTAATACACTAAAAATAACAGCAATTTGAATCTATCGAGTACTCCTGCCCTGAGAGCAGCGCGTAATACACTAAAATAACAGCAGTTTGAATCTATTGAGTACTCCTGCCCTGAGAGCAGCGAGTAATACACTAAAATAACAGCAGTTTGAATCTATCGAGTACTCCTGCCCTGAGAGCAGCGAGTAATACACTAAAATAACAGCAGTTTGAATCTATCGAGTACTCCTGCCCTGAGAGCAGCGCGTAATACACTAAAATAACAGCAATTTGAATCTATCGAGTACTCCTGCCCTGAGAGCAGCGCGTAATACACTAAAATAACAGTGATTTGAATCTATTGAGTACTCCTGCCCTGAGAGCAGCGCGTAATACACTGAAAATAAAAGTGATTTGAATCTATTGAGTACTCCTGACCTGAGAGCAGCTCGTAATACACTAAAATAACAGCAGTTTGAATCTATCAACTACTCCTGCCCTGAGAGCAGCGCGTAATACACTAAAATAAAAGCAATTTGAATCTATTGAGTACTCCTGCCCTGAGAGCAGCGCGTAATACACTAAAATAAAAGTGATTTGAATCTATTGAGTACTCCTGCCCTGAGAGCAGCGCGTAATACACTAAAATAACAGCAGTTTGAATCTATTGAGTACTCCTGCCCTGAGAGCAGCGCGTAATACACTAAAATAAAAGTGATTTGAATCTATTGAGTACTCCTGCCCTGAGAGCAGCGCATAATACACTAAAATAACAGCAATTTGAATCTATCGAGTACTCCTGCCCTGAGAGCAGCGCGTAATACACTAAAATAACAGCAATTTGAATCTATCGAGTACTCCTGCCCTGAGAGCAGCGCGAAGGCGGGAGATGTATCATTTTGACCGCGGAAAATTTGAACGAGTTTTGTTCTCGCATATCAATTTAACAGACAGCGAGGAAGCATTGGAAAAGCATGTTTTACACTAGTTACCCTATAAGCAGCTTTGTTTTGCTCTACTGATGAAACAGACAAATCAAAATGCATACGTTATTTAGACGATGATTAGTTCTGTGCATTTTTAAATGTTCGCTTATTATCTTAGTAAACATTAGAGGATGTTGAATTAACAAAATATAGTTGTAAATTCACTTACCTTGCAATAAATGCGTTCTCCCACGAACATCTGTCTTTTCTTCCGACTATTCCTCAAGAAATCCCTCCGCAGCGCATCTCAAATTCAAACGTCTAAACCCCGCCCTTGCTTCAGTTTCATTGGTTGAAACTGTAAACCAATCATTTTCCTTTCTGCCCTCAGAACATGTTTGAGTAAGTAAAACTCCCATCTGCTCTTAAATCTCATTTATGTGAAAAAGATTCAATCAGCATTTTTTGTCCATGCGGGGGTTTCGATTTTTATGGTGGGCGGTTTCCATAGCTATCCCGTACACCTAAACACAGAAAACTACATTTTTTAAAAATGAAATAAATAAATAATTTAATAAAATGTAAACAAAGTTTTAGCTAAATAAAAACACCTTACATTTCCAGAGAGGCGAAGTAGTTCTTTATGCAATGATAAAAACAATCCAAAAAAGCAAATAGTTTAAGTTGTCATATAACAGCCCCAGACCCTCCCAGTGATAAACTTACAGTGTGAACTGAAGCTTCAGACCCTCACAGAGACTAGAGGAGGAGTTACAGACCAGATGAGTCTCGGGGGGACAGTGTCACAGTAAATCTAGTCTGCGTTCCAGAGTACATCCAGAGTTTTATACTAAATTAATTTAAAAGCATAACCTTAAAAGTTTAAATCAAATCTTTAAAGTTTTATTAAAATCATATCTTCTATTTATCTTCTTAGAAGACTTATGTATTATTGTTACTAAACAGCGTCTGTTCAAAAACTTTAGATTGTTGAAAAACTGTACTTTTCTCCAAAAACTGATCTTTTGTCCATACAACATGTTGTCAAAGTTTGTCACAATGTTTTGTTGCTGCGTTGTTTTTAAGAAATCCGAGGACTCCACATTGCTCTTATTTAGACTAAGTTGTATCATTTGGAAAATCACCACACGATTTCAGAGACGCAATGTGTGATAAGTAAAGTTTGTCTTGAGCGAACATTTAATTATACTTTGAATTAAGACGAGTAAAAGTATAAGATCGTATAAGATCATTTTTACTTGTATCTCCCGAACTATCCTTAATCAGTGTGGAAACACACGGGGTGAAACCCTTTTCTGAGAATATCGGTTATCTACTCAAAATATATGTAGAAGTTTCAAATGTTAGCATTTGTTGATGGTGGCCGCATGAACAGACTTTGGGGAGAGCTATAGCAGGAAGCATGCCCTTTGACCTCCTCGATTTTGGAGGCTTTTTTGTTAAAGACCCTACAAGTTAGTCCTCCCAAAATAATTCCTCCCATCTAACGATTCTCCCATCTACTCGCTTTTTCAAATGCGTGTTGTGTCAAGAATCTATGACAACATGTCTTCCGATAGCACTTCATCGAGTTTAATTGTACATGTTCTACCGTTATGCTGCCTATATAATGATTTACACATCCAAGCTTGTCATTTAGACCATACATTTGACTTACCCGTCGAGAAGAAAGCAGGCACCCTTTCATTAGCTCTTTCCACCTGGGAAAAGCTATCCCGATATTTATTTACACCCCGATAAATTAAATGTTTGCTTTTTGGCGACGAGGATTCCTTCTCCTGTGGCTCGGCATAACTATGATCCAGCATTATACTGTACCGTGCAGTGCAGCCTTTCAAATGTGCCCGGGCAGTATCAACGCCTCCTATATGGTCTAGCGGTTAGGATTCCTGGTTTTCATCCAGGCTGCCCGGGTTCGACTCCCGGTATGGGAAGACTATTTATTTTTTATATTGCCAATAAAATTCAAGTTATTCAATTTCATCAATAATCATTTTTAGTTATTCATAGTCTTAGAGGCCTACACGAACTGCAGAAACAAGCAGAAGATGTAAAAACTCATTTTCACAAATACAATTATATTGAATTCAGAAAATTTCACTATGGAATATTTACTTTATCATAATTTCAATTTAGTATGTCATCATTTAAATTTTCCATCTCATAATTATGACGCATAGTCATAATTTTAATTTCAACTTTTTAAGTCATAAATTCGACTTGTCATAATTATTACTTAATTCAGAATTACATTTTTTGTCAATTACGCCTTTTTAATCCATCCATCCATCCATCCATCCATCTTCTACCGCTTATCCGGGGCTGGGTCGCGGGGGCAGCAGTCTAAGCAGGGATGCCCAGACTTCCCTCTCCCTAGACACTTCCTCCAGCTCTTCCGGGGGGACACGAGGCGTTCCCAGGCCAGCCGGGAGACATAGTCTCTCCAGCGTGTCCTAGGTCTTCCCCGGGGTCTCCTCCCGGTGGGACATGCCCGGAACACCTTCCCGGGAAGGCGTCCAGGAGGCATCCGGAAAAGATGCCCGAGCCACCTCAACTGACCCCTCTCGATGTGGAGGAGCAGCGGCTCTACTCTGAGCTCCTCCCGAGTGACCGAGCTTCTCACCCTATCTCTAAGGGATCGCCCAGCCACCCTGCGGAGAAAGCTCATTTCGGCCGCTTGTATCCGGGATCTTGTCCTTTCGGTCATGACCCACAGCTCATGACCATAGGTGAGAGTAGGAACGTAGATTGACTGGTAAATCGAGAGCTTCGCCTTGCGGCTCAGCTCCTTCTTCACCACGACAGACCGGTACAGGGACCGCATTACTGCAGAAGCTGCACCGATCCGCCTGTCGATCTCCCGTTCCATCCTTCCCTCACTCGTGAACAAGACCCCAAGATACTTGAACTCCTCCACTTGAGGCAGGAGCTCTCCACCAACCTGAAGCGGGCAAACCACCCTTTTCCGACTGAGAACCATGGCCTCGGACTTGGAGGTGCTGATTTTCATCCCAGCCGCTTCACACTCGGCTGCAAACCGTCCCAGTGCATGCTGGAGGTCCTGGTCTGATGAGGCCAACACGACAACATCATCCGCAAAGAGCAGAGATGAAATCGTGTGGTCCCCAAACCCGACCCCCTCCGGCCCCTGGCTGCGCCTAGAAATTCTGTCCATAAAAATTATGAACAGAACCGGCGACAAAGGGCAGCCCTGCCGGAGTCCAACACGCACCGGGAACAAGTCTGACTTACTGCTGGCAATACGAACCAAGCTCCTGCTCCGGTCGTACAGGGACCGGATAGCCCTTAGCAAAGGGCCCCGGACCCCATACTCCCGGAGCACCCTCCACAGGCCGCCGCGAGGGACACAGTCGAATGCCTTCTCCAAATCCACAAAGCACATGTAGATTGGTTGGGCAAACTCCCATGAGCCCTCCAGCACCCTGTAGAGCAGGGGTGGGCAACTTCGGTCCTGGAGGGCCACTGTCCTACAGAGTTTAGCTCCAACCCTGAAAAAATCACCTGCCTGTAATTTTCTAGTAATCCTGAGGACCTTGATTAGCTTGTTCAGGTGTGTTTGATTAGGGTTGAAGCTAAACTCTGTAGGACAGTGGCCCTCCAGGACCGAAGTTGCCCACCCCTGCTGTAGAGGGTATAGAGCTGGTCCAGTGTTCCACGACCGGGACGAAAACCACACTGTTCCTCCTGAATCCGAGGTTCTACTATCGGCCGGATTCTCCTCTCCAGTACCCTGGCATAGACTTTTTAATGTAATACTTAAAACGGTTTTAAGTCATAATTTGGTTGTTGACTATAGTAGTGTTGCACCCGCACGCCCACTAACTCGCTTGTGAGAGTCAGAGTGTGTAAAGTAAACTCTCATTAGTGTTAGTAGAGTATTAGTGGACTGGTAGGGTTAGAATAAGTTGAGTTACTTATAGTCAGTAGAATATCTGTTGGGGAGCATCACAATAAAGAGTTAGCAGATATTAAGCACAGTGTATTTTTTCAGATCTTTAAATGACAACATACCATTTTTCAACCGAGCGAATCTGCACATGAGAGGCCTTTAGAAGTCATAACTTCAGGGGTAGGTCAGTTGGCGAAAACACTACATGTGTAAAAATCAAATACTGTATTACACTTTTCAAAGGATAATCTACCTTTAAAGTTAGAATAAAAAGTTAAGTGTCACAAAGTCTGACACAAGGCCATTAACTTGTTCTTTTTGCTTATTTCTACAAATATCAACCTGATAAATATGGACTGAATACACATTTAAACAAGATCATTTTTAAGAAAAAAGAAAAAACAGTCTTTTAAAATACAACTAAACGATGATAATGTTTAGTTTAGATGTTAATGACTAAGTTCCAGGCATAATGCAACAACGCAACGTTAGATTTCTCTAACATTGCGATGTCTCACTCACTACGCAAAACGTTGTAAATAAAATAAAATATTATGGAAGTCATTGTACTGTAAATGTAATTATACCATATTTTATTTATTAATATTATGTTGATTTAAAGTTTTTGTTTGTTATTAACTAATACCTACTAACATCCGGCACAATCTGACCCCAACATCTGACCCCAAATAAACGGATAATGCAATGTTCACAATCTACACTATACATTATATACGATTGCGCATTAAACGTGGTAAATGTGCCCACTACCCAGTGCCCACAAACACTACGTTCTGCATGTCTCAAGGTTTCTGTAAAAACGAAACCAACGTGCATTCGCTTCACTCAAGCGGACAATGTTTTCAGTGTGGTAAATGTGCCCGCTATCCCGCGCCCACATCCACACACAGACATGACAGTTCCTACGGGACTCGCCCAGCCCTCCCCCTCTCGGTTGACCACCGCAGAGGAGTCGAGCGACCCCCTGCCTCAAATGTCATGAGCGCGATGCTTATGTTACAGCACACCGAAGCTTCTCCGTTGCTGAGCGAACGGAGCGCGCTTCGTATTCAACCCCTAGCTATTCATGCAGACGCATGGGCGAAGCTGCCCGGGGTTTCGAAGTGGGTGCTGGACATTATAAAGGGAGGCTATTCGCTGCAGTTTCGCCGACGCCCTCGCCGCTGTACGGCGTGCGTCGAGACCACAGTGAAAACAGAAGTAGCACATTTACTTCGAGCCGAAGTTGCGAAACTATTGAGCAAAGGGGCCATAGAGCCTCTCTCTCAAGTTCAGAGCGAAAGAGGGCTATACAGCAGATACTTCCTGGTGCCGAAAAAAGACGGGGGTCTCAGACCCATACTAGATCTAAGGCAACTGAACAGAGTGCTTGTGAAGCGACAGTTCAGAATGCTCACGACCAGAAAAATCCTCGTGCAGATTCGCCGAGGAGATTGGTTTGTGTCAATAGATCTGAAAGACGCGTATTTTCAAATACAGATAGCGTCACGTCACAGGCGATTTTTGAGATTCGCCTTCGAGGGCCAGGCATATCAGTACACAGTCCTGCCGTTCGGCTTATCCCTAGCACCCCGTACATTTACGATGTGCATGGATGCAGCGCTCGCACCCCTCAGACTGCGGGGCATGCGAGTACTGAACTATTTGGACGATTGGCTGATTCTAGCTCAATCTCGCTCAGAGCACACGACCATTTTACTCGATCACCTCGAGAATTTGGGTCTCAGAGTCAATTGGGCGAAGAGCTCTCTGTCCCCCAGTCAGATGATATCTTTCCTGGGCACAGAGCTGGACTCGCTGTCCATGATAGCACGGCTATCACCACAGCGCACGGTAGACATTCAGTGCGCAGCGAGCTCTTTCCGCTGCGGCGCATCTGTCCCGCTCAAGAAATTTCAGAAGATGCTAGGTCTCATGGCCTCAGCATCATCAGTGCTTCAGCTGGGCTTGCTCCGCATGCGCCCACTGCAGTTCTGGCTGAAAGCGCGAGTGCCACACCGAGCGTGGACCTCCGGTCTGCTTCGTCTCAAGGTCGATCAGAAGTGCATCGCAGCTCTGAAACCTTGGAAAGCAAACGACTGGTACCAATCAGGTGTAAGCCTGGGGACTTTCTCGAGAGTGAGGGTGGTGTCTACGGATGCATCCACCTCGGGATGGGGAGCGCTGCTCGAGGGCAGACCGTTCTTCGGCCAATGGTCAGAACGGGAGAAGCTTCTGCACATAAACTGCCTCGAAATGTTGGCAGTAGACAACGCGCTGACGCGTTTTTGTCCCCAAATAAAAGGACGCCACATCCTGGTCCGCTCGGACAACATGTCTGTGGTGTCCTACATAAATCGCCAGGGCGGCCTCAGGTCCCGGAACCTGCACAGGCTAGCAGAACGCCTCCTGGTATGGGCTCAGCGCAACCTGCGCTCGCTGAGAGCAGCGCACGTGCCAGGGCTCCTAAACATAGGACCAGACAGACTGTCCAGGAACAATGTTCCGGCAGGCGAATGGTCTCTACACCCACAGACAGTCCAACTGCTGTGGAAGAAATTCGGCAGAGCGGAAGTAGACCTGTTTGCGTCTCAAGAAAACGCTCACTGTCTGGAATTTTTCTCCAAGAGCAGGGACGTGCTGGCTCATGTATGGCCCCGCCGCCCGCTCTATGCTTTTCCCCCCGTCTCTCTCCTGCCTCAGGTGATAGAGCGGATCAGGGAAGAAGGATGCTCAGTACTGCTCGTAGCACCATTCTAGAAAAACCAACGTTGGTTCCCAGTTATGATGCAGCTAGCGAGACCTCCTCTCTCAGGCCACGGCTCGATTTGGCATCCTCACCCAGAGTTGTGGTCCCTTCATGTTTGGGCCATCAACGGGTACCCGCTGAACTCCCAAGGGGAGTGTTAAACACGATCACGCAGGCTAGCGCTCCGTCTACGAGACGTCTCTACTCCTCGAAATGGTCAGTGTTCCCGGGCTGGTGCGCAGCCCATGGCGTGTCACCCCCAGACTGTGGGGTGACGGAGGTGCTCTCCTTCCTACAAGAGCTGTTGGATATGGGCAGGACCCCTTCCACGCTCAAAGTCTATGTGGCGGCTATAGTAGCGTTCTCGAGAACAACGCTTGGTCAGTCAATAGGAAGGAACGATTTAGTCATCCGCTTCCTTAGAGGGGCTAAGAGACTGAATCCTCCCAGACCTCCCTCAGTCCCTGTATGGGACCTTTCTACGGTACTGGAAGCCATGAAAGGTGGCCCATTTGAGCCTACAGACGATTGATCTGAAACACCTGTCTTTCAAGACAGTGTTTCTTCTGGCTCTCGCTTTAGTGAAGCACATAGGGGACTTACACGCACTCTCAGTGAGTGCGACGTGCATGGAATTTGGGCCTAATGACTCAAGAGTTATACTCAAACCTAAGCACGGTTATGTTCCAAAATCCCTCAACACACCATTTAGGGCGCAGGTCATTACCCTGTCAGCCCTACCGGTCCCTGATGAGGAAGGAGACGCGAGCCTCCTCTACCCAGTCAGGGCATTAAGAGCTTATGTGTCTTGCTCATCTGTTTTCAGATAGACAGAGCAGCTTTTTGTTTCGTTCAGCGGGCGTTCTAAGGGACTAGCCGCGTCGAAACAGAGCCTATCCAGATGGATAGTTGATGCTATTGCGCTAGCGTACGCTTCCAAGGGCATGCAATGCCCGTTGGGTGTCAGAGTGCACTCCACGAGAAGCATGGCTTCATCGTGGGCTTGGTCAAGTGGGATTGCCTTGCAAGATATATGTATGGCGGCAGGCTGGGCCTCCCCGTTTACATTTATAAGGTTTTACAACCTAGAGGTTCCCGCCTTGCAGGCCAGGCTGCTGTCGGTCTAAACGACCAGTATTGCCTGCCCTGATGCTATCAGGTTCAGAATACTGCGTCCACTGAGCACAGCTCACTAAGCGACCGTGCATAATACATAATATGGGCAAAGTATATAAGACCCTTTTTTCCCATCAGTTCAGGCCGTACCGCGCCCTGTCTGTATGATGTATTCCGTGTCTAAGTGACATCAGATATCAGCTGCCTGCGAGCCGTATTTATAGGCCTAGGCCACGCCCGTTTCGGCGGGATGTGACGCAGCGGGCGCGAAGCGCCCCCATTGGGTCTGGCGTCACGCCAGGCCTCGCTCGATAGGCTGCTGCAGTTGCCGCAGAACAGCCAACGCGAGCTGTCTCGCCTATGTCTGTATGCTGCCGCAACGCGTTTTGCATTATTCAAAATTAAGGATAATTTTTGGCTTCAATATCTCGCGGAAAAAGGATTTTCCCCAGCGTAAGATACTCTTACGCAGTACTCGTTCCCTCTACTAGAGAGAACCGAGGTTACGTGAGTAACCGAGTACGTTTTGAAGCCGTTTATGGGGGGTATGGGCGGCGCCATCTTGGAAAATCTTGGGAAATCCTAACCCCGCCGACCTTCTGACGCAGCGCGCGTCACTCAGCTCGCTCTGCTACTCCGGTTATCTCTGTGTATATTTTAGGCAACGAAATATGTTATAAAACACCATACTAACTCTTTTCGTTTTCATTTAAAGAAATCTTATACATTATAGCCACACAAATGTGGTTCAGGCAACGCGTATTGATTATATTCACTGCACATAACGTTTGCCTATTTATAAAAAAACGAAATATAAAACACAAACCTGCCTCTTTTCGTTTTAAATATAATATAAAAATATTAAACATTTTAATATGGTCCAGGCAATATGTGCATTTGTACTAAACAACAGATTTTGCAGTAAACAACATTACAGATCATCTTCGTTGTATGAAAATTTTAAATGAAAGTCAGCGCTCTAGTCTAACCATACAACGGAAAAGTTAAATAGCTTATAAAGTTATGAAACTTTCCCACAGCCAAAACGATTGGCCAGGGAACAAATTATAGATTCACGAGACCAAAAATCGCCCATTAGATATACACAAGACGAATTATATCTCATGTTTAACCACTACAGAGACGCCAGAGTCCGCGGCAAACGTCAGAACGACTAGCTGAGGAAAAGCTGTACCAGGCGGGGTACATGAGCGCCGAGCGCCCGGTCATCGCTGGATCTCACAACTGGATAAAATTTTCATAAATCTTTAAATAAACCACAGATTTGAGCTTTAAACAACTACATTCTCGCCTGAAAAACTCTTAAAACTACATTTCATGATACAGAAACAGTAGTATTATATTTCAACTGTGTTAAAAAATGGCGCTTCTTATGTTGACATTCTCCTTGGCGCAGCCTAAGCTGTCAATCAAGCTGTCAATCAAAGTTAACCACGCCCTTATTTGTCATACATTTTATATCTAAATACGATCTAAACTAATGAGTTAGAAAAAAATTCACCCCCCTCACAGTTGTCAGGCACTCGGAACCTATCGAAAAATACAATAAAAGTCCATGGGACCAACCTGTAAAAACATGAATTTATGCTGTGAAAACGGACATTTTAACATGGGGTCTATGGACATTTGCTCCCTTTTGGGACCTCCCTCTAGCGGATTTTCGATGTATTGCAGTTTTTCGCACTTCCGGGTTCATTTTTCAGATTAGAATGTTGCCGCTTGGTCTGGACTCGATCCGTTGAGGAGTAATTATGCTCGGCTCCCAGAAGGCCAGGCCAATCAAATTGCCAGGGCGGGCTTTAATCGATGATGGACAGATGATCTACGGTTACGTAATCACCCACGTCACCAAAGAGCGCTTGATTTGAATTAGTTTACAACAAAGAAGACTGCCGCTGGAGAACTGAGATTTCACGAGTTCACACTTGCAAATAAGTCAGATAGAATAAATGCGTATATTAGATTTCACAAATTCACACAAATAAGTCAGATGCGTATATGACGTGCTGTCCGAGGAGGGCTGTGGGCTCGGTAGCCATACTCCCCCCGGTATTCCTGGTTGTGAGAGAACAAGCCAAGACAAGAGTGAGGATTCGGGGTGGTGGAGGGATGCTGAAAAACTGTCAAGGAGTGTTATGTAAGTTGACAGAGTGAATATGCTTCCTCATGCTGATACAGGGTAACGTTAGACATGGTATTGTTTGATGACAAGTTGATATTGGATTGATTATTTGTACGTGTTCCTCCCGAACTTTGTTTATGAAACATCATGTGTAGATTCCGCCATCGCGTCTGTTATAGAAGATATCTACAGCACATTCATTTTAAAAGAGGAACAGAGAGCCGCGACATTTTGTTGGTTGAAAATATGAATGAAGAACATGCATCATTTACTCCGTTGCTCTGATTGGTTGTAGGTCTATCCAATTGAGTGCAGAGTTTTTTTTTTTTTTCTGGATCAGTTGAGACACACCCCATAATTAAAGTCCTATGGAGCAGTATCAGACTCACATTCTGACTAGAATATGAGTATGACGAAGTCAGGCTACTGTTACTGCTTAAGCCAGCGAAAACTGTTTCACCAGTGTCAAAAGCATCAAAATCACCAAAATGTTCCACAGGATCAGCAAGAGAGGGTTGTAGATCCACATTACTCCCCAATGTCGTTTCACTATCCGAATTGTTACTTGAGCTGCGAGTATACGAAGTATCCACCGCCGTTGGTCGACTATATGCCCACAAGTTGTTGCTGTTCACCGTTCTTCTAGGTTCACTGGCTGACCTCTCTCTCCGATGTGATCTGCTTCTACCCAGGCCGTCTAGATACTGTGAGTGTGTTCGTCTGATGTGATACCAAAAAGAGTTGTAGACACGGTACTCTTTAGTGCACCCATCTATTCCACAAACCAGATGGAAATCTGGACTACGGCTATGTGCAAAATTGATGTGACTCAATAAAGATTTGAGAGTAAGAGCCACAAATACATAACAAACAAATCATTGTTTCCGGTGAAATTAAAGCAAGCTATCGCACCTCAGATAAAACCGAAGAGTTGATTCTAAAATCGTATCTTACCACCGCAACCAACGTGCCAAACTAAACACATAACTTAAAACACAGTAGGAAGAGAACTGCGTTGATATTGTGACACATGACGTTTTGTAATACGCATGCGCAATCAACGCGCCAACGTGCAGCGAATGAGGAGCAAGGAAACGAAGTCAGTCAGTGGCACTTCCTCCCGCGGATTCTCACCATGGATGGACTCGATGATGTTGCGATTTCAACTTTAAAAGGTAGGTCATTTGTAAAAAAAAAAAAAAAAAAAAAATCCTCTATTGGTCATTCTATGTATTTGAAATTGAATTGTTATCGAAAATGCTTCCTACTGGAAACAACATGTTCCTGTAACCGAATGAAATTACGTTAGCTGACAGGGCTGCCAACTCTCACGCATTCAGCACGCTCTCGCGCCACACGAGACAAGACAGAGCAGCTTACTTTTGATATGAAACAAATCATCAGCTCTCAGATTCTGTACATTTTATTACAAAATTCAAACAATAAATACAGTTCTCTTACGAGAGGTCTCTCGTACTGCGTAAGATATCTTACGCTAGGGGAAAATCCTTTTTCCGCGAGATATTGAAGCCAAAAATTATCCTTAATTTTGTAATAATGCAAAACTCGTTGCGGCAGCATACAGACATGGGCGAGGCAGCTTGCGCGCCTATTGGCTGTTCTGCGGCAACTGCAGCAGCCTATCGAGCGAGGCCTGGCGTTACGCCAGACCCAATGAGGGTGCTTCGCGCCCGCTGCGTCACATCCCGCCGAAACGGGCGTGGTCTAGGCCTATAAATACCGCTCGCAGGCAGCTATTATCTAATTTTTCATCCTTCAAGCGAAGCACACGCATCGCTGGAGCTGGAGAAGAAGCCGCGCCGTCTAAGAGAGAGCACCTTCAGCGGGATGAGTCACTGAAGTCGCTGGCCGCGCCGCCTTCCTTGCCTTCCTGCTGCGCTTTCCGGCGCTTATATCCTTTTATTCTCTGTACTCTGTGTGTGTGTGTGTCGCCGCCGCGACACACATTCTAAAAGAGCTGCGTCTTTTTCAAGATGCCTTCCTGCGGCTCGTGCAGAGCCACACTCAGCGACGGGGACCACCATGTTATCTGCGTTTCCTGCCTGGGTGAGGAACATGCAGCTCTCGCGCTCGCTGACGGCGGCTGCCCTCACTGCGAGCTTATGCCCATGGCGACTCTGAGGATTCACCTGGCTTTCTTCACCGAGACTGCTCCCCCGCCCGCCGCGGTGTCGCGCCGTAAAAAGCGTCGTGCCCAGCGGGTCCCGGAACCTTCCCCCAGCCGCCAAAGCTCGCCGGTTCGCCCGCCTGCTTCACCGGCTTCGTCAGCTTCTCTTCCTGACGGACAGCGGCCGCTGTCTGCCGCCGCTTCCGTCGACTTCGCTGACGAGGAAGCCCTGCTGGGAGTGGATGATTCCTGCTCTATCCTGGCGTCAGGCAGTGAGGATTGGGTGAGCTCTGAGGATCTCGCGCCCCCTGCCCGTACATCATCAGGCAAGAGAGCGTCCATCGAGACGAAGCTCATGCGGATACTCGCACAGGCCGTGGCGAGCCTCGGCCTCGAGTGGTCTTCGCCCGAGCAGCCCGCTCACAACCGGCTGGATGGCTTTTTCCTGCCTGGGGAGCGCGCTTCGCCTGCGTCCAGACCAGCGCCCTTTCTTCCTGAGCTACACGAAGAAGTCGCTAAGTCCTGGAACGCCCCCTATTCAGCTAGAGTGCGTCCTGCTGTTTCTTTGGCATTCTCTGCAGTAGACGATGCCAAGAACAGGGGATACCTTTCGCTGCCGCCGGTCGAAGAGGCGATAGCGGCCCACTTATGTCCGCCCTCCGCTGGACGGCGCGCTAAGCTGGCCCTACCCTCTAAAGCTTGCCGCACGACGTCAAGCATGCTCCGCCGCGCTTTCTCCGCCGCCGGGCAAGCTGCGTCAGCGCTGCACACCATGGCCACGTTGCAGATCTTCCAGGCCGATCTCCTCCGTAAGCTGGATGAGAAAGGACCTGACGCGATCTGCGTGCCGGACCTAAGAAGCGACACGGACCTCGCTCTCCGTGCCACTAAGTCCGCAGCACAGGCCATTGGACGGAGTATGGCCTCTCTCACCGTGACCGAGAGACACCTGTGGCTGACGCTCTCAGAAATGGCCGAGTCCGAGCGCACCGCGTTCCTCGACGCCCCGCTTTCTCCCGCTGGCCTCTTTGGATCCTCCGTCAAGGATTTTGCGGAGAGATTCGCTGAGGTACAGAAAGCGTCACAGGCTATGAAGCACTTCCTCCCGAAGCGCTCCAGCTCTGCAGCAGGCCGTGCGAAACCGTCTGCACAGAGCTCACAGCCCTAGCCGCCGTCCACTGCCGTCACTTCGCAGCGCCGCCAGGCCCGGAGCGGGAGACCGCGCTCCCGCTCATCCAGCCGCCGCCCCGCCACGCGTGGCCCGCGGCCTAGGATTGTGGTAAAGCCCGAGGCCCCGAAGTCGTCCTAGCACGCCTAGGAAAACGACGGTGTTCGAGTCCCACTGCGGCCGGACTCCCACCAAAGTTATTCGCTCGTCCAGTTCCAGCAAATGTGACTGTTCCAGTGTTTTCTGCAGCCAACAAGCCGGTTCTGTCACCCGCTTGCCTGCACACAAATGCCGTTTTCACGGCTACCCAGATAAATCCCCAAAAGAGTGTATTTTCTGGTGTCCTGGCCACGGCCGATGGTGTCTCATGTGTAGTAAGAATGCCCACTGCCCAGTGCCCATCTCTACACACAAGCACAGCCTGTCACACAGGGCCCGCGCACATAAAATCGACTCAGATCGGTTGCGCTTCAAACGTGGTAAATGTGCCCACTACCCAGTGCCCACAAACACCACGTTATGCATGTCTCACGGTTTCTGTAAAAACGAAACCAGCGTGCATTCGCTTCACTCAAGCGAACAATGCTTTCGGTGTGATAAATGTGCCCGCTGTCCCGCGCCCACATCCACACATAGACATAGACATCCTACGGGACTCGCCCAGCCCTCCCCCTCGCGGTTGACTGCCGCAGAGGAGTCGAGCGCGGGCAATCTGCCCGCTGTTATCAGCGCGCCCCATGCCTCAAATGTCACGAGCAAATGTCACTTGTGTTACAGCACACCGAAGCCTCTCCATCGCTGAGCGAACGGAGCGCGCTTCGTATTCAACCCCTAGCTATTCATGCAGACGCATGGGCAAAGCTGCCCGGGGTTTCGAAGTGGGTGCTGGACATTATAAAAAGAGGCTATTCGCTACAGTTTCGCCGAGACCACGGTAAAAGCAGAAGTAGCACATTTACTTCGAGCCGAGGTGGCGAAACTATTGAACAAAGGGGCCATAGAGCTTCTCTCTCAAGTTCAGAGCGAAGGAGGGCTATACAGCAGATACTAGATCTAAGGCAACTGAACAGAGTGCTTGTGAAGCGACAGTTCAGGATGCTCACGACCAGAAAAATCCTCGCGCAGATTCGCCAAGGAGATTGGTTCGTGTCAATAGATCTGAAAGACGCGTATTTTCAAATACAGATACCGTCACGTCACAGGCGATTTTTGAGATTCGCCTTCGAGGGCCAGGCATATCAGTACACAGTCCTGCCGTTCGGTTTATCCCTGGCACCCCGTACATTTACTAAGTGCATGGATGCGGCGCTCGCACCCCTCAGAATGAGGGGCGTGCGAGTACTGAACTATTTGGACGATTGGCTGATTCTAGCGCAATCTCGCTCAGTGCTCATAGAGCACACGACCATTTTACTCGATCACCTCGAGGATTTGGGTCTCAGTGTCAATTGGGCAAAGAGCTCTCTGTCCCCCAGTCAGACGATATCTTTCCTGGGCACAGAGTTGGACTCGCTGTCCATGATAGCGCGACTATAACCACAGCGCGCGGTAGACATTCAGCGTACAGCGAACTCGTTCCGCTGCGGCGCGTCTGTCCCGCTCAAGAAATTTCAGAAGATGCTGGGTCTCATGGCCTCAGCATCATCAGTGCTCCAGCTGGGCCTGCTCCAGCTGGGCCTGCTCCGCATGCGCCCGCTGCAGTTCTGGCTGAAAGCGCGAGTCCCACGCCAAGCGTGGGCATCCGGTCTGCTTCGCCTCAAGGTCAATCAGAAGTGCGTCACAGCTCTGAAACCTTGGAAAGCGGACGACTGGTACCAATCAGGTGTAAGCCTGGGGACTTCCTCGAGGGTGAGAGTGGTGTCCACGGACGCATCCACCTCGGGATGGGGAGCACTGCTCGAGGGCAGACCGTTCTTCGGCCAGTGGTCAGAACGGGAGAAGCTCCTGCACATAAACTGCCTCGAAATGCTGGCAGTAGACAACGCGCTGACGCGTTTTTGTCCCCAAATAAAAGGACGCCACGTCCTGGTCCGCTCGGACAACATGTCTGTGGTGTCCTACATAAATCGCCAGGGCGGCCTCAGGTCCAGGAGCCTGTACAGGCTAGCAGAACGCCTCCTGGTATGGGCTCAGCACAACCTGCGCTCGCTGAGAGCAGCGCACGTGCCACTGCTCCTAAACATAGGACCAGACAGACTGTCCAGGAACAATGTTCCGGCAGGCGAATGGTCTCTACACCCACAGACAGTCCAACTGCTGTGGAAGAAATTCGGCAGAGCGGAAGTAGACCTGTTCGCGTCTCAAGAAAACGCTCACTGTCCGGAATTTTTCTCCAAGAGCAGGGACGCGCTGGCTCATGTATGGCCCCGCCGCCCGCTCTATGCTTTTCCCCCCGTCTCTCTCCTGCCTCAGGTGATAGAGCGGATCAGGGAAGAAGGATGCTCATTACTGCTTGTAGCACCGTTCTGGGAAAACCAACCTTGGTTCCCAGTTGTGATGCAGCTAGCGAGCACTGCCCCGTGGCCAGTGCCAGTGAGGAGAGACCTCCTCTCTCAGGCCCACGGCTCGATCTGGCATCCTCACCCAGAGTTGTGGTCCCTTCATGTCTGGGCCATCAACGGGTACATGTTGAACTCCCTAAGGGAGTATTAAACACGATCACGCAGGCTAGAGCTCCGTCTACGAGACGGCTCTACTCCTCGAAATGGTCAGTGTTTTCGGGCTGGTGCACAGCCCGTGGCGTGTCACCCAAAGACTGTGGAGTGACGGAGGTGCTTTCCTTCCTACAAGAGCTGTTGGATAAGGGCAGGACCCCTTCCACGCTCAAAGTTTATGTGGCGGCTATAGCAGCGTTCTCAAGAACAACGCTTGGTCAGTCAATAGGAAGGAACGATTTAGTCATCCGCTTCCTTAGAGGGGCTAAGAGACTGAATCCTCCCAGACCTCCCTCAGTCCCCGTATGGGACCTTTCTACGGTACTGGAAGCCATGAAAGGTGGACCATTCAAGCCTTTACAGACGATTGATCTGAAACATCTGTCTTTCAAGACTGTGTTTCTGCTGGCTCTCGCTTCAGTGAAGCGCATAGGGGACTTACATGCGCTCTCTGTGAGCGCGACGTGCATGGAATTTGGGCCTAATGACTCAAAAGTTATACTCAAACCTAAGCACGGTTATGTTCCAAAATCCCTCAACACACCGTTTAGGGCGCAGGTCATCTCCCTGTCAGCCCTACCGGTCCCTGATGAGGAAAGAGACGCGGGCCTCCTTTGCCCAGTCAAGGCATTACGAGCCTATGTGTCTCGCTCGTCTGTTTTCAGACAGACAGAGCAGCTCTTTGTTTCGTTCAGCGGGCGTTCGACTAGCCGCGTCGAAACAGAGCCTATCCAGATGGATAGTTGATGCTATAGCGCTAGCATACGCCTCCAAGGGCATGCAGTGCCCGTTGGGTGTCAGAGCGCACTCCACGAGAGGCATGGCCTCTTCGTGGGCCTGGTCGAGTGGATTGCCTTGCAAGATATTTGTACGGCGGCGGGCTGGGCCTCCCCGTCTACATTTATAAGGTTTTACAACCTAGAGGTTCCCGCCCTGCAGGCCAGGCTGCTGTCGGTCTAGTTAACCAGTATTATCTGACCTGATGCTATCAGCTCAGAATGCTGCGTCTACTGAGCACAGCTCGATGATCGACAGTGAAAAGCAGTAGCACAAGATGTGCCTGGGCAAACTGTGTAAGACCCACATTTCCCCATCAGTTCAGGCCGTACCCCGCCCTGTCTGTATGATGAAATTCGCGTCTAAGCGACGCTGCCATATGTGGAAGAGTGCGGCTTTGCCCCTCCCTCTTCCCGGACTCCCTGTGAGTTCCCTGGGTGATTGTGCACTATATGAACCCCGGGCTTTCGCCCTTGGGTCTTTGGTGTCAGATCTCAGCATGCACGGCGTTTTGCATTGGGTCCCCTAGCGTAAGATATCTTACGCAGTATGAGAGACCTCTCGTAAGAGAACGTACTCGGTTACTAACGTAACCTCGGTTCTCTCTAGAAGAGGGAACGAGTACTGCGTATCTTGCCGTGCATGCACACGCTCTGGTTGCTTCGATGATGAAAAACCAGATAATAGCTGCCTGCGAGCGGTATTTATAGGCCTAGACCACGCCCGTTTCGGCGGGATGTGACGCAGCGGGCGCGAAGCACCCTCATTGGGTCTGGCGTCACGCCAGGCCTCGCTCGATAGGCTGCTGCAGTTGCCGCAGAACAGCCAATAGGCGCGCGAGCTGCCTCGCCTATGTCTGTATGCTGCCGCAACGCGTTTTGCATTATTACAAAATTAAGGATAATTTTTGGCTTCAATATCTCGTGGAAAAAGGATTTTCCCCTAGCGTAAGATATCTTACGCAGTACTCGTTCCCTCTTCTAGAGAGAACCGAGGTTACGTTAGTAACCGAGTACGTTTTTGCGCTTGTAAATGTGACGTGACTAGTTAATAGTAAATTAACACGAATGAACAGCTGGAGAACAATATGTCACATAAAGTGACATTTAACGTACAGGAAAGCCGTGTAATGACCATAGCACGTTAGTTGGCTTGAAAAAATACCTATAGAGAGGAGTATTTTGCTAAATATATGCACTATATTACATATTTATTATATATTTTTTTATTATTTTAATTATACTCCGCTTCGCGTTGTGACCGCATTACTACCTCGGGTGTGCATTATTTTTCTAATAATTCAACGGCCTGTCGTCAATTATTCCTTACTTATATCGGTAAAATATTATAACATTGTTATTGTAATAAAAAACGCATTATATTTAATATATTTTTTTAACTTTAAAAATAATACCAGCTGACAGGGCTTTATGTTTACAGAATTAGGCCAAAGTGAGAGATTTTTTTCTTAAGAAAAAATAACATGTATCTACTTTGCCTAATATTTATCCACATTAATTGATACTGAATCACGATCGAAATCAAATCACAAGAATTGAATTGAAATTTTGAAATTTGTGTCAGGCAATAATAAGAAAACAGTCATTGTACCATGTAAACATTCTAAGGTGTTGTCACTAAATTTAATAAAATTCAGTTTAGTTACCAAATGTTTTGACAATCACAATAACTTAATTGTGATGCAGGTTTTTATTTATTTTTATAAGCAGTTTATTAAAAAAGATATAGGCTAAATCCGTTATTCTTGATTTATAAGCATATCTATAATGTGTTTAATAATTGTATTTTCATACTTTATTAATGATCAATTAATAATTTCTAAATTACATTACACACCAGTTATTTAGGAGTTGTCAGTGGTTCATAAAATCAGTTAGAAAGTCTAAGTAAATGATTAATAAACTATTTAAAGGTACATCATATAGTAACAGTTACTCAGTGTGTTAATAAATGCTTTAATAAACAATTTAAAGGTACATTTATACATCTTATTATTTAGACATTTGTGTTAATAAATGCTTTATTAACATAAGATATCTAAAGGCTCAGTTATTTTCTAAACAGTAAAAGGAAACAAACACAACACGAGTTATACAGAACATGTGTATTACTCTGTGTTGTGTTTGTTTCCTTTTACTGTACAGTGGTTCTCAATCCTGGTCCTATGCTCTGCACATTTTATATGTCTCCTTTATCTGAGGATATCTGGTTTTGATAAACGGAGACATTTCCCTTCGTTTGTGCCCTTCGTTTACACGCAAATGGAGAATTTGCCTCTGAAAACGATTCTTTCTAAAAACTCTGGCCAGAGTGGAGATTTTGGAAAACTTAGTTTACACGTTTGCATCCCATACAGAAATGTAATATATGTCAATATATGTAAATTACATATATAATGTTAGTGCCCATGTATGTCTGCTGCATATATGAGAATATATGCAAAATTCATATATGTAAAACACATATACATATATGAAACATATATTTCAAAATATATAAAAAATGGCCGTTTTCATGTAAGTGCCATATATTTTCCCGTATATGCACATAAATGTGAAATATATGTAAGATGCATATATGTATACATGCATATATGACGCATATATGTATACATGCATATATGAATACATGCATATATGACGCATATATGTATACATGCATATATGACGCATATATGTATACATGCATATATGTACTTATTTCTAGTACATACTTTCACATATATTAGGGATACAAATCTTATATCTGAATGCCTTGAAATTAAATGCCTATAGTTGGAGATTTTGTCTATTGTGTGAATACCAAATATAGTATTTTAATACAATAATGCAGTGTTTTGTCATTTTTGACAAATACATCCACAAAGTACCATAACCATATGCCACAGCTTTAAAAATGCATCAGTATCACATGCATGTACACTGTAAAACTTTTCACTGTAAATTTACAGTTAAATACTGGCAGCTGGGTTGCCATCCACATACTGTATTTTTACAACACTACTACAGTAAACAGCATTTACAGTACTCCACTGTAATTACCAAATACAGTATATACCACATTTTACATTATTAAACTTGTCGACAGCAATAAATTGTATTTTTACAGGGAATACTGCTTTTATTATTACATAATTAAAATATTATACTTTAAGGTTTCATAAGAGTAGTCACACTAGGAAAAAGAAAACAACATTTTCTGGGTTTTAAAACATTTATTTAGTTAAATTGCCTTCTGTGAACATGTTGGCTTAATTACTTTTTAAACATAAAATGCAATTTTAACACTTAACAACAAACAGGTAACAGTTAGCACTTAAAGGAATAGTTCACCCAAAAATTTAAATTAGCACATGATTTACTCACCCTCAAGTCATCCTAGGTGTATATGACATTATTCTTTCAGACGAATACAATCAGAGTTCTATTAAAAAAATGTCCTGCTCTTCCAAGCTTTATAACGACAGTGAAATGCTGTTTCTTTTTTGAAGTCCATAAAAGTGCAAACGAAATCCCATTCAAAGTCTGCAAGGTTTCGCAGAAGTGAGGACACCTGTAGGCTTACAGTGGTGTTCTTGTTTTGCACAACTTGGCCAGTTTTCTTTGAAGTTACTTGTCCTTTCTTTGTTTTTGATCCACGTTCAGGATTGATGTCAAGAAAGCGTCTAAAAGGCAGAAAAAAACAACAATTAAATATTATTAACTGAGTGTATATATTTTGACAAAGAGAGACAGCACAAAAGCTGTCTAAAACTGAACAACATGAAAAAAAAAAAAAAAAAAAACAATGCTGGATGTTGTGAAAAAAAAAAATGCAATGTTGGATGTTGTGATCAATAACTGATATTTTTTCTGCCCTGGTAAAATACATCAACTCAATGTGTCTGTTTACATGCGCACTGTCAACTAACTAAATTTTTGGAAGTGGGGTTGCCAGATTTAAAGTTTTATTCTACAACTTTTGTCTACTCATCTCCCAGCTCATTAACAATATCATCCCCTCATCCGGTGCCATCAGAGTATCAGTGGAAAGGCAGTCTTTAGACTCTCCGTTTATATAGAGCACACACTGCCAGAATCCAGCCCAAACCTTTGTGACAGAAATAATTTAACTTAATTGCAAGCCTTGCAATGTTTATTGCATATATGACAACATGACCAGACTAAAATGCATGTTTGCACCCAAAATTTTTAATTCTGTCATTATTACTCACCCTCAAGACTTTTGTTCATCTTCGGGACACAAATGAAGATATTTTTGATGAAATCTGATAGTTTTGTCCTTCCACTGATATCAATATCATTGCAACTGTCAAAGCCCAGAAAAGTGGTAAAAACATTGGTAAATATATAGCTACAGTGGTTCAACCTAAATATTATGAAGCAGGGTTTCTGCACATTTTTTAAAGTCAAATTTAATGCATTAGGGGTGTGCAATATTGACAAAATATGTCTCGATCGATATTTTCAAAGTTTTCTTGATAATAATTAGATAATATTTTACTGATTGTGTTTCTGTGCTTGGTGCCATGGCTTGTTTAGGCCTGTTGACAGCTGACTGACAAAGATATTCATATTTTTCATATTCTATGCAGTGGTCAGTTTACAGCAGTGACAGAAATTATTTTTTTTTATTAGGGGGTAATATTTGTCACCTTAAATTGATTTCAAGGGGCATTTTCACCTATATACTACGGTGACGCATTGCTGCCACATACATATTATTTTTTCCTCCCAATTATGTCGTAATAACGAGATCTTATGTCGTAATAACGAGATCTTATGTCGTAATAACGAGATCTTATGTTGTTTTAACGACATCTTTTCTCGTAATAACGAGATCTTATGTCGTTAAAACGACATATTTTTCTCGTAATAACGAGATCTTATGTCGTAATAACGAGATCTTATGTCGTTAAAACGACATCTTTTTCTCGTAATAACGAGATGTTATGTCGTTAAAACAACATTTTTTTTGCCCTTATAAGGACATGTGTAGTCATGCACAAAATATGCCTTTATCCACATAAAATTGACAGCCTATCGCGCCTTTATCACACGTTCAAAAAGCTTAAGCAAATATAGAAGCCCCAATCATGCAAAATTAATCAATGAGGCCCTTTTTTGAAAATATATTTTATATAGGCTAGGATGTTTTATATTTTATATATAAGTTTTTTTTAATATGATATATTATATAGGCCTAATACGATTTATTTTTGTTAATATGCTATATCTTCATTACCTAGAGATATAATTAAACAAAAAGTAGTCAAAACACATCTAACAGAACATAGCCTAAGTTGTTTATTTTTTACAACATTGTGTTCTTATTTTGTTTAATTAACGAAATGTCAATCTTCGTCTTTATAACAGAAGATACAATACAATACAAAAATCTTCAAGATAACGGATTGTCACCTTATAAACAGTCATTTTTTAATGGAATAATACACCCTTATAATAAAGAAAAAGCTTCAGTGATAAAGAATATGAACGCAATGCATTTAATTATACGTTAAGCGTTTTCCTTCCATAGAAACCCTTTATTATAAAGAAAATAGGTGGCTCTTAACGTGTCTTTCTATGGGAGGATGGATGGATTGAATGCATTCAATGCAAATATTCAATGGTATTCAATGCAAAACAAAAATGAAAAATACAAGTAGCCAATAAAATAAACAAATTATTGTGGCATTAATTAGCCCATAAACAATATTTATTTTAAAGCCTAAACGAATTTGTTTAAAGAAAACCAGCGTTGGGCGTTTATCTGTATAGGCTAAGTGTTTCAGCCGTCCTTTTCAAACTGCCGCAATAAAATGCAACAGAATTTGATTAGTTAAACATGAAGAGGATTATCCGTCTGGCATGGCCGCTCGCTCTAACGTTAACCTAGATAAATGTTTGCTATTATGAAGCGCATATCCGAGTGTTTGTGCAGAGTGTGGAGCGCGCACTATGACATGGATGGAGGCGCCGGTGCCATCACTCGCATTTTCCTATCAACAGTGGAAACAACTTAAAATACTCCATCATTTCTGGTCATACAGAAAATAATAATACATCAGTCGCAACTACTTTTATTTGTGTAAACTCACAACAACAAGAAAACGGTGTGCTTTTGTAAAATAAAATAAAACAAACAGGGCGCGCTTTCATGATCTCTGAATTGGAGCAAATACGGTAGCCTACCATCTGATAATGTAATCCTGTCTGTATGAAAGGCGCATCTAGGCTACATTACAGCGGAGATGTATGGAGATACAGTGCAGGCAGCCTACACTGAAAAGACTAGTTCATTAATAAACAATTAAAATGCTTCGTTATTTTTTTCAGATACATTTATTATATCATTAGCCTACTTTTGCCGGCGCTTTGCGGCAAGTTTAATGCTTGCGCTTGAGCGCGGAATATAGGCTATAGCCTACATGCACCCAGCATTGAATATAAACGTGCGATTAGTCCTAATTGCTTAAATGAATGACTACTAGTCTAGAAAAATCCTTTAGTCTATGGCAACTCTAATCAATAGCCTACAGTTAATATTTGACATTATTTCATTAGTAATTAGTATCCAGCTCTTCACATTTAATTAGTTGAGCTAGCATAATTAATGAACTAATAAAATAATAAAAGAAAATTTTAATTAAGATACTAACCATATATTTCTATATAGCATTGCTTATTCCACCACACAAAGGACTGTTTATAAGGTGACGTGAAGATTGTAGGCTGTATATTGAAGATTTTTGTATTTATTGTATTGTATCTTCTGTTATAAAGACGACATTTCGTTAATTAAACAAAATAAGAACACAATGTTGTAAAATTTTCTGTTTTGTGTTTTGACTACTTTTTGGTTAATTATATCTCTAGGTAATGAATGAAGATATAGCCTATTAACAAAAATAAATCTTATATATAATAGGTATATTATATAAAAAAAAACTTATAGGCCTATTTAAAATATTTTCCAAAAAGGGCCTCATTGATTAATTTTGCATGATTGGGGGCTGCTATATTTGCTTAAGCTTTTTGAACGTGTGATAAAGGCGCGATAGGCTGTCAATTTTATGTGGATAAAGGCATATTTTGTACATGACTACACATGTCCTTATAAGGGCAAAAAAAGATGTCGTTTTAACGACATAACATCTCGTTATTACGAGAAAAAGATGTCGTTTTAACGACATAAGATCTCGTTATTACGAGAAAAAGATGTCGTTTTAACGACATAAGATCTCGTTATTACGAGAAAAGATGTCGTTAAAACGACATAAGATCTCGTTATTACGAGAAAAGATGTCGTTAAAACGACATAAGATCTCGTTATTACGACATAATTGATGGGAAAAAATAATATGTATGTGGCAGCAATGCGTCACCGTAATATACGGACATTTGTAGATGTTTCAACAAGATATCTTTCACATCTACTGCAGTCAGATTCACCCGTGTTCACTCTGAAGGAATCACTCACATGGCTGGGCACTTGTATGACACATCAAGGATGTTAAGAGGCTAAAAGCAGGTTTAAAACTTGAAGTCAACAGGGTGCAAATTTTTAAAAGAGGATAACACGGTGTAGGCAACACAGATTTTTGTCGTTGTTCTCTGTATTGACAGCACTCCAAATGTACAAAAAAATGAGCTCAATGTTAAAATTGACCTGAGTTCTGAGTTGCACTAGTTACATGGATTATTTAAACAATGTTTTTACTAGCTTTCTGGGCCTTAAAAGTTGCAAAGACGTTGCTGTCTATGGGTGGTTCAGAAACCTCTCAGATTTCATCAAAAATAGCTTAATTTGTGTTCTGAAGATGAACGAAGGTCTTACAGGTTTGGAACGACATGAGGGTGAGTAATTAATGACAGAATTCACTAATCCTTCAACTGAAAACAACTTGCACTGACATATCTTAAAATATATGACTGCCACTGTTTTATCTCAAGATGCACACCAGTAATGTTTTTTTTTTTTTAATGATACATTATTATAAAAGCTGCTTAAATACCCTAATTTTATTAAGGCCTAGACCTGGCTTAAGCTAAGCCCTGTATGGAAACCAGGGCCATATTGTTCATACCAGTAGTCAACATAATAAATACTGTCAAGTCAAGGTTAGTGACACAATTCAGTCTAATATATATATATATATATGAATGGCAAATATGCCAATGACTAACCTCTGAACAAACTCAAGGTGCTGCCTCTTCCTGGTACTGCAAGCTGAAGTTATAGGAGGAGGCAAACAGCGCTGCCAGGCCAGTGATGAAGAGGCTGTGATCCTTCACACACACCTTGACCTTCCAAACTTAATATCCAGCACTGGTTGCTTAGAGATTGACCTGTAATGGAATAAAAAAATATATATAAAAAAAATAATAATAATATTAATAATTAAAATAACTACTGTGGGTTCCACTGTGGTTCGATGTAGTTGTCTATTCATAGTTCTATGAATTGAATTTTTCAACTAAAAATTAAAATTGGTTAGAATGCTAAAATGCACTGGCATATAATTTTGTTTGTTTTAAGCATAAACTCACTTAATTTTGACTTATTCTTTAAGAAAACAAGACAATTTTTACGTGTCTATTAAATGCTTCTTCATTTAAGAATTGTAGATATCTGGACTGGAAACAAAATAAAAACACTAATTAAGAAAAACATATTTTGCAGTGGGGTGAGTAAATGATGGCTTTTCATTTTAGGTTTCATCTACCCCTTTAATGTTTACATACCAGGAAATAAGTCGTGGACTTTCTGGCAAATGTAGATTGCTGGACATCAGCGATGCAAATTCCTGAAACAATTTTTAAAAAGGACAGCAAAACCTTGATCAACAGAACCAAAACATAAAACATATTACAAATTAATGAGATTTGCTGAATAATCTCTACTTATCTGCTTGAAGGATAACACCGTCTAACTTCTTTGAATTAGGGAGTAGTTGTAGGACCATGGGATGGCAATCAGGAATAGGCCTACTACATTTGAAAACAGCATTAGGAACATGGATTTTCATATGCTAGCAAAATTCTGACAACGATTCAAAAGCACGATAACAGAACTGACAGAATTTGACAGCATTTTTTTTTTACCACATAGACTATAACTGTCTGTAACACTACTTAAAAGCACTTACATTAACAATGGCCATCAGATTACAAAGCCTAAAACGAAAAATATATATATCAAATGCACGTCATGCAAATAGCATGGTAAAGGTTGCCTATTATATGAAATGTCGAAGTTAACGTTACTTGGTAAACAGGTGGAACAGAGTCAGTGAATTGCTTGCGCGGCCACGGTAGTAAACCGCGTTCGCAAAATCAAACCAAATACGTGAAAACAATGTAGAAACGAAAAAAAAAAAAGAAAAACTTATATATTGGCTTACCGTATCACTCAGTTGAACAATTCTCCATCTTCTCAAACTCTAAATCCAACTTATCGTCACGCGCAGGTTAGATTATTCAATGACAAATTCTTCCATCCGTCTTCAGGTAGCTGCTACCGTTAACGTCGTCCATTTTCTGCTGCGTCACAGGCAACTAATGTTTGAAACACGAACCGAACCTCAAAAAAGCTTTAAAATTGCTCACAGATTCACAGACATTGTTTATCTTGATAACAGGAATGATTATTTGTTCAGTTGAATCCCGCTGACAAAACGAGTTTGCCTGTTGTAGCTGCCTAACGTTACTGTCTGCTCGCATGACGCATCACATTTGAACTGAATTGAGCGCGAAAGAAATCAATCCCACAATGCAATGCCTTTTCAGTCAGTATGATGGTAACGAATTTATCAGGACGAAAACAGAAATGTGCTGTATATTTACAGCTGTTCTGTAAAAGATACAGCTTAATACTGTATTATGGAAATACAGTACAATTCTGTAAGAAATTCGTTGTAAATTTACAGTAAAGGGTTACAGTGTATGTTTACATACATTTATTAAATATGTTGAAAACAAATATGTATGTCACATATTTATAATTAATGTTGTCCATATATGCGAGAAACCAATACTATACTGTAATATATGCAGATATATGGTATCATATATGGATGAACTCAAATATTTTCTTCACATGTTTGGACACATAAATGTTCATATATGTTGCAGGCATATATTGTGTTCTCAGATAAGTCAAATATATGCATAGATATATGTTGCAGTCATATATTGTGTTCTCAGATAAGTCAAATATATGTAGAGATATATGTTGCAGTCATATATTGTGTTCTCAGATAAGTCAAATATATGTATATATATATGTTGCAGGCATATATTGTGTTCTCAGATAAGTCAAATATATGTAGAGATATATGTTGCAGTCATATATTGTGTTCTCAGATAAGTCAAATATATGTAGAGATATATGTTGCAGGCATATATTGTGTTCTCAGATAAGTCAAATATATGTAGAGATATATGTTGCAGGCATATATTGTGTTCTCAGATAAGTCAAATATATGTAGAGATATATGTTGCAGGCATATATTGTGTTCTCAGATAAGTCAAATATATGTAGAGATATATGTTGCAGTCATATATTGTGTTCTCAGATAAGTCAAATATATGTAGAGATATATGTTGCAGTCATATATTGTGTTCTCAGATAAGTCAAATATATGTAGAGATATATGTTGCAGTCATATATTGTGTTCTCAGATAAGTCAAATATATGTAGAGATATATGTTGCAGGCATATATTGTGTTCTCAGATAAGTCAAATATATGTATAGATATATGTCATGCTATTTAAAATATAAGTACATATATGGCCATATATTACATTTTTGTATGGGATGTAAACTGAGAAAAACAGCTGACGTCACAGTATGCGACAGAACTTGCACCTGCGTCAAAAGTGCGACCTATGTTTACATTTTCATTTGGCTATGGTGATCATGGATGCATTCAGAGTAGCAGTCGCATTTATGTTGATGCAAACCCTTTTCATCTGTTTGCATGTGCAAATACAGCTGCTCTATTATGTCGAGTGATTCGTTGCTGTTGTTGCTATTTTCGGGATTCTGATTGACTAACGTGGGCTTGAGCTTCTCGTTACACTGCCACCTACAGGTTTAGCATGCTCTTGACGCCATATATGGGTTCGTGTAAACGAACACTTTTCTGAAAACTGACAGGTGTGCACAATGTTATTTTTGAAAACGGAGAGGGTGAAATGTCCGTTTATGAAAATAGCTGGCCACGTAAATGTAGCCTGACACACCAAGTTCAGTTCATAGAGCTCTTTCCTAACGAGCTGATGATCTGAATCAGGTGTGTTAAATGAGGGAGAGTGTAAACTGTGCAGAGCTGTGGGTCCACAGGACCAGGATTGAGAACCTACACTTTAGAAGATAACTGAGCCTTTTAAATCTCTTTTGAAAATGCTTTATGAGGCATAACTAGTCCTCACTTTAGATGAGCTCACAAAAATAGTTAACTGACCACTACTAAATGCTTTATAACTACCTGAATTAATCATGAATTACAGTAGGAATTCATGTCAATAAAGCATTTATTAACACATACAGTATGTCTAAATAATTTATACATGTACCTTTTTAACCTACAACTGTTTATTGCTTTTTCATGAATTTACTAGGGGTGCAACGATACACAAAACTGACGGCTCGGTACGCCCCACGGTTTTGACATTTCGGTTCGGTTCGGTTCGGTTTGGTGGGGTGGGGTGGGGTGGGGTGGGGTGGGGGGTTTAGAAAGCTAAAATTGTTTCTTCTTTTTTTTACAGTGGTTTAATGAACAAATTCTGTCTTTGTCTTTAAATTAATTCAATTACAATTAAACTTTTCGCAAAAAAAAAAAAAAAAAAAAAAATCTGCTAATGCTGTAAATATATAGGGAGCCCACACATTACTATAACCTTAAAGGTTAACAACAGAGCCTAGACTTTTAGCCTAATTTCAGATACTATTTATTTTTAGATATAATAATCAACACTCAACACATTGGGCCCTATCTTGCACCCAGCGCAATTGACTTTGTACACTGACGCATGTATCATTCCTATTTTGCACCCGCGCAAAGCGGACTTTTCCCTCCACAGAAGCACGTCGGTTAACTAGCAAATACACTTGCGCTCCCCGGGGCGGTTCAGCGCAAAGAGGAGGCGTGTTCCGGCGCAAACTTTCCCTCATGCTATTTTACAGGTTTAGAAAACAATTCCGCCAGTGACCAGGAAAAACCTAGGGCCCTATTTTAACGATCTGAAACGCAAGTGTCAAAGCGCAAAGCGCAAGTAACTTTGTGGGCGGGTCTTGGCGCTGTTGCTATTTTCCCGGCGGGATAAATGACTCTTGCGCCCGACGCAAATCTAAAAGGGATTGGTCTGAAGTAGCTTCATTATTCATAGGTGTGGTTTGGGCGTAACGTGAAATAAACCAATCAGAGCGTCATCTCACATTCCCTTTAAGAGCAGGCGCGCTTGTTCTAAAACGGATTCCTATTATTACGGCGAATTTGCCAGGCGCGCGCCAGGAGCGGTTCACAGCCGAGGAGACCGACGTCCTCGTCACGGCCGTAAAACACAGAGAAGTGACATTGGGGATGGAGAAACAAACACACCCAAATTAGCTTGGGTTAAACAGGCGTATGATAATTTGGGTAAATGTGTAAGCTAGATTTATGCCTATTTTTTTTTTCACATCTTCATGGACACAACAATGATTTCCCTCGTGTATTAACACTAACTCCCAAGGCGGTCATTTTGACCGTTTTTAAATTTTACAATGTAATAACTTTGTTAAAATAAAATAAATGTGGCTGAAGGACTCTGACTTTTCCTAAATATGTGTATATTTTATTCTGACACTGTTATTTTATTAAAATCATAAAACACACAACAGTTCTGACTATTTCTACATAGAACTACCATAACGGTCATTTTGATGGCGTTATAGATAGGCTATCGTACATTGCAAGTTTCGCAGAGGGACTTCATCATACGACTGGCGAGCGAACTTCACTCCGACCACATGGAATCAAAAGCCATACAACTGGAGGAACTGCAAACAAAATAAAACCAAGGAGATGTATCAAATGTCACAACGTGTGTGGGAGCTGCACGCGAAAGTGTTTACCTGTGTGGAATGTGCGTAAGCGTCAATGATGCGGTATGTTTGCGCCGTTCAAATGGGCAGTTAACCTGATTTTGTTCGTTCATATTTTTTGTTCACTGAAACTAATCGTTCTGAAGCAGTTCGTTTTCTTGTTTAGCTAATGTTCATGTTTTTTTCTTAGCCTGTTTGTGTGTGCACATTTTCACATTCATTTGAATTAAAATTGTGTGTCCTGTTTATCATTAGGCTATATATCATTGTAGATCCATTTATTTTTAGATTTTGTATTGATTATTGAACTTATTTACAAACAGGGCTGTACTAACTGTATGAAGCTTTGACGTTTCCTAACTTTTGTGCGTGTCTGTGGTGAGTGCGGTGAATATTTTTTTTATTATTTTGATGCATGTTCCTCAAATAGAGGCAGCACCTGTCGGGGCAATCTTTCTTTTGTGCTTGTTTTAAGGGCTATGACGACAGGAATTAAAAGCTTCATTGGAAAAGAGAAGGTTAACATGTACAATAGATATTACATGACGAAAATGACGTTCAGTACGGCCATATGAACGTCAAAGTATGAACGGTCAGAATGACCGCTGTCGTTCTAGTAGTTATGGAATTCCGGTAGTTCTAGTGTTAATATGAATAAATGAATGAAATCTTTATTTCGAACAATAAAAAAAATAAAAATAAACCAAAGACAGCAACACATGAAATATCCATCAATAAAAATAAAACAAAATCAAGAAAAACAAAACCTTTTTTTTTTTTTGCATAATAATCACACTGTTCGAAAAGGGATAGGTAGAAGCCCATGAAGACCTACAAGACCTAATATTTTTCCTATTAATAATGTATGATTTGCAAAAATGAAAACTGCTGCTTCTGTGTAGATGAGAGCATCAAAGTGTATGCGCGTTCTCTACATTGATTATGGCCAAGCATGCGCCCTTAAAATAGTATGAATAACATGCGCAACGCACCACTGACTTTAAACTAGTTTTTTCCTGGTCAGTGGCGGAATTGTTTTCTAAACCTGCAAAATAGCATGAGGGAACGTTTGCGCCGGAACACGCCTCCTCTTTGCGCTGAACCGCCCCCGGGAGCGCAAGTGTTACTAGTTAACCGACGTGCGTCTGCGGAGGGAAAAGTCCGCTTTGCGCGGGTGCAAAATAGGAATGATACATGCGTCAGTGTACAAAGTCAATTGCGCTGGGTGCAAGATAGGGCCCCTAGTCTAAAGTCAGTGGCGCGTTGCGCATGTTATTCATGCTATTTTAAGGGCGCATGCTTGGCCATAATCAATGTATAGCGTGTGCACAACGCGCATTACAATTTGATGCTCTCATCTACACAGAAGCAGCCGTTTTCATTTTTGCAAATCATACATTATTACTAGGAAAAATATTAGGTCTTGTAGGTCTTGATAAGCCTAGGGCTTCTACGTATCCCTTTTCGAACAGTGTGATTAGTATGCAAAAAAAAAAAAAAAAAAAAAGGTTTTGTTTTTCTTGATTTTGTTTTATTTTTCTTGATGGATATTTAATGTGTTGCTGTCTTTGGTTTAATTTATTTTTTAATTGTTCGAAATAAATATTTCATTCATTTATTCATATTAATACACGAGGGAAATCATTGTTGTGTCCATGAAGATGTGAAAATAAAATAGGCATAAATCTAGCTTACACATTTAATCATACGCCCACTTCTCTGTGTTTTACGGCCGTGACGAGGACGTCGGTCTCCTCGGCTGTGAACCGCTCATGGCGTGCGCCTGGCAAATCCGCCATTATAATAGGAATCCGCTTTAGAACAAGCGCGCCTGCTCTTAAAGGGAATGTGAGATGTCGCTCTGATTGGTTTATTTCACGTTACGCCCAAACCACACCTATGAATAATGAAGCTACTTCAGACCAACCCCTTTTAGATTTGCGTCGGGCGCAAGAGTCATTTATCCCGCCGGGAAAATAGCAACAGCGCCGAGACCCGCCCACAAAGTTACTTGCGCTTTGCGCTTTGACACTTGCGTTTCAGATCGTTAAAATAGGGCCGATAGTATGAAAACATGTCATTATTAACTTATATTTTCTACTGTAATTAATTGAAATATAAATATTTACACAATTGCTGTCATTTTCATGACAGATATTTAAAACATAGGCTACATTAAATAATCAAGATATCAATCATTAACATGTTAAGTAAAATATATTATATAGGCTAATATAGTGCATTTATTTAGTGCAAGAGTTCATTTAGGAACCAACAAGCTGTGGGCACTGAATGACTTGCCTGAGGTAAATATGAGGCTATGTGACAAACTAAGACGTTTTATTGGCGTCTTTCCTCTGCTTAAACATTGATTACACAAGTTATGATGCCTTTCAGTAAGTATACTGTATCTTTTAACATACCTTCAGGTGTCCATTCAAGTTTATTCTGTAACTGAGGAAGAGAATCGCATTTACTCGCGCTCCGCGCTGCCGCTTTAAATGGGGAGCTAGTACAGTGATCTGTCACGCCACATCAAAGAGCGCCAAAACGGCATTTATTGTTTGAATTTCGTCATCAAATAGACAGAATTTGAAAGATTACACCTGGCTTATTATCGAAAGTAACAAAATACGGAGCTTGCTATTATAGGGTGTTAATGGTGGTTAGGCTATAACGCTGTATTCGTTGTGTACACATAAGACATGAGGTCCATTGAGCCAGGGCTGGGCCGGGGCAGCAGGGGGCTGGGCGTCCTCGGTACGCCATGAGAGTATCGTGATACGTATCGTGGGTGGTGTATCGCGGTTTTTCGGTTCGGTTTGAATATTGTTACACCCCTAGAATTTACTGATGCTAACAAAAATAACCTTATTGTCAAGTGTTATGAAGCTGTTATCATTATTGCCTGTTTTTTTTCACTCATAAATCATTTCATAGATTTAATATCTCTGCCCTGTTAGGTCCATGTTACAAAACAGAAATTTCTCTATTTGGGTAAACTATGTGGATATATATGTACAATATCTGAAAAGTTCTGCATTCAAAGTATAACACTTAGAAACCTGAGCTATGCTAATTTAACATATTTACATGTGTTCTAATCTAAGCTGCTAACATTGGGGAAGAGATTTTACCAACTCTCTCATGAGATGATATCCGAGATCTCTTTCCTGGTCCTGAGCACTTCCTGTGGCGCAAAGCCATTTGGCTTATGACTCATAAGGAAGAACAGGTCATTTTACTTAAAATACTTGTGTTTTGGATATTTTTCAACTGTTTTCAGTACTTTAGCCACACCATATGTAAGTTGGTGTTATTAAAGATTAACACTTATACATACAAGTGAGATGCTCTGAAAATAAAATGACTTTGATTTGATTAATGTACAGTATACATTTGTATTTTAGGGGCACACGATTCCTGTTGAAACCCACGGTTCATCAACAGATGATGAACATAATGAAAGTTCAAAACGAGATGACCCCAGCACTTCAAAGTTTTTGAAGTTACCCAACCCAGAATACGTTCTCTTCACTGATAGTGAACTACAACACGTAAGACGTGCATACTTTGAGCAGCAGCGTCTTGGAAAAGAGGGTGAAGTCACCTTATCAAAGGAGCTCTTCTGCCGGCTCATCCGAAATACCATGACAAATATGATCTCAATTGCAAGAGCCTCTTCAGATGACTACAAATACCCCACTAAACATGAAGTTCTTGCCATGGCAAAGCGGGTAGTGGAATACTACCCTATGATAAAAGATAAGTCAACTGGATCTAGTCACGAGTGGGTAAGTGACTTTGTTTACTTGAATATTTATATTTAAAGTATGTTTTTCTGCTAACATTGTTTCAAAACTATTCATTGATGCTTTTGTTCTGTCATACAGGACACTGTTGCCAAAAAGCTCATGAAGCGACTTTCAAATATCCGAAGTCCCGTGAAGGCCAAACCCCCTCATTCCAAGAGATCCCGCCTGGACGAAGAACCTTCTGCTGCAGTGGCAAGTGACTATGATGCTGATTCCAGTGCATCAACACTTCATCTGTCCCCACCTTCAAAATCAAGCACCCCACGGCAAGAAAATGACAGCATCGATGAAGCATGTATGTACATAAAAATGTACTATAAAATGTATAGAATTTTTGCAATAAGTAATACCATAATATTTGGTCATATATGTAAGCCTAATTCTGCCTTATTTATTTTTATGTGGCATACATTCTTGAACTGTTGATTTTGTGCATCTTGTTCAATGATATATTCTAATTATATTGTATGCCTGAATATAGCCGATGGTCCAGACAACAGCCTTGACAGCCAGAAAACACAGGCACGACATTACAGGACTCTACGAGAAATGTACAAAGCAAAGAAGCCAAACAAAGCTGCTGTAACTCATCTAGACCTAGAGTTCCAGTCCAGAAGAAATTTCATTGACTCAAATACTTTGAAGGAGCAAGACAGACCCACACAAATTTTACAGGCATACCCGTGCTTCAAATAACTGGACCATGTGAGTACACAGAAACATAATTTAGACTGATGTAAAACATATCATCTACCTAACTGCAGACGTACAGGTTGATGATTCTTATAACTTTTAATAATTATTTCTCTCAGACAATGGATGAACTGCAGAGAATCATTGAGCCAAACAATTGCCAATACATTTCTGAGGTGAAAGGCAGGTGGGAGACCTTCTACTCCAAGGTTCAGTTCCCTTTCAAGGGAACTCGCGTTGCGTCGAGTTTGACGCTATGGGAACGCTTTGCGTGATGATGTCTTGAAGCACATGTAAAATCAGTCCAATGGCGTGGCGGAACGTCAGATGCGGGTGACGTCACGTACCAGGAAACTATAAAGCCTGCAAGAAAACAGAGAGCGGCAGCTTCTGTGTCTTCAGTAGCGCTCTATGTGGAATCTGTCTCTGTCTATTTATTGTTGTCTTGTCACTGAAAGCAATTATGTCCAGCGAACAGTTCAGAATGTGTGTGCATCCCTGCCCGCGTTTTATTACGGGTAGGGACACTCACGTTCTGTGCATTGTTTGTTTGGGAGAGGAGCATGCCCAGTCAGCACTCGAGGGTGCTGGCTGTGTGCATTGCGAGGCGCTGTCCATGCGCTCGCTCCGATCCCGGCTGAGCTTCTTCCGGGAAGCTCGCGTTCCCCAGGGCTCGGGTCCCGCTGCTGCCGAGGCACAGCGGCGATCTCAGTCCTGGGGTTCGCAAATGGATCTATCAGCGGGGTCTGAGACGGGCTCTGCCCTATCTCAGCCCTTACCTGATAGATCCGGTGTCTCTCATCAGGGTTCGGAAGCACGCGCGGCGGTTTCTTCCCCCCCGGTGATTGAACAAACACTGCAATTGTCCAGTTCTGAGGAACTGGATGTTGTTAGTGTTGATGCTGAGTCTGAGGAAGCCCCACCTCAGTCTCATGCATTTGAAGAATTGCTGGATGTAGTGACAAGAGCGGTTGATAGACTATTTATTGAGTGGCCAACTGATAAACAGGACGTTCGTTCAAAAAGTAAACTTGACGAACGCTTCCTGCCCTCACGTGCACAACCACAACGCCGAAATCTGCCGTTTTTTCCCGATCTCCACACTGAGGTGTCGAGATCGTGGGAGAAACCAGTTTCCTATAGAGTTTTTAATCCACAAACCATGAATTATTCCACTATATCTGGGTATAAAGAGTATGGTTATGGGGAGATGCCGAAGGTGGAAGAGACGCTTGCGAGCTATCTCTCTCCAGCGACGGCATCTTCCCTGAAAGCTCCGGCGTTGCCTAATAAGCCCCTCAGAGTCACATCTTCTCTGGTGGGCAAGGCTTATTCAGCGTCTGGTCAGGCTGCAGCGTGTCTTCATACTATGTCACTGCTGCAGGCTTATCAGGCTGAATTATTGTGTGATTTGGATGAGGGCGGGGGTATTGGTCCTGAGGTGGTTGCTGAACTACGCAGAGCCACAGATTTGTCTCTCAGGGCCACCAAGGAGACCGCTAAATCAACCGGGCGGTCTATGGCAGCCCTGGTGGCCACTGAGAGGCACCTGTGGCTCAACCTCAGCGACATTAAAGACAAAGAGAAGAATGTTCTTTTAGATTCTCCGGTTTCTACGCATGGTCTCTTTGGCAACGCTGTTACTGCTGCTGTGGATAAGCTTCAGGAAGCATCTAAGCAGGCAGCTGCTTTGCAAAAACTTCTCCCCCGCCGATCTTTTCATGAGGCTGCTGAGCGGGAGCAGCCTCACTCATCAAAAAAGAGCACTGAATATCGTGCGACTCAAAAACAGAGCGTGTCCTCCCGTGCTCCCCCACGTAAATCTCGGGGACACGGAGGGCACGCTCAAACCCAGCAGCCTTCGAGGGGTAGGACGGATCTGCGGACCGTGATTACCGCCAAGAAGGCTGCTGGGAAAAAGTCCTGACGTCCGAGGGCTCAGGACATATGAGGGTAGCCCCCCCCGAAGTGCAGCGGTCAACACCTCTTTTTACGGTGCCCGTCTCCCTTCGGTACCCTCAGGGGACCGTTCTGCCAACCCTGCCACCTCTGGTGTTTCAGGGCGCAGCGGTCTCCGGCGAGCACATATCTCAAGGACCACCCGGAAACGTAGTGGCCTCGGGATGCCCGCCCCCTCCGAGGAGGGTGTTAGAGCAGTCCGTTCAGTCGTTCCCTGCCGGTGCGCCGTTACAGGGCGACGAACCGACTACTCAACAACAACAGAACCAGATACAATATCAGATACAATTCAAGAAACGCCCACCTCGGTTTATGGGGGTCCTGCCCACAGTGGTGGGCCCCGAGCAGGTTCTGGTTATGGAACAGGAAGTAAACACTCTGTTAGAGAAAGGGGCCATAGAGTATGTACCTCCCTCCAACAGGGAAACCGGGTTTTACAGCCGGTACTTCATAGTTCCAAAAAAGGACGGGGGATTGCGTCCCATTTTAGATCTTCGAGTTCTGAACGAGTCAGTCATGCAGCTCAAGTTCAAAATGTTAACATTGAGACAAATCGTGCCACAGATCAGGTCCGAGGACTGGTTTGTCACGATAGACCTCAAGGACGCATATTTCCATATTTCCATCCGTCCGTGTCATTGGAAGTTCCTGAGGTTTGCTTTCGGGGGCAAAGCATACCAATATCGAGTTCTTCCATTCGGCCTGGCTTTATCACCCCGCACTTTCACCAAATGCGTGGATGCAGCTCTGGCGCCACTGCGCCTCCAGGGTATTCGCATCATGAACTACATCGACGATTGGTTGATTTTAGCTCAGTCGCATCAGGTAGCGGTTCAACATCGAGATGTTGTTCTCGCCCATATGAGAGAGTTGGGGTTACGGCTGAACGCCAAGAAGAGTGTGCTCACTCCTCTCCAGAGGACCACTTTTCTAGGCGTGGTATGGGATTCAGTGCTGATGCAGGCGCGCCTGTCACCTCCACGCATAGAGTCCATCCTTGCAGCTGTGAAATATGTAAAGCTAGGCCAGCTACTCACTGTCAAACAGTTCCAGAGACTGTTGGGTCTCATGGCAGCAGCTTCCAACGTGATACCTTTTGGACTGCTACACATGAGGCCCCTGCAGTGGTGGCTCAGGACCAGGGGGTTTTCCCCGAGGGGCAACCCATTTCGCACAATCAAGGTCACGCGGCGATGCCTACGTGCCTTGGTTATGTGGAAAAAACCTTGGTTCCTGTCCCAGGGCCCAGTGCTGGGAGCTCCTTGTCGTCGCAAACTGCTAACGACGGATGCTTCCCTCACGGGCTGGGGAGCGATCCTGGAGGGTCGCTCGTCTCAAGGTCTGTGGGAAGACCATCATCGTTCCTGGCATATCAATCGCCTAGAGATGTTAGCTGTCTTCCGGGCTCTGAGGAGCTTCATCACAGATCTCAGGGGACACCATGTGTTAGTGCATACGGACAACACGTCGGTAGTCGCCTATATCAACCACCAAGGGGGTTTGCGCTCGCGCCCATTATCCAATCTGGCACGCCATATCCTCTTGTGGTCCCAGGGGAAGTTGCTGTCTCTCAGGGCAGCTTACATCCCCGGGGTCCAGAATATAGGAGCAGACACTCTGTCGAGACAGGGGCTGAGGCCCGGGGAATGGAGGCTCCACACCGAGGTGGTGGAGCTGATATGGAGGGAGTTTGGCCAAGCTCAAGTGGATCTGTTTGCGTCTCGAGAGACGTCTCACTGTCCACTTTGGTTCTCCCTCACGCATCCAGCTCCTCTGGGACTGGATGCTATGGTGCAGACGTGGCCGAGGCTACGTCTGTACGCTTTTCCCCCAGTTGCTCTGCTCCCGGGAGTTCTGGAGAGAGTTCGCAGGGACCGGGTTTGCCTGCTTCTTGTAGCCCCGCGCTGGCCGGGCAGAGTATGGTTTCCCGATCTTGTGTCGCTCCTCGACGGGCCTCCTCTGGAGCTACCCGTCAGGAGGGACCTTCTGTCCCAGGCAGAGGGCTCGATATTTCACCCTCGGCCAGAACTGTGGAACCTGTGGGCTTGGCCTCTGAGGGGGCCCAGCTCATAGAGTCAGGTCTCTCAACTGAGGTTGTTGAGACCATTCTACAGTCCAGAGCTCCCTCCACGAGGAAACTTTATGCCCTGAAGTGGAGAGTCTTCACTTCTTGGTGTAGTGACCGTCGGTTGGACCCAGTTAACTGCCCAATTGGTACAGTGCTGGAGTTCCTGCAGGACCGGTTCACTGCAGGTCTGACCCCGTCCACTCTAAAGGTCTATGTGGCGGCCATAGGTGCTTACCACATTCCTTTGGGTGGAATGTCTGTGGGGAAAGACCCTTTGGTATCTCGTTTCCTTCGTGGCACTTGGAGGCTGAGGCCTGCAGTTCGCTCTAGGGTGCCACCATGGGATCTGTCCATTGCTCTGCAAGGCCTTTCCCTGGCTCCCTTTGAGCCCATTGAGGAGGTTCCTGAGAAATTTCTAACTCTGAAAGCTCTTTTCCTTCTTGCTATTTCTTCTCTTAAGAGGATAGGGGATCTCCAAGCACTGTCGGTTGCCCCGTCATGCTTGGAGTTTGCTCCGGGCATGGTGAAAGCTTTTCTTCATCCTAGGCCGGGCTATATCCCCAAGGTCCCCACTAATGTGGCCAGACCTGTTATTCTGCAGGCCTTCTGTCCTCCTCCCTTTCTGAATGCGGACCAGGAGACTAATAATTTGCTTTGCCCAGTCCGGGCATTAGATGCTTATGTCCACAGAGCTGCCCTGTGGCGTAAAAGTGATCAATTATTTGTGTGCTTTGGGTCCCCTAACAAGGGATCTCCAGTGTCTAAGCAAAGGATGAGCAAGTGGGTGGTTGAGGCTATTTCGCTTGCTTATGAAGCGGCCGGGCAGCCTTCTCCTATGGCTGTCCGGTCACACTCTACTAGGAGTATGGCGGCCTCCAAGGCCCTTATTTCAGGAGTTTCTCTCCAGGACGTGTGTGATGCGGCAGGCTGGTCCTCACCGCACACCTTTGTCAGGTTTTACTCCTTGGACCTGGACTCTACACCAGGGTCTCAGGTCCTGTCATCCTAGTGCTGCTCTACATGATTTCACACAGGACAGACACTTGTAGCTATGGGGGCGTTGGTATAGACGTTCCCATAGCGTCAAACTCGACGCAACGCGAGTTCCCTTGAAAGGGAACGCCTCGGTTACGACTGTAACCTCGGTTCCCTGAAGAGGGAACGAGCGTTGCGTCACCTTGCCATATCTCCTTCATGCCTGTCAGCTGCTACTTCAGACTTTACGAAGCTGCCGCTCTCTGTTTTCTTGCAGGCTTTATAGTTTCCTGGTACGTGACGTCACCCGCATCTGACGTTCCGCCACGCCATTGGACTGATTTTACATGTGCTTCAAGACATCATCACGCAAAGCGTTCCCATAGCGTCAAACTCGACGCAACGCTCGTTCCCTCTTCAGGGAACCGAGGTTACAGTCGTAACCGAGGCGTTTTATGGTGTCATGAAGAAAGTCATGAAGCCTCCAAGGACATTAAATGGAGGTAAAGCTGTATTTTATTGATTGATTGATTCTTTATAGATAATACCCACACACCTAATTTCAGTAACACTTTAAAATAAATACAGTAATAAAGTACTTGCAAACTAATAGTTAGTTAACTGCTCAGTATTTGTATTTTATTGTTTACATGTATTTGTAAACATTTTTAAACACTGAATTTGAACGCAATTAATGTCTAATAAAGTTTGGTTTAAAGCACTTAATTAATTACATTTTCCATTTTCCTTTCTCAATCTAAAGAGAAATATTTACTCCTAATAACCAATCAAAAATTCCTTTACTACAAGCTAATTAAACAATAATAGTTGTGTTAATTACAATGACAATGAATTCACTATTTGTATATTAATATATTAATAATGTAGACACTACAATATATTAAACTATAAACTAATAGTTTGCTAATGATTTGCAAATACTTTATTAATGTATACTTATTATAAAGTGTTACATTTCTTAGTGCATATCAATATAGATCTCCTCTCTTGTGTGTTTTTTTTACTAGTTGAACATGCCATTGCTGTTTTTACCGCCCTGCCACTGCTCTTCCCATCTGGCTCTGGAGTACCCAAGAAAGTGGTCCCAATCAGTGAGGCTCTTTTCCATGTTCTTACGGTGAGTTTTAAGTGTGAGTTGTCTCCATTGACAGCTATATAATTAACACTTTGAAGGCCCAGAAATGTAGGAAAGACATAATTAAAATAGTCCATGTGACTACAGTGGTTCAACCTTAATTTTATGAAGCAACAAGAATACTTTTTGTGCACCAAAAATACAAAATAATGGCTTTATTCAACAATTTCTTCTCTTCCGTATCAGTCTCCGACCCGCGATCACGAGAGCACCACGACACATACATGTGGAAAGCCGGGATCCTCTGTTATACAGTGAGATACATGTGTCGACTTATCGTCTGAATTATCCAAACTTTCAGGATGTGGCATGACAATATCACAATCGATGTAGCACACACTCTCCTGTTCAGCATCGCTTGGCACTGATGACATCTACACCACTAGCTCTTCATTGCTCTCTGTCTTTCAGAAGCTTGTGGCTGTTGTTGTGTTCCAGCCTCTTCTATCTCTTTTAGTTCGTTCTCTGTATATTCTGGTTTGAAAAAAATGCAATTCATCCTCTGTGTCGAAATCTGCAGACATAGTTCTGAACTGTTTTATGTTGTCCGTGCGTCTTCTTCTGCTTGTAAACATAGCCTTGGCTGCTGTATGTCAGAACGCCAGCTACTGCGTCATCACCACACACACACAGGTGCATGCGTCATGGTGCTCTCGTGAACGCGCATCGGAGACTGATACAGAAGAGAAGAAATTGTTGAATAAAGTCATTATTTAGTTTTTTTGGCAAACAAAAAGTATTCTCGTCGCTTCATAACATTAAGGTTGAACCACTGTAGTCACATGGACTATTTTAACAATGTCTTTCCTGCCTTTCTGGGCCTTCAAAGTGTTAATTTAATAGCCGTCAATGGAGACAACTCCTGAGCCATCAGATTTCATAAAAAAAATATCTTAATTTGTGTTCCGAAGATGAACAAAGGTCTTACGGGGTCGAGGGTGAGTAATTACTGACAGAATTTTCATTTTTGGGTGAACTAACCCTTTAAGATGCCTACCCTCTCAACAAAATACTTGGTTTAAAAACATCCTAATCTGGCTAACCGATAAAGTTACCTCATCCCAGCCTTTGGGTAGAAAAAGATACCCATAATAACCCATCATTTTGAAAGGCTTTAAATGCTGTTACATGTAAATGGCATAAATTATAAATGTTTAATATTGGGTGCATCACATATATGTACTTATACTACCCTCAGTCCCACAAAGCAGTACACCAACAACTGAAACTGATAAAAATAGCTTAAAAGTGGCTTTTTTTTAAATTTGTTAATTTGTTAATTAATTTATATTTAAAATTAATATAACATTTACTGAAAATAAAAATAATCTGAGCATATTTAAGCAAAACCCATCTCTCAAAAGAAATATTTAGAGTAGTTGAAACTTTCTTGCTCTGATGCCATATTTATTCATTAACCACTTATATCCCACAACAAACATTACTTGACCAAACACTGTTGTTATACAAATGGACTGCCAGAACACATCAAAGTTTTCTGTTTTCAGTTAAAACATTGTTAAGCGGAGGTGAATCAATCAAAACGTACTCGGTTACTCACGTAACCTCGGTTCTCTCTAGTAGAGGGAACGAGTACTGCGTAAGAGTATCTTACGCTAGGGGAAAATCCTTTTACCGCGAGATATTTAAGCCAAAAATTATCCTTAATTTTGAATAATGCAAAACGCGTTGCGGCAGCATACAGACATAGGCAAGACGGCTCGCGCGCCTATTGGCTGTTCTGCGGCAACTGCAGCAGCCTATCAAGCGAGGCCTAGCGTGACGTCAGACCCAATGAGTGTGCTTCGCGCCCGCTGCGTCACGTCCCGCCGAAACGGGCGTGGCCTAGGCCTATAAATACGGCTCGCAGGCAGCTGATATCTGTTTTTTTCATCAACGAAGCAACCAGAGCGTATGCATGCACGGCAAGATACGCAGTACTCGTTCCCTCTACTAGAGAGAACCGAGGTTACGTAAGTAACCGAGTACGTTCTCTTACGAGAGGTCTCTCGTACTGCGTAAGAGTATCTTACGCTAGGGGACCCAATGTAAGACGCCGTGCGTGCTGGGATCTGACACCAAAGACCCAAGGGCGGAAGCCCGGGGTTCACATAGTGCACAATCACCAGGGGACTCACAGGGAGTCCGGGGAGAAGAGGGGGGGGGGACCACACTCTCTCACATATAGCTGCGTCACTTAGACGCGGAATACATCATACAGACAGGGCGGGGTACGGCCTGAACTGATGGGAAAAAAGGTGTATATAAAAAACTTATATACTTTGCCCATATTATGTATTATGCACGGTCGCTTAGTGAGCTGTGCTCAGTGGACGCAGTATTCTGAACCTGATAGGATCAGGGCAGGCAATACTGGTCGTTTAGACCGACAGCAGCCTGGCCTGCAAGGCGGAAACCTCTAGGTTGTAAAACCTAATAAATGTAGACGGGGAGGCCCAGCCTGCCGCCATACAAATATCTTGCAAGGCAATCCCACTTGACCAGGCCCACGATGAAGCCATGCTTCTCGTGGAGTGCGCTCTGACACCCAACGGGCATTGCATGCCCTTGGAAGCGTATGCTAGCGCAATAGCGTCAACTATCCATCTGGTATCTTTCGATGCGGCTAGTCCCTTAGAACGCCCGCTGAACGAAACAAAGAGCTGCTCTGTCTGTCTGAGAACAGACGAGCGAGACACATAAGCTCTTAATGCCCTGACTGGGCAAAGGAAGCTCGCGTCTGCCTCCTCATCAGGGACCGGTAGGGCTGACAGGGAAATGACCTGTGCCCTAAACGGTGTGTTGAGGGATTTTGGAACATAGCCGTGCCTAGGTTTGAGTATAACTCTTGAGTCATTAGGCCCAAATTCCATGCACGTCGCGCTCACCGAGAGCGCGTGTAAGTCCCCTATGCGCTTCACTGAAGCGATAGCCAGGAGAAACGCCGTCTTGAAAGACAGGTGTTTAAGATCAATCGTCTCCACCTTTCATGGCTTCCAGTACCGTAGTTTTAATGCAATCTTCACTAAAATTACTTACTATTCAGTGCTTAAAAAAAGAGAAAACTGTATAGGTTTAAGCATGTTTTTTAGGGGTAACCCCGAATAGTCGAAGATTCGATGCTTCGATTGGAGGTGCCTGATTCGACTACCGATCTCACGGTCGAATCTTCGCAGAGGTGTTATGAAACGAGGATCATGCCACTTTGGCTATATGAGGGCGCTCAATGTCTGATTTCACATAGAACTACCGGTTCTCTTACGAGAGATTCTCTCGTACTGCGTAGAATACGCTAGGGGAAAATCCTTTTCCACGAGAATACTGAAGCCAAAAAATTATCCTTAATTTTGTATTAATGAAAACGCGTTGCGGCAGCATACAGACATAGGCGAGGCAGCTCGCGCGCCTATTGGCTGGTCTGCTGGCAACTGCTTAAGCCTATCGAGCGAGACCTAGAGTGACGTCAGACCCAATGAGGGCGCTTTGCACATCGCTGGATCCGAGAAGAAGCCGCGCTGTTGAAGAAGCACTTCAGCGGGACGAGTCGACGAAGCTGCTGGCCGCGCCACCTTCATCGCCTTCCTGCTGCGCTATCCAGCGCCCATATCCTTTCTTGCACTGTGTGTGTGTGTTCGCCGGCGCGACTCACACCATCTAAAAGAGCTGCGTCTTTTTCAAGATGCCTTCTTGCAGCTCGTGCAAAGCCACACTCAGCGACGGGGACCGCCATGTCATCTGCGCTTCCTGCCTGGGTCAAGAACACGCAGCTCTCGCGCTCGCTGATGGCGGTGGTCTGCCGCCGCTTCTGTCGATGACGCTGATGAGATCGATGCGCTGCTGCGAGAGGGGGATTCCTGCTCTCTCATAGCATCAGGCAGTGAGGATTGGGCGAGCTCTGAGGATCCCGCCCCCCCTGCCCGTGCTTCTACGGGTAAGAGAGCCTCGGCCTCAAGTGGATTACGCCTGAGCAGCCTGCTCACAACCGGCTGGACAGCTACTTCCTGCCTGGGGAGCGCGTTTCACCTGCATCCAAGCCAGCGCCTTTTCTTCCTGAGCTTCATGAAGAAGTCGCTAAGTCTTGGGGCTCCCCTTTTTCGGCCAGGACACGATCCTCTGTCTCTTTGGCGTTCTCCGCTGTCGACGACGCAAAGAACAGAGGCTACCACTCCCTGCCGCCGGTCGAAGAGGCTATTGCAGCGCACTTATGCCCGCCCTCTGCTGGACGGCGTGCTAAGATGGCGCTGCCCTCAAAAGCCTGCCGCACGACGTCAGCCCTGCTCCGCCGCGCTTTCTCCGCCGCCGGGCAGGCCGCGTCAGCGTTGCACACCATGGCTTCAGATATACCAGGCCGATCTCCTCCGTAAGCTGGATGAGAGAGGACCTGACGCAATCTGCGTGCCGGACTTGAGGAGCGCTACAGACCTCGCTCTTCGCGCCACCAAGTCAGCAGCACAGGCCATTGGACGGAGCATGGCCTCGCTCACCGTGTCTGAGAGACATCTGTGGCTGACGCTCTCAGACATGACTGAGTCAGAACGCACCGCATTCCTCGACGCGCCGCTTTCCCCTGCCGGCCTCTTCGGAACCTCGGTCAAAGATTTCGCCGATAGGTTCGCTGAGGTGCAGAAAGCGACCCAGGCCATGAAGCACTTCCTCCCGAAGCGCTCCAGTTCTGCAGCAGGCCGTGCGAAACCGTCTGCTCAGAGCTCACAGCCTAAGCCTCCGCCCACCGCCTCCTCTTCACAACGCCGCCAAACCCAGAGCTCGAGACCGCGCTCTCGCTCATCCGGCCGCCGCCCCGCCCCGCGTGGCCCGCGGCAAAAGATTGTTGAAGCCAGAGGCCCCGAAATCATCCTAGCACGCCTAGGAAAGCGACGGTGTCCAAGTCCCGCTGTGGCCGGACTTCCACCAAAGCTTGCCGCTCGTCCAGTTCCAGGAAATGTGACTGGTCCAGCGTATTTAGCAGCCAACAAGCCGGTTCCATTGCCCGCTTGCCTGCACACAAAAGCCGTTTTTACGGCTACCCAGATAAATCCCTTAAAGAGTGTATTTTCTGGTGTCCCGGCCACGGCCGAAGGTGTTTAATGAGTAGAAAAAATGCCCACTACTCAGTGCCCATTCCTACACACAAGCACAGCCCTTCACACAGGGCTCGCGCACATAAAATCGACTCAGATCGATTGCGCTTCAAATGTAGCATGCGTGCCCACTACCCAGTGCCCACAAACGCTACTTCCCACATGTCTCACGGTCCCTGTAAATACAGGACCAGTATGCATATGCTCTGCTCACGCGAGCAATGCTGTAAAGGTGGTGTATGTGCCCGCTGTTCTACGCCCACACACAGACATGAAACTAGCCCAGCCCTCCCCCTCTCAGCTAGACACTGCAGAGGAGTCGAGCGCGGGCATTCTGCCCGCTGTTATCAGCGCGCCCCCTGCCTCAGATGTCATGAGCGCGACGTTTATGTCGCAGCACACAAAAGCCGCTGTATCGCGAGCCGATCAGAGCGTGCTTCGCATCCAGCCCCTAGCTACTCGCGCACCTGCGTGGGAAAAGCTTCCCGGGGTTTCGAAATGGGTGCTGAACATCATAAAAGAAGGCTATTCGCTGCAGTTTCGCCGACGCCCTCGCCGCTTCATGGCGCGCGTCGAGACCACGGTAGAATCAGAAGTAGCTCATCTACTTCGAGCCGAGATTCTGAAACTGTTGAGCAAAGGGGCTATAGAACCCCTATCTCAAGCTCAAAGCGAAGGGGGGCTTTACAGCAGATACTTCCTGGTGCCCAAGAAAGACGGGGGTCTCAGACCCATATTAGATCTGCGGCAGCTGAACAGAGCGCTTCTGAAGCGCCAGTTCAGGATGCTCACAACCAGAAAAATCCTCGCGCATGTCCGCCGAGGGGACTGGTTTGTGTCAATAGATCTAAAAGACGCATATTTTCAAATACAGATAGCGTCACGTCACATGCAATTTTTGAGATTCGCCTTCGAGGGCCAGGCATATCAGTACACAGTCCTGCCTTTCGGCTTGTCCCTGGCACCCCGTACATTTACGAAGTGCATGGACGCAGCGCTCGCACCCCTCAGATTACGGGGCATACGAGTGCTGAACTATCTGGACGACTGGCTGATTCTAGCCCAATCTCACTCAGAGCTCGTAGAGCACAGGACCATTTTACTCGATCACCTCGATAATCTCGGTCTCGCAGTGAACTGGGAAAAGAGCTCGCTATTCCCCAGACAGATTATATCTTTTCTGGGAATAGAGCTGAACTCGCTGCTAATGACAGCACGCCTGTCATCTCAGCGCACGCTGGACATTCGGCGCGCAGCCGGCTCGTTCCGCTGCGGCGCGATAGTCCCTCTCAAAACATTTCAAAGGATGCTCGGTCTGATGGCCTCAGCATCTTCAGTTCTCCAGTTGGGCCTTCTGCGCATGCGCCCACTGCAGTTCTGGCTCAGAAAGAGAGTACCACGCACAGCGTTGGCCTCCGGTCGCCTTCGCATCAAGGTCAATCAAGCGTGCATTGCAGCCTTGAAACCTTGGAAGGCAAAAGACTGGTACCAATCAGGTGTAAGCCTGGGGACTTCCTCGAGAGTGATGGTGGTGTCCACGGACGCATCCACCTCGGGATGGGGAGCGCTGCTCGAGGGCAGACCGCTTTTTGGCCATTGGTCAAAGCGGGAGAAGCTCTTACATATCAACTGCCTCGAAATGTTGGCAGTGAGCAAAGCGCTCACGCGCTTTTGTCCCCTCATAAAGGGACACCACGTGCTAATACGTTCAGACAACGTCTCAGTGGTGTCCTACATAAATCGCCAGGGCGGCCTCAGGTCCCTGACTCTGTACAGGCTAACCAGGCGCCTCCTGATATGGGCCCGCAGCAACCTGCTCTCGCTGAGAGCAGCGCACGTGCCAGGGCTCCTAAATATAGAACCAGACAGACTGTCCAGGAACCAGGTTCCGACAGGGGAATGGTCTTTGCACCCACAGACAGTCCGGCTGCTGTGGGAGAAATTCGGCAGAGCGGAAGTAGACCTGTTCGCGTCTCAAGAAAACGCTCACTGTCCAGAATTTTTCTCGAAGAGCAAGGACGCGCTGACCCACGAGTGGCCTCGCCGTCCTCTCTACGCTTTTCCCCCCGTCTCCCTCCTGACTCAGGTGGTAGAACGGGTCAGGGAAGAAGGATGCTCAGTGCTGCTTGTAGCCCCACTTTGGATGAGCCAACCTTGGTTCCCAATTGTGATGCAGTTAGCAAGCACCGCCCCGTGGCCAGTGCCTCTGAGGAGGGATCTCCTCTCTCAAGCCAACGGCTCGATCTGGCATCCTCACCCAGAGCTGTGGTCCCTCCATGTGTGGGCCATCAACGGGTACCCGCTGACCTCCCACAGGGAGTGTTAAACACTATCACACAGGCCAGAGCTCCGTCTACGCGACGTCTCTATGCCTCAAAATGGTCAGTGTTCTCTAGCTGGTGCACAGCTCATGGTGTGTCACCCCTGCATTGCGGTGTGACGGAGGTTCTCTCCTTCCTACAGGAGCTGTTGGATAAGGGCAGGTCCCCTTCCACGCTCAAAGTCTATGTAGCAGGCATAGCAGTGTTCTCTTCGACCACGCTTGGCCAGTCTATTGGAAGGAACGATTTAGTCATTCGCTTCCTTAGGGGAGCTAAAAGACTGAATCCTCCCAGACCTCCCACAGTCCCTATATGGGACCTTTCTACGGTACTGGAAGCCATGAAAGGTCATCCATTCGAGCCCTTGCAGAAGATTGATCTTAAACACCTGTCTTTCAAGACGGCGTTTCTTCTGGCTCTCACTTCTGTGAAGCGCATAAGGGACTTACACGCGCTCTCAGTAAGCGCGACGTGCATGGAATTTGGGCCGAATGACTCTAGAGTTATACTCAAACCTAAGCACGGTTATGTTCCTAAATCCCTCAATACACCGTTCAGAGCACAGGTCATCTCCCTGTCTGCTCTGCCGGTCACTGAAGGAAATATGGACGAAAGCTCCCTTTGCCCAGTCAGGGCGTTAAGAGCTTATGTGTCTCGCTCGTCTGTTTTCAGACAGACGGAGCAGCTCTTCGTTTCGTTCAGCGGGCGTTCTAAGGGACTAGCCGCTTCGAAACAGACCCTATCCAGATGGGTAGTGGACGCAATAGCGCTAGCTTACACAACCAAGGCCATGCAGTGCCCGCTGGGTGTCAAAGCGCACTCCACGAGAAGCATGGCTTCATCGTGGGCCTGGTCAAGTGGGATTGCCTTGCAAGATATTTGTATGGCGGCAGGCTGGGCCTCTCCGTCTACATTTATAAGGTTTTACAACCTAGAGGTTCCCGCACTACAGGCCAGACTACTGTCGGTCTAGTATGGCCAAATCTCATAACTGGCGCTGTCAGTTATGCAGCTATTTGAGTATTGCAATCCTTGCTCTATGCTGCCATAGGGAAGACGGTGGCTAACCCCCCCTCTCTTCCAGGATTCCCTGTGAGTCCCCTGGGTGATTATGTACTGTATGAACTCCGGGCTGTCGCCCTTGAGTCTATAGTATCAGATCCCAGCACGCACGGCGTTTTACAGTAGGTTCCCCTAGCGTATTCTACGCAGTACGAGAGAATCTCTCGTAATCTCTCGTTCCTCTAGAGAGAGGAACGAGTACTGCGTATCCTGCCGTGCCTGCACACGCTCTGGTTGCTTCGACTATGAAAAACCAGAGATATAATGCCTGCGAGCGGTATTTATAGACCTAAGCCACGCCCGTCTCGGCGGGACGTGACGCAGAGGGCGCGAAGCGCCCTCATTGGGTCTGACGTCACTCTAGGTCTCGCTCGATAGGCTTAAGCAGTTGCCAGCAGACCAGCCAATAGGCGCGCGAGCTGCCTCGCCTATGTCTGTATGCTGCCGCAACGCGTTTTACATTAATACAAAATTAAGGATAATTTTTTGGCTTCAGTATTCTCGTGGAAAAGGATTTTCCCCTAGCGTATTCTACGCAGTACTCGTTCCTCTCTCTAGAGAGAACCGAGGTTACGTTAGTAACCGAGTAGGTTTTCTGTCAATACGTTAATATTCAGCCTATTATGATAATGCTGTATATAAAAATGTGCAAAAAAAGAAGCTTTTAATAAATATTTCACTTTCAATCCGTGACCGATAGAGGAGCGTCTTGGCGGCAAGGATTTAAATATTTAACAATGTCTGGGATAAGAAAATCTAAAGTGTGAATGTACACCATCAGAAAGGATATTCTCCAAGGCTGGATTTAGCATCAGGAAATATGAACGCAATGCGTTTCTCCTATAGTAAAGCGTTTTCTGTACATAATTTGATATTTTAATGTAACTATTTTAGGAGATTAAGTCGTTAAACGTTTTTCACGTTAAGTGTTTTAGAATGTATTTTATCCGCGCGCACAAAACAAGACTCCAACGGACAGACTGGATTTTTTCTCTCGATCAGGTAGGGTAGGCCTACAAGACAAGTGATTTCAAAACTTTTCAGCCGGTTCTAATTTGATTTTTGGATGCTGTGAACATTTTTAGCTAAAAAGACTGCCACTCCAGTTTAGCATTTATTGTTGTTTCTGCAGTTAAGAAGACAAAGTTGAAAATTCTGGCTACTATCATTATTTTAATAATTTCTTTATTTTAATTTTATTTATTGATCTGTCAGGGTTATCTAATCTAACTATTTGTGTTTTGAATATATGTTCCCCTGCACTTTAGGCATTTTGCACACATTTGCTCATCTTGTGACTTGATTCTGATTTATTTCGTTTTGTTTTTTTATTTATTAGAAAGGTATATTCTGTTCTAATTTAATTTAGTAAATTAATTGTTTATTTTTTCGGTATATCGATGTTGTGCTGTACTTAGAGCCTGCTCGCACAGGTAATTTAGCCGATTTAATTTGATTTGCATGTGAAATGCAAATCCTGTCTGCAGTGTGGACTTTCTGGAGTTATTTATGTTATTTCTTAGTTTTATTGATCAAAAATGTTTTTATACATTTTCTTCTATATCTTTGTGTGATTTTCTGTACATCGCGGCTTTGAAATGTTAAAGCCCCGCCCCCAGCCTCACCCCCATACACATGATTTGACTATTAGTCGACTATAGGCAAGACTTGACGATTCTGATTCGACTATGAAAATCCATAGTCGGGGACACCCCTAATGTTTTTCTAGTTTTAAGACCAATTAGTGATTAGATTTAAGATAAAATATTCTAGTTTTAATGCAATTTTCACTAAATTTATTTATTATTTAATTCTTATAATAAGTAAAAACTGAATAGTTTTAAGCATTTTTTTCTAGTTTTAAGATTCAATTGTATTTATCAGTGACTAGATATTTATGCTATTTTCAAGAATTCTTATCAAGTCAGTTTTGCTTACCCCATTGGCAGTTTTTTTTTGCTTGATTTTAGTTCACTTTAACTAGATTCAAGTGAATCTTGATTGTTTCAAGAAATGCATTTTTTGCAGTGTGTAAACTATTCATCACTTGTAAATATGTTACACTTACCTGTTACAAATGATCTGTATGTGTATTCAAGGCATTTACAACACTTTCTGCACCCTCTAATTGCAACATACATACATACAAAAAAACAAAAACATTACTTATTAAACATTTATGAAACACATATTCATGTTTTGTATATGATTAGTTAAAGGAGAACTCCGGTCAATTTTAACATTGAGCTCATTTTTTTGTACATTTGGAGTGCTGTCAATACAGAGAACAACGACAAAAATCGGTGTTGCCTACACCGTGTTATCCTCTTTTTAAAATTTGCACCCTGTTGACTTCAATGGGGCAATGTTTAAACCTGCTTTTAGCCTCTTAATATCCTTGATGTGTCATTACAAGTGCACAGCCAATGTGAGTGATTCCTTCAGAGTGAACACGAGTGAATCTGACTGCAGTAGATGTGAAAGATAAGAATAAAAACTAGAAAAAAAAGTTTGTTGAGACAAACTTTAAGTTGGCTTGAGAAAGCCTGACCAGAGAGTTTGAAGAAGTTTAAAGAAGTTAGAAGTTTAAAGTAGGTTAAAGTTAGATTGATAGATTAGTTAGAAAGAAATAATAGTTGGGAAGAAAGAAAGAAAGAAAGAAAGAAAGAAAGAAAGAAAGAAAGAAAGAAAGAAAGAAAGTAAAAAGATTAGTTAGAAAGAAAGAAAGAAAGAAAGTAAAAAGATTAGTTAGAAAGAAAGAAAGAAAGAAAGAAAGAAAGTAAAAAGATTAGTTAGAAAGACAGAAAGAAAGATTAGTTAGAAAGAAAGAAAGA